>NC_054707.1:5614331-5974331 GCF_016097555.1 Gigantopelta aegis
TGGGATCGATCCCCGTCGGTAGGCCCATTGGGCTAATTCTCGTTTTAGCCAAATCACCATAACTGGTATATCAAAGACCGTGGTATGTGCTATTCTGTCCGTGGGACGGTGCATATGAAAGGACCCTTGGTATTATTGCAAAAATGTAGCCGATGATTTTACAAAGAGTCTTAAATTTTTGACCAATTTAAGATAATATTTTTCCAAATTTGGTAGTATACCAGGGCCGAGGCTAGGATTTTGTATGTGTGTGGGAGGTGGTGGAGTGGGGGGTGGGGGCAGATGAATTCTTGGAACAAACGAGCATGGAAGGCTCAAGACACTAGTGTCCAAGCGCATGTCCCCCACAAAAGTTTCAAATCTAGAGGCTCTGAAATATGATTTTGCCGCCATTTCAGGGAGGTTACATACTTAAAACTCCTTAAACGGCGAGGATTTTCGTTTAAGTTTTTATTATTTCAACCCTATTTGTTTTTGTTTGTTTGTTTGTTGTTTTGTTTGTTGTTTTTGGGAGGACTGGCCCCCTTGCCCCCCGCTAGCTACGGCCCTGTATACATGAATATTAAAACTAGAAGATGTAAACGGGGAGTTTTAAAAAATATAGTTTATGTATACCACATCCAGTTGTAGCACATCAAACTGTAAAGTTAACTTGTGCTTGAAAAAAACATTTCATATTTTTTTCATCTATCTAGTTGTTCTTGTGTATAAATTGGTGATCTTTTGTAACTTTTATATCCAAAATTATTAATATAGCTGGCTGAAAAATAATCGTGCCCATTCATACAAACTTTAATTCCATGCTCACTTCAATGGCATATATGACATTAATAAATGTAATATAGGTGAAGTTACAATCCCGGGATGTTTTTATAATTTTAACCAGCATTAACATATAACAGACATGTTTTAAAATGAGCCGAGATGTCGGTAAAACAAACATTTCCTTCTATGTTGCCAGCAACAGTCATTTTGTTGACTACAATCCAGTCTACCAAAAATCACCAAAGGAAAAGACACTAACTCTCGGTGCAGGTATGGCCCCTCGGCACCCGGACTATCAAGGGAATTCTTTGAGATGGTGAGACCAAAGAAATGTTTGCTAACCCATAACCCGGGCACAGGTGCAGCAAATGAATAAATAATGTTCTCCAGATAAATATCTGTCTTGTGTAATCCTGAGGGAGGAGACCATAGTTCTGGTGAGAGAACAGAAACAAATGCTTTATACACGTATTGTGTTTTAAGCTTTAAGTGCTATTGGATTGTTGGTATTCTGTTTAAGGTAACCATCACACATCATTTCCAGAACAAAACCGGGAAAGAAAACCATAAACTACTTTTTGTTTTTCACAGCTTGTAAATTAAAATATATTGACAGAATACAGAAATTAAACAAACTTCTGCCATAGTTAAAGGGACATTCCTGAGTTTGCTGCATTGTAAGATGTTTCCGACTAATAAAATATTTCTACAATTAAACTTACATATTAAATATATTTTCTTGTTTAGAATATCAGTGTCTGTATATTCAATGTGTTTTTGATCGTCTTAATATTTGTAAGAAGCCCAAACTGGATTTTGTCTATGTAACGGCAACTATGCCGAATTATGAATCTTCGTTATCGAGCACCAGTTGTCGTGATGAGTATATTCGAAATAATTGAAACGGGTAATAATGGTTGGTATAGTTGTATAAAACAATAACATACAAAAACGATGAGGAGCAGCAGTTGTATTACATGTAAAATCGTATTTTTAATCTACTTGCTCTATAATTATTTTATAAGGCGGATGACTTAAAACACGATAGCAGTGCATTCTAACATTTAATATATTATTCATTAAAACAAATTACGTCATTTCTAAATTAACTTCTATTTTATCTTTTTTAGTGAAAATATTGGTTAAAATGGCAAAGATTATTTTTAAAACGAATAACCCAAAACAATAGGATCCTTTCAGACCTAACCTGAACGATTGTCAGGAAATCCTGAGCAGTGGTTGGCTGGCATTAAGCGTGATGCACGTGCTGAACATGGAATCATTGATTTCCGATTTAGTTTCCGACAATCTTCGCTGTGTTCCGCCAGAATATATTACTATCACTAGTATCAGTTTTGCAAATGTTTGGCCTCGTGTAATGTTTCACTGGTGTTGATTCTTGAAAAAAGAATCTACACCTACAATAATTGTGTAACGTCACAGGTATGGATTAAATATGATTGCTCAATGGCATGAAAATACAAATCCTCCCCACTATGATATCACCCTGTCGCACCTATGCACTCCCGCACCAGAATATGCAGATAATGCATCTCAGCTGTTCAATTTTAGAATTGATGCAATATCAACACTGGGGAAGAACTATGAATTTGAATGTATTTACTTGTAATTGATTAAGAATTCAATACATAGAAAAGGGAAGGGGTTTGTAGATCCTCCCTGGCCACCAGAGTCAAAGCATAGGTGACATGTTTCAGGCTTTTAATGTGCAAGCAATCTTTGCTAGCTGCTCCACTATCATTATGGCAGACAACATAACATGTTATCGTGTGACATCGCCTTTAGTAGATGTTATATTGTACTGTGTATTTTACAGGGTGTCGTTTGGTGTCTTCATTGTCTTCAATAGCCCATCGTCGTGGTAGGCCATCGGTCTACAGGCTGGTAGGTACTGGGTTCGGATCCCAGTCGAGGCATGGGATTTTTAATCCAGATACCGACTCCAAACACTGAGTGAGTGCTCCGCAAGGCTCAATGGGTAGGTGTAAACCACTTGCACCGACCAGTGATCCATAACTGATTCAACAAAGGCCATGGTTTGTGCTATCCTGCCTGTGGGAAGCGCAAATAAAAGATCGCTTGCTGCTAATCGGAAGAGTAGCCCATATAGTGGCGACAGCGGGTTTCCTCTCAAAATCTGTGTGGTCTAACGCCATATAACCGTAAATAAAATGTGTTGAGTGCGTCGTTAAATAAAACACTTCTTTCTTTCAATAGCCCGAGTACTCTGCTTTTGTATCGCGTGATGTCACCTTTAGTAGATGCTATATTTACAGTGTGTCGTTTGGTGTCTTCAATAGCCCTAGTACTCTGCCGTTCGTATCGTGTGACATCACCTTTACAGGATGTTATATTGTACTGTGTAACTTACAGGGTGTCGTTTCGTGTCTTCATTATCTTCTATAGCCCGAGTACTCTACTTTTGTATCGTGTGCCGTCGCGTTTAGTAGATGTTATACTATACTGTGTGTCTTACAGGGTGTTGTTTCGTGTCTACATTGTCTTCTATAGCCCGAGTACTCTACTTTTGTATCGTGTGCCGTCGCCTGTAGTAGATGTTATACTGTACTGTGTGTCTTACATGGTGTTGTTTCGTGTCTTCATTGTCTTCTATAGCCCGAGTACTCTACTTTTGTATCGTGTGCCGTCGCCTTTAGTAGATGTTATACTGTACTCTGTGTGGTAAAGCGCTCGCTTGATGCACGGTCGGTTTAAGATCGATCTCCGTCGGTGACCCCAGAAGGCTATTTCTCGAGCCAGCCAGTGCTCCACAACTGGTGTAACAAAGGCCGTGGTATGTGCTATCCTGTCTGTGGGATGGTGCATATAAACGATCCCCTGCTGCTAATCGAAAAGAGTAGCCATATAACCGTAAATAAAATGTAGTACGTCAATAAATAAATAAAAATTCTTCCTTTCTTGTATAGCCCGAGTACTCTGCCGTTTATATAGTGTGACGTCGCCTTTAAAAGATGTTATACTGTACTGTGTATCTTACAGGGTGTCATTTCGTATCTTCTATAGCCCGAGTACTGTCGTTTATATAGTGTGACGTCGCCTTCAGTAGATGTTATACTGTACTGTGTATCTTACAGGGTGTCATTTCGTATCTTCTATAGCCCGAGTACTGTCGTTTATATAGTGTGACGTCGCCTTCAGTAGATGTTATACTGTACTGTGTATCTTACAGGGTGTCATTTCGTATCTTCTATAGCCCGAGTACTGTCGTTTATATAGTGTGACGTCGCCTTCAGTAGATGTTATACTGTACTGTGTATCTTACAGGGTGTCATTTCGTATCTTCTATAGCCCGAGTACTGTCGTTTATATAGTGTGACGTCGCCTTCAGTAGATGTTATACTGTACTGTGTATCTTACAGGGTGTCATTTCGTATCTTCTATAGCCAATGACAATGACAAATGACAAAGAGATTTACGTGCACATTCAGAGCAAGCTGTTGTAGCACACGCCTATCCTGGTCACAGGGACCGGCCTTGGCCGGTTCCCTCTGTCCAGGACAGGAAAAAGGGTTGGGGGAGGGTTGTAGAGAGGGAACGCCTGCACTGGCAAGTGCAAGGGAGCACCAGCAGTCCAATGTTGGTGACAGGCGGGGGGTATTTTGTGCTATGGAATTTTGAAAGTTCCGTAGGATTATGTCAAAGAGGAAGAGGTGCGCGTTTCGTATCTTCTATAGCCCGAGTACTGTCGTTTATATAGTGTGACGTCGCCTTTAGTAGATGTTATACTGTACTGTGTATCTTACAGAATGTCATTTCGTATCTTCTATAGCCCGAGTACTGTCGTTTATATAGTGTGACGTCGCCTTTAGTAGATGTTATACTGTACTGTGTATCTTACAGAATGTCATTTCGTATCTTCTATAGCCCGAGTACTGTCGTTTATATAGTGTGACGTCGCCTTTAGTAGATGTTATACTGTACTGTGTATCTTACAGAATGTCATTTCGTATCTTCTATAGCCCGAGTACTGTCGTTTATATAGTGTGACGTCGCCTTCAGTAGATGTTATACTGTACTGTGTATGTTACAGGGTGTCATTTCGTATCTTCTATAGCCCGAGTACTGTCGTTTATATAGTGTGACGTCGCCTTCAGTAGATGTTATACTGTACTGTGTATGTTACAGGGTGTCATTTCGTATCTTCTATAGCCCGAGTACTGTCGTTTATATAGTGTGACGTCGCCTTCAGTAGATGTTATACTGTACTGTGTATCTTACAGGGTGTCATTTCGTATCTTCTATAGCCCGAGTACTGTCGTTTATATAGTGTGACGTCGCCTTCAGTAGATGTTATACTGTACTGTGTATGTTACAGGGTGTCATTTCGTATCTTCTATAGTCCAAGTATTGTCGTTTATATAGTGTGACGTCGCCTTTAGTAAATATTATACTGTACTGTGTATCTTACAGGGTGTCGTTTCGTGTCTTCATTGTCTTCTATAGTCCGGGGGCGCTCGCTTGATGCGTGGTCGCTTTAGGATCGATCCCCGTCGGTGGCCCCATTAAGCTATTTGTCGTTTCAGCCAGTGCTCCACAACTGGTGTAATAAAGGCCATGGTATGTGCTATCCTGTCTGTGATGTGGTGCATATAAAAGATCTCTTGCTACTAACACAAAAAAGTAGCTATATAACCGTAAATAAAATGTAGTGCGTCGTTAAATAAAACATTTCTTTCCTTGTATAGCTCGGGTACTCTGCCGTTCATATCGTGTGACGTCGCCTTTAGTAGATGCTATACTGTACTGTGTGTCTTACAGGGTGTCATTTCGTGTCTTCAATGGCCCTAGTACTCTGTCGTTCGTATCGTGTGACGTCGCCTTTAGTAGATGTTATATTGTACTGTGTGTCTTACAGGGTGTCATTTCGTGTCTTCAATGGCCCTAGTACTCTGTCGTTCGTATCGTGTGACGTCGCCTTTAGTAGATGTTATATTGTACTGTGTGTCTTACAGGGTGTCATTTCGTGTCTTCAATGGCCCTAGTACTCTGTCGTTCGTATCGTGTGACGTCGCCTTTAGTAGATGTTATATTGTACTGTGTGTCTTACAGGGTGTCATTTCGTGTCTTCAATGGCCCTAGTACTCTGTCGTTCGTATCGTGTGACGTCGCCTTTAGTAGATGTTATATTGTACTGTGTGTCTTACAGGGTGTCATTTCGTGTCTTCAACGGCCCTAGTACTCTGTCGTTCGTATCGTGTGACGTCGCATTTAGTAGATGCTATATTGTACTGTGTGTCTTACAGGGTGTCATTTCGTGTCTTCAATGGCCCTAGTACTCTGTCGTTCGTATCGTGTGACGTCGCCTTTAGTAGATGTTATATTGTACTGTGTGTCTTACAGGGTGTCATTTCGTGTCTTCAATGGCCCTAGTACTCTGTCGTTCGTATCGTGTGACGTCGCCTTTAGTAGATGTTATATTGTACTGTGTGTCTTACAGGGTGTCATTTCGTGTCTTCAATGGCCCTAGTACTCTGTCGTTCGTATCGTGTGACGTCGCCTTTAGTAGATGTTATATTGTACTGTGTGTCTTACAGGGTGTCATTTCGTGTCTTCAATGGCCCTAGTACTCTGTCGTTCGTATCGTGTGACGTCGCCTTTAGTAGATGTTATATTGTACTGTGTGTCTTACAGGGTGTCATTTCGTGTCTTCAACGGCCCTAGTACTCTGTCGTTCGTATCGTGTGACGTCGCATTAGTAGATGCTATATTGTACTGTGTGTCTTACAGGGTGTCATTTCGTGTCTTCAATGGCCCTAGTACTCTGTCGTTCGTATCGTGTGACGTCGCCTTTAGTAGATGTTATATTGTACTGTGTGTCTTACAGGGTGTCATTTCGTGTCTTCAATGGCCCTAGTACTCTGTCGTTCGTATCGTGTGACGTCGCCTTTAGTAGATGTTATATTGTACTGTGTGTCTTACAGGGTGTCATTTCGTGTCTTCAATGGCCCTAGTACTCTGTCGTTCGTATCGTGTGACGTCGCCTTTAGTAGATGTTATATTGTACTGTGTGTCTTACAGGGTGTCATTTCGTGTCTTCAATGGCCCTAGTACTCTGTCGTTCGTATCGTGTGACGTCGCCTTTAGTAGATGCTATATTGTACTGTGTGTCTTACAGGGTGTCATTTCGTGTCTTCAATGGCCCTAGTACTCTGTCGTTCGTATCGTGTGACGTCGCCTTTAGTAGATGTTATATTGTACTGTGTGTCTTACAGGGTGTCATTTCGTGTCTTCAATGGCCCTAGTACTCTGTCGTTCGTATCGTGTGACGTCGCCTTTAGTAGATGTTATATTGTACTGTGTGTCTTACAGGGTGTCATTTCGTGTCTTCAATGGCCCTAGTACTCTGTCGTTCGTATCGTGTGACGTCGCCTTTAGTAGATGTTATATTGTACTGTGTGTCTTACAGGGTGTCATTTCGTGTCTTCAACGGCCCTAGTACTCTGTCGTTCGTATCGTGTGACGTCGCCTTTAGTAGATGTTATATTGTACTGTGTGTCTTACAGGGTGTCATTTCGTGTCTTCAATGGCCCTAGTACTCTGTCGTTCGTATCGTGTGACGTCGCCTTTAGTAGATGTTATATTGTACTGTGTGTCTTACAGGGTGTCATTTCGTGTCTTCAATGGCCCTAGTACTCTGTCGTTCGTATCGTGTGACGTCGCCTTTAGTAGATGTTATATTGTACTGTGTGTCTTACAGGGTGTCATTTCGTGTCTTCAATGGCCCTAGTACTCTGTCGTTCGTATCGTGTGACGTCGCCTTTAGTAGATGTTATATTGTACTGTGTGTCTTACAGGGTGTCATTTCGTGTCTTCAATGGCCCTAGTACTCTGTCGTTCGTATCGTGTGACGTCGCCTTTAGTAGATGCTATACTGTACTGTGTGTCTTACAGGGTGTCATTTCGTGTCTTCAATGGCCCTAGTACTCTGTCGTTCGTATCGTGTGACGTCGCCTTTAGTAGATGTTATATTGTACTGTGTGTCTTACAGGGTGTCATTTCGTGTCTTCAATGGCCCTAGTACTCTGTCGTTCGTATCGTGTGACGTCGCCTTTAGTAGATGTTATATTGTACTGTGTGTCTTACAGGGTGTCATTTCGTGTCTTCAATGGCCCTAGTACTCTGTCGTTCGTATCGTGTGACGTCGCCTTTAGTAGATGCTATATTGTACTGTGTGTCTTACAGGGTGTCATTTCGTGTCTTCAATGGCCCTAGTACTCTGTCGTTCGTATCGTGTGACGTCGCCTTTAGTAGATGTTATATTGTACTGTGTGTCTTACAGGGTGTCATTTCGTGTCTTCAATGGCCCTAGTACTCTGTCGTTCGTATCGTGTGACGTCGCATTTAGTAGATGTTATATTGTACTGTGTGTCTTACAGGGTGTCATTTCGTGTCTTCAATGGCCCTAGTACTCTGTCGTTCGTATCGTGTGACGTCGCATTTAGTAGATGCTATATTGTACTGTGTGTCTTACAGGGTGTCATTTCGTGTCTTCAATGGCCCTAGTACTCTGTCGTTCGTATCGTGTGACGTCGCCTTTAGTAGATGTTATATTGTACTGTGTGTCTTACAGGGTGTCATTTCGTGTCTTCAATGGCCCTAGTACTCTGTCGTTCGTATCGTGTGACGTCGCCTTTAGTAGATGTTATATTGTACTGTGTGTCTTACAGGGTGTCATTTCGTGTCTTCAATGGCCCTAGTACTCTGTCGTTCGTATCGTGTGACGTCGCATTTAGTAGATGCTATATTGTACTGTGTGTCTTACAGGGTGTCATTTCGTGTCTTCAATGGCCCTAGTACTCTGTCGTTCGTATCGTGTGACGTCGCATTTAGTAGATGTTATATTGTACTGTGTGTCTTACAGGGTGTCATTTCGTGTCTTCAATGGCCCTAGTACTCTGTCGTTCGTATCGTGTGACGTCGCCTTTAGTAGATGTTATATTGTACTGTGTGTCTTACAGGGTGTCATTTCGTGTCTTCAATGGCCCTAGTACTCTGTCGTTCGTATCGTGTGACGTCGCCTTTAGTAGATGTTATACTGTACTGTGTGTCTTACAGGGTGTCATTTCGTGTCTTCATTGTCTTCTATAGCCCGGGGGGTGGGGGGGTGGGGGGGTGGGGGGTGGCGTAGCCAATGGTAAAACGCTTGCTTGATGCACGGTCGGTTTAGGATCGATCCCCGTCGGTGGCCCCATTAGGTTATTTCTCGTTCCAGCCATGGTATGTGCTATCCTGTCTGTGGGATAGTGCATATAAAAGATCCCTTGCTGCTAATAAAAAAGTAACCATATAACCGTAAATAAAATGTAGTGCGTCGTTAAAGGGACATCCCCCGAGTTTGCTGCAATTATTAAGACGATTGTAATTATATATCAAATATATTTATATATAACGTGTTTCTGATCGTTCTAATATTTGTACTAGGTTAAATTTCATTTTATTTCCTAAGATATAATTTTTTTGTACGTACGAAATTATTTGATTACAAAATCCAGTTTGGACTTCTTACAAATATTAAGATGACCAGAAACACATTGAATATACAGACACTGATATTCTAAACAAGAAAATATATTTAATACGTAAGTTTAATCGTATACATTTTTTATTAGTCGGAAACATCTTACAATGCAGCAAACTCAGGAATGTCCCTTTAAATAAAACATTTTCTTCCGTCCTTGTATAGCCCGAGTACTCTGCCGTTCATATCGTGTGACGTCGCCTTTAGTAGATATTGTACTGTACTGTGTATCTTACAGAGTGTCGTTTCCTATCTTCTATAGCCCGAGTACTATCGTTTGTATAGTGTGACGTCGCCTTTAGTCGATGTTATATTGTACTGTGTATCTTACAGGGTGTCGTTTATTGTGTCTCCATTGTCTTCTATAGCCCGAGTACTCTGCTTTTGTGTCGTGTGACGTCGCCTTTAGTAAATTTTATTATATATTATACTATGTATCTTACAGATTGTCGTTTTGTTTCTTCCACGTTTTCTTTGTCTGACAAAGATCGATAAAACTAGTACAGAGGAGCATACTAAACGTGAGGGATTAGGAGTTAAATCAATACCCACGTCATCATCACTTGTTAGCTACAAAGTAATTCTCAATGGGGGAATTAAACATCAGAGTAGTAAGAGGTCATCACAAATTATGTATGTGAAAATGCACAAGACAAACAACAATCTTTGAGCTCTGCGTTATGAATACTCCATGTTCCAGTGTTCAACACTGGCAGAAGAAGAAAAACAAAACAAATGGCAGAGCGGAAGATAATTTTGAAAAGACACTCATTTTATCAATTTTATATGAGATGACTTTTGAAAACAAAGGAATAAAAGAAGGCAGGTTCCGCACCAGCAACAGTAAACAATTTGATGGATGATAGATGGATCGACATACATATATACAGACAGACAGACAGCATGACAGGCAGGCAGGCAGACAAAAATACAGACATACAAACAGACAGATAAACACATAACCACATAGATACATACATAGATAGATAGATAGAACAAAGAAAACGACACCCCAGCACGAAACATACATCAGCTATTGGGTGTCAAACTATGGTAAATACAAACAAATCAAGTGATGATCAACAGCAATATAAACATTGAACAGTTAAATTAAAACACAGTGTAAAGCAATTTGATGACGTTTGTGCTAAGACATTCAATACATTGAATGGTCTAGTAAAGAGACGCAAAGTCCAAAATGTTATGAAAACCTAATAAAGAATAATCGGGATTCCGGTTTTGTACCTAGATTAAAATAACTAGAAGCGGGGGCAATGGCAAAAGTAGTAGTATGTGCTGTCATGTCTGTGCATATAAAAGATCCCTTACAGCTAAAGTAAAACGGTTTATTTTGTTTAACGACACCACTAGAGCACATTGATTAATTAATCATCGGCTATTGGGTGTCAAACGTTTGGTAATTCTGACTCATAGTCATCAGAGGAAACCGGCTAGTTTTCATAATGCAGCAAGCGATCTTTTATATGTACTTTCCCACAGACAGGACAGCACATACCACGGCATTTGAAGAGATGTGGTACACTGTTTGTGATGACAAAAATCGCAATTAGTTGAATGGATCCACCAAGGTGGTTCAATTCTGCGATGCAAACACCCCAAGCGAGCACTCAACCAAATGAGCACACCCCCCCCCCCCCCCCACACACACACACTATACAAATGTAGCAGGTTTTCTACTTCATGTCATAATGACCAAATATTTGACATCTAATAACAAATGAATAATAAATCAATGTACAGATACTGTTAAACAAACCGTCCTGTTCACCACGTTGATGGAGTGCAAACATCTTAATCAAACGAGCAAACCCCCCATATTTTTTGCACAGGTCTTTACAGTGTTTTAATTTAACCTTTGAACTTTTAATGTGATGTCGATCATCGATTGATTCATATATTTACCTTTGACAACCGATAGTCGATGCGTTTCGTACAAGGGTGTCGTTAAACATTCATCCATTCATTCAGTCTTTCTTTATTCGAAGGTTAAAAAATCTTTATTGTTATTATTCCCTTTCTCCCTTCCTTTCTAGCTGGAGAACACCTTCAATTAGTGTGACTTCATTATTTTGTTACAGCCCTGCGGCTATTACAGAATTAAATCAATCTAATTAAAATTAGCTCTACTGGTTAATTATTATTACCTGTGGATCTAACAGCACCCCGTTGGAGCTCATGTCAGTTGACCTTTCATTCAACCAATCAAAACCTTACTTGCAAAATCATGCCAGTGATTTGAAAAGAATTTGAAAACATTCGGGATTATGCCAAGGGTGTACGAAATGATTCGGGTGAATTACGAAGTATGCCGGAAACTAATTTCAATATAAAATTTTATATAAAATTCGTTTCAAGACGAAAAACCCCCAAACCCTGATGGTATAGCCATAAAATCTGTTTATACTAGTATACAATCCAGAGTTTATTACTGCACTTTACCCCTGTTTTTTTAATGTTGAATAATGTTGAAATAGACCAACATGTTCGCCTACTGCATAAATAGTCTCGCCCGATATTTTTAGAATTTGTATGCTTCCGAATAACGCTATATAAGGCGAAGTGTAATTGGTCGATATTTAAATTGTTATTTATAGATGAAATGTCACCTGGACATGGGAGTCCAGGCAATGCTGTTAGATCTACTGGTAGACCAGCAGAGCTAATTTTAATCAGATTGAGAATTAAATAAGTATGTAAATAACGATTTTTTAATAGTTCTATAACAGGCCCTTGGAAACCGGTGGAAGGGGTTGCGACCCTCCTAGATGTGCGCCCCCCCCCCCCCCACACACACAAGAGGCTAGGTGCCACCCTCCCCCCATACATTTCAGATATCATTCCTACGGTCCTGTATAATTACATTACGTGTCTAAGTGACCTGTGGCAGTTTGACAAATAGTCTGGATGACAGGAAGATAGCTGCAGGTCTGTATCTTGTATCAGCATTTGGGGGCGAAATTTAACTAAGTCGGTTAAGTGCTCGCTTGAGGTGCTTGCGTCGCAGGATCGAACCACCTCGGTGGATCCATTCAGCTGATTGGGTTTTTTGTCTCGTTACAACCAGTGCACCACAATTGGACAAAGGCCGTGGTATGTGTTTTCCTGTCTGTGGGAAAGGGTATATAAAAGATCCCTTGCTGCATTAGAAAAAAATGTAGCGGGTTTCCTCTGATGACTACGAGTCAGATAACCAAATGTTTGACATCCAGTAGCCGATGATTAATTAATCGATGTGCTTCAGGTGTCGTTAAAGGGACAGACCCTGGTTTCAACCTGTGAAAATTAACACTAACTCCAGTTAATCTACAAACCTGTAACACATTTGGATAAAGTTACAATTGAGTGAAACATGAGTCTGTGACTTTGAAATGGTGAAATACCCTCTAAAAATAGACTATAAATCGACTCCACAGCTGTTACTTCTCAGACGCACGTGCGTTTTCAAAAATATGAGAAATGCAATTTGTGATATTAAAAACACCAGGATGACCA
Source organism: Gigantopelta aegis (assembly GCF_016097555.1). Taxonomy (NCBI): domain Eukaryota; kingdom Metazoa; phylum Mollusca; class Gastropoda; order Neomphalida; family Peltospiridae; genus Gigantopelta; species Gigantopelta aegis. The sequence goes on from NC_054707.1 coordinate 5,627,170, forward strand.
AAAACACCTCGAATGTACGGAAATGGATAATCTAAATAATAAAATGTAAGTAAAGTGTGATTTCTGTTATCAGAAACGGCTCTAATTGTCAAAAATATGCCTTAGTGTTTAAAAACTAGGGTATGTCCCTTTAAACAAAACAACCTTTTTATCAGCTATATATATTAACCAACAAATGTGAACATACACAATAAGTAAAATACATAGTTTTGAATGAATAATAAACAGTAGTAGTACTAACAGCAGTCGCATGGGCTTAAATTCGTACATTATTTTTCAATAGGAATCTCCAATAGGTTACAAAAAATTTGTCGTATTTACTATTAAATGTAGGATAAATTTCGTAACATCCAAATTAATATTAAGTTTACAAGTGTTAAAGAAAGAAAAGAAATGGTTTAATTAACGACGCACTCAACACATTTTATTTACGGTTATATGGCGTCAGACATATGGTTAAGGACCACACAGATTTTGAGAGGAAATCTGCTGTCGCCACTTCATGGGCTACTCTTTCCGATTAGCAGCAAGGGATCTTTTATTTGCGCTTCCCACAGGCAGGATAGCACAAACCCTGGCCTTTGTTGAACCAGTTATGGATCACTGGTCGGTGCAAGTGGTTTACACCTACCCACTGAGCCTTGCGGAGTCGGTCGCCTTGGAGGCGGTATCTGGATTAAAAATCCCATGCCTCGACTGGGATCCGAACCCAATACCTACCAGCCTGTTGACCGATGGCCTAATCACGACGCCACCGTGGCCGGTAAAGTGTTAAAGAGCTATTATCATAGTTGTAAATATCATATTTTGTAATCTTTATAAAAACAATAAAATAAAATAGTAAAAAAAACAAAACAAAAAACACCTTCAAATTAATCAATATTTAAATTAATATTTACGTAATTAAATAACTCAATGATATCCAAATTTTATCGTTAGTACTGATATTTCTGAAATAACTAAACTTAATTACAACTCTAAACTGTTTGAAATTAAACAGATTATAAATAGATGAATGAGAAGATTTGTTACACCACTTGGCAGAATAGCTATAATAAAAGCCTTATTAATATTTAAACTCAACTATTTACTCTTAACTTTACCAAACCCCACTAAGTCGTTTCAGTGTGAATTAAACAAAACATTATTTAGGTTTGTATGGAACCAAAAAACAAATAGGATCAAAAGACCAACTATATGTAAACCTGTTAAAGACGGAGGCCTCTGTATGATAGATATATTTAATTATATCAAGGCTTTAAAGATTACGTGGAATCGAAAGTAGGAAACAAAGGATTCAAAATGGAAACCTATTTTATTTGCTTGTTTTCCTCAATTTCGTAATATTTCTATATTTGGTAACGAAATGTTTCAAAAATGTAAATAACCTGTTTTGGAAGGACTGTATTCAGGCTTTTTACGACTTCTCGACAAATATCTCCTTGGACGATTCTCCAGTTCAATGGACACTTTGCTCTATTAGAAAAGGCTCAAAATTATATTATTATACATTAACGTTTTCGAAAGTTCCGAATATTGCCATACTAAAATGGCAACTTCATTTCACTTCCAACCTAAACTGGTCTGTTATCTATTTAAAGCCATTTATAACCACTCAAGAAATAAAATTAAGATGTTTCTAATATAGAATTTTACACAGGATACTGACTACCAACACGTTTGCTTATAAACTAAAACTTATTGACAGTGAAATGTGTACTTTTTGTCATGAAATGCGAAAATCTATAGAACATCTATTTTGGGAATGTAAAGTTGTTCAGTTTTTTTGGAACCATTTTTTGAATTGGTTATTAAAATCTTGTAATCATATATTTAACCTAAATTTATCATTTGAACTTGTTATTATTGAATGCAAAAGTAATACTAAAACAGATAATATTTTTTATTTATTATTATTGTTAGCTAAGTATTTTATATATAAATGCAAAGTGCAAAATATACAGTTAAACATTACTCATTTCCAAAACGAATGAATGAATGAATGAATGTTTAACGACACCCCAGCATGAAAAATACATCGGCTATTGGGTGTCAAACAATGGTAATGGGAAAAACAAAATGATGATCAACATCAATATAAAAATTCAACAGTTAAATAAAAACAAAGTGTAAAGGACTGTGTAAAAATACAAATATCACAGATTCCAAAACGAAGTTAAACAGAGATACATGATTGAGAAACATATTCACTACAGTAAAAACTGCTTTAATAAATTCGTTACCAAGTGGGCAATGTACCATTCTCTATTTGATATATAATCTTAAAATTACTTTTGTTCATTCATTTGTTTTCATGAGCCCCAACAGGTCACGTGAAATTGATGTAAAGTAAAACACCTTCATATCTGTATGCCTATTGTATATCCTACTTCTTTTTACAGACCACTAAAATGTTGTTATAAATAATGATAAATATGTACATAATCAAAACACGTGCGTGTGTGTGTATGTATGTGTGTGCATATTTGTTTTTCTTTTACCCCCCCCCTCTCTCTCTCTCTCTCTCTCTCTCTCTCTCTCTCTCTCTCTCTCTCTCTCTCTCTCTCTCTCTCTCTCTCTCTCTCTCTCATTTTCATATATCATTATATACTTTCATTTACTCTAGATACTTGTTAAAATCCAGGTCCTTGTGAATATATTATTTTAATTAAGTCTGCCTATAAAGTAGTAACTACATTATGTGTGTATAAATTATATATAACATTACTGTAACAACCCATGTCTTCTCCCTTTGCATGGGTTGATATTTGTCAACAAGGGAATGGTCAAGAAAAAATAAACAGTTATTAATTAAAAAAAAAAAAAAAAAAAAAAAAATTGTAGGTACTAATGTACCGGCATTCATTTCGCAAATTTAAGCAGACATTACACATCATTTAAAATAGCATTACACAAACAGCTATATTGATAGGTGTCGGAAGCACCCCCTCATCCCATTAGTCGACTATGGGACGACCAGAATGCATGTATGCATTGCCCCATCTCAGTTAGAAATATAATTAATAACTGCCTCTCTTCCGATATTGAAACAGTTGACTAAGTTTGTCAGGGACCGATAATTACATATTCCGTTGGTATCCCAACTTGCACCCTTTGTCTTTATTACAGTATAATGTTTTTGTTTTATTCAACTTCTTAATTTAAGGCCTGGACCAATTTTAGATAACACTTTATCTTCTCAAAGGTGGCATTTTCCGTATTGGCTTAAAGACATGAAATTCTGGTACGTTATTTTCACAAGAATTCCGGTTCCGGTGAACCATTTTAGAGACAATAAAAAATACAGCAAATTGTTATCCACAGAGTGTTGTCAGCAAGCATCAGAAGTACGGCCAAACACAATAAATGCCTGGTATTTGGTCAGCGCGCGCGGCGATTTTGACCCTTGCCGCGTCCATTTAAAAAAAAAAAATTCTGTTGATTTTTGCCGGGCTTTTCTTGCTATGAAGCAAAAGCGCACATGGAGCCAAAATGGTTTACATGCTGGCTTGGGCCATTAGCGATCTTTAATGTCTCTCTAAAACAGGTCCTGTTGTTCTGAATGAGTAGCATGGCTTGTTTTAGAAACATTTGAGGCCAAAATCGATGTCATCAAAATGTCCATGGCTATATGAAAAATGTAAAGGAAAATATTTAGAGTACCAAGGCAAAGGAGGGGGCACCATTGCAGATGAGGAGGACGTAAAACAAACCCCTCGCCTAAATATAGACCTACCCACCTTTTCTGTGCAATCCATGCTTTAAATACCCCAAAAAAACCTGCATCGTCGCATCAATTGTGGAACTTTGGTTTGACTAGAAACGGACTTTTTGTTTTTTGCCTAACACAGAGAAGGTAACCTAATTACACACAGACGTACTGATAAATTTCTTGATGCCATAATACACCCAAGGTTCTCCTTTAGGGGTGTATGTGTTAGTGTCGACCATTTGACACTCGTGAGACTGGATGTTGTAGTCGAAAGCAAGACACGTGTCGGTTCTGAAGCACTTGCAATTACACTGGTACATGTAGGACCTGTCAACTGGGTAGGATGCTGTCCAACTGATGTCTGACTGAGGTTCAAATATAACACCTGAAAGTAGAAACAATAATTTTACATCATAAGTATTACATCATATGGCGTATGTAGGCTTACATCTACCTGATGTCTGATCAACGTTCCAATAATAGTTACAAACGTATTAGACTACAGGGCGTATGTAGCCCGGTGTTCAGATTAACAATAACCTCATTGGACCACAGTGAAGAGTTTAAAGTTAAAGTTTGTTTTGTTTAACGACACCACTAGAGCACATTGATTTATTAATCATCGGCTGTTGGGTGTCAAACATTTGGTAAATTTAACCTGTAGTCTTAGAGAGGAAACCCGCTACATTCGCATCATTAGTAGAAAGGGATCTTTTATATGCACCATTCCAGACAGGATAGCACATACCACGGCCTTTGATATACCAGTCGACCACAAGGAAGAAGCGTGCAGCACTTAATATTACTATAGTAATAAAGACAATTCTGACCATGCAATAACAAATATTGTATTGAACATATGTTTGATACAAAATATCGCATGCGTAATAAGTGTTCAACCGAATGATGAATGTTCCTAGCCAATACGCTCAGCGTTCCGTCAATTGTATGAAATTTAACGAACTTTCCAGACGAAGTAAGTTGTGTTATTTAATTAAACCCATGCGAATCACAATATAGAACGGTGGTATGTAACCAATACAGAACCAAATACCAGTTGTTTTGCCATGTTACTTACAGCACTCGTTTATAGTGCACAAGATTTATACAAATATAATAGTATTGCGCACTATAATCTCATGCAATAAATAACATGGCAAAACAACTGGTGTGTGAATCTACATATTTATGAGGCGGGGAAGGGAAGGGAGGAGGCTGATTTGTGCTCGATTCTAACAAAAATGTCCGAATCTGAATAACAACGTGTATTCCTATTTGCATTGCTATCAAACAGCTATATAAGATTCCAAACGAAGCACTACGTATTGTTACATGGATTGCCACTGGTATTTTGAGTACAATGCTGAACATTTCTGTTAACTTAGGACCCTCCTCCTCAGTGTGAACATTGCCAGTGAACATTGAATGTGTGTTACACGTTGATCCTTTAAATTGCACCTGGAATTAATGTAAACAGTTTTAAAATATTTTGATTTCTATAAAACAAAACATTTAAACTCATCTACATATTTATACTGTATTTTTCCCCACAAGTCTTTACACTGTTTTTACATAATTATATACATTTTTATTTTTCGTATAGTATTGCTATAACTTTGTATTTTATTCACGTTGATGGATAAGTTCTATTTATTCTGTTCCAAAAAAGAAAAGAAAGAAAAAGAAGACGGAAAGTGTAGTATCACTGTGTTTCCTTCTTAATTATACGGATTTATCACAAAATTTGGATTTTGGGACGAGACGAAACGATATTATCCTATTCTAATACTACACCTATTAGGAGTATCTGTAAAAAATGTTATCGTGTTTTTATTGAGGGAATCCCACAATCTTAAAAACTTACTCATCTATTCCTCTTACTTACGATATTCAGTCAAAACGCTTGTAGTGGGCAGTATTAAGGGTTTTTTCTTCTTTCTCTTGACATGACGTCACTATTAGGAGTGAAGCAAATGTCAATTTATTTAGGTATTAAATCATTAAATCACGTGTTGAAATCAATTCTTAAACACTATCCACCTATCAATATTTGTACTAAACTATCCAATACATTAATTTAACCGATACTGTTATATTGGAGTGAAATTTGGGGACCATAAGTTTGTAACACAAACTATTTCTCCCTCGAACTGCACATGAAATTCTGTAAATGGATTTTGGCATGTTTGGGGGTCAATAAATACACAAGTAATGCTGCAAAATTAGGAGAATTAGGAAAACTGACGTATGATATAATTATGAATGTCTTTAATTATACAGACTTCAAACAACCCGCTGCTGACTGCAGCGTATATTAATAGCCCAACGTCAGTTCAGAACAACAGCTAAACTTATAATGCAGCAAACCTACTGGGAATTACTGCATATCTATCTTTAACTTCAGAGTCGCCGACTTCGTGCAGTTTAGGTGAAATCATAATTAAGTATAAGCAGTACTTTATGCATTGTAGGACGACACAGCTCATATCAAACAAAACTCCCAAGAACTATGACCATAAAATGCACACCTATATGATTGTCATTGAAAGAAAGAAAGAAAGAAGTGTTTTATTTAACGACGCACTCAACACATTTTATTTACGGTTATATAGCGTCAGACATATGGTTAAGGACCACACATACTTTGAGAGGAAACCCGCTGTCGCCACTACATGGGCTACTCTTCCGAATGGCAGCAAGGGATCTTTTATTTGTGCTTCCCACAGGCAGGATAGCACAAACCATGGCCTTTGTTGAACCAGTTATGGATCACTGGTCGGTGCAAGTGGTTTACACCTACCCATTGAGCCTTGCGGAGCACTCACTCAGGGTTTGGAGTCGGTATCTGGATTAAAAATCCCATGCTTCGACTGGGATCCGAACCCAGTACCTACCAGCCTGTAGACCGATGGCCTAACCACGACGCCACCGAGGCCGGTCCTGTCATTGAAAGAGATGTCGAATACAGCTGAGACCTACTTGTTGCATGCCAAAGTCTTTAATAGTGGAACAGTTTTTAGTAGGCTTCGTTTGAGTACACATTCACTTATGATTGGAAAGGGAAGACACAAGAAACCAACTGTCCCTGCATATAAACGTATGAGACAGTGGGCAGGACAGTGCTGGGTCAAAACCTCTAATTCGGGCAAATATTATACAGATATCCGGGCGAAAATGTGCTAACCCGAGACCTTTATACCATGTATTTCCATCAGTTTACCCTAAAAAGTAATTGTAATCAATTAAAAGTGCATAGAGATTCGTTGGCAACCCTATATAGCTGCTTGGTAGTAACGGTAATATAAATAAAAAGTTGTTTTTCAATTTAGGCCATGTTCGTTTAATACGGGCAAACCCAGCCTGCCCCTACCCCCCCCCCCCCCTACAAAATGGGAACCCGTACGCCTATGATGATTGGAAAGTGAAGACACAAAAACACAACTGTCGCAGCAAATGAGAGATATTGTCACAACTGTCCACTAGAAATTGAACACGAATGTCATTTTATTATCAAGTGCTCTACAAATAATGTTTTAAAATAATAAAACAAGAATCACCCTTTTCTTATCTGTCTGATAATGGAACAGTCTTTTATTATTGCACACTATAATATTCAGGAATTATGCTCTATTATTGGCAATTATGTAGTGAAATACCTCAAGTTGTATGAAAGCATTTGAGTTAAAAGTAATTTCAAATTATTTGCATTTCACACCTGTATTATTTAGTAAACCTCGGTCCTTACAAAAAACATTTTTATCCCTCTGGTTGGAATTGCCTTATCTACACCTGACAACGGTGATATATTCTATTAATCCAGCACCGTGCAAAATCTGGCTAATTCAGTCCAGTGGGCAAGACTGTCACATACTTGGTTTAGGTGCTGCATCTCCGTACACTTGTACTTCACACATGGTTAGAGCGTAGCCCCTGTTGTAGTGAGTTATCCTGAGAAAACGTCCCCGTACACCAGTCTGACAGGTGATGGTGACAGAGATACCAGCTGCTCCAGGATGATCGCCGCAGAAAAGTGGTTTCTCGTTCACGAACTTATGAGGGTCGTTCACAAACACATAGATGGTGAAATTCTTTAATCTGTCGGCTAAAAAAAAAGAAATCAAAAATAAATGTAGGCTATTCAACAGATCGTTGGCAATTTGAACACAACCAATTTATTATATTTTATTTTAATAGATGTGTTACTTTAATAATGGTGCATATTATGCATTTAATGTAAATAAATAGAACACTCATTCGCCTATGTCTTATGCATTCGCCAATGTCTTACCACAAGAACACGCATTCGCCATTGTCTTACAACTAGAACACGCATTCGACCACAAGAACACTAATTCACCAATGCATTATCACAAGAACACGCATTCGCCTATGTCTTACTACGAGAATACCCACTCGCCATTTTTTTTTTACTACTAGAACACGCATTCGCCATTGCCTTACCACTGGAACACGCATTAGCCAATGTCTTACTATTAGAACACGCATTCGCGTAAGTTTTACCAGTAGAACACACATTCGCCAATGTCCTACAACTACAACACATTCGCCAATGTTTTATCAAATGTTTGACATTTAGTTTGGTCGTTAAATAAAACGAAATTAATTCCTGGGCGCGGGGGTGGGTGAGGGAGATGTCAGTGGCGTAGCAAAGGGGGAGACACGGGGGATATGCCCCCCATCCAATCGAACTTTTTTTTTCTTTTCTATTTTACTGTATTAAATTTTATAAAATCATCAGTACATACATACATAGTATGAGTTGCCCCCGTCTCTCAGTAGTTGGTTCCCCCGCTAATCTAAAATCCTAGTTACGCCAGTGGGAGATGTTAATGGGCTCTAGTGGTGTCGTAAAAAACAACAAAAAAACATTCTTGTCTGATCTACTCACAACAACAATCCCCTCTGTTGAACACGACCACTCGGTCTATCTCGAAGAATCCGAACAGATCCACTTCCCACCATAGGCCGTATCCAGGTTTCGTATGCATACAGCTGCCAAACTGATAATTAGAGTTTGTGTCCCCATCAACGGCCCTAGAAGCAACATCAACTCCGAAAATAGACGACTGACGCGCTGTCTTGTATAAAGCAATATTTGTTTCTGATCCATGTCCTACAAATATACAAATGTAAATCAGTCAATGTATAAAAACATATTATCTCATCGGTTTTGGGCGGGACGTAGCCCAATGGTAAAGCGCACGCTTGATACACGGTCGGTCTGGGATCGATCCCCATCGGTGGGCCCATTTGTCTATTTCTCGATCCAGCCAATGCACCACGATAGGTATATCAGAGGCCGTGGTATGTGTTATTCTGTCAGTGGGATGGTGCATATAAAAGATACCTTGCTGCTAATCGAAAAGAGTAGCCCATGAAGTGGCGATAGCAAATTTCCTTTCTTAATATCTGTGTGGTCCTTAACCATATGTCCGACGCCATATATAACCGTAAATATAATATGTTGAGTGCATTGTTAAATAAAATATTTCCTTCCTTCCTTCCATTGCCAATAAAGATGTTAACATTTTGCCTAACCAAGACATGTCGGCAAAGAAAAAGCAGCGTCTGTTACCAAATCTGCTTTGAATTTACCCCATGCTAGTGTTGATGTTCCATACAGTGATTTTAAATATTGTTTTAACCAATATATATTTTCGTCTTAGGAAGATTATTGCAACGGCGCGGTTGCGAACAAGCTTAATTTTGTGGGGATCATGCCTATGTTCACTCAGCTATATGTTCCCTCAGCTAACTCTAACCCTGAGGCTGCACAGATGACCCCATTCTGTGAAGACAGTCCTAGGATAGTGGCAGTCCTCTTATAGGCGGTACAGGAAGGATGAGGTCGTCTTGTTTCGTGCCCGCATCGGCCATACATATGTGACACATTCTTTTATTTTGAGGAAGAACCCTCCTCGAATAGTGTACGCTGACTGTACGCCACATTTTGGTGGAGTGTAATCATCTGAAGCCGACGAAAAAAGAACATTTGGTGACAGAAATGTGGTGGAAAACATTTTGATACAAAATTTTAAAATATACTTACCTTGATTTTTATAATGTATTGTAGTTTTCACGATATCCCTTTACAATGTGGTTTTACATAGTTATATAATTTTCGATCCTAATGTAAATAATCATATTCATATACTTACTTTTATTTGACACCCAATAGTCGATGTGTATATTTGTACTGGGGTGTCGTTAAACATCCATTCACATAATATAGATAATTAAAACAAGAATACTCGGGGTTTTATCAGCTAGGTTTCTACACTCAAATAATCGGCACCATTCCCCAAAGGCTGTGTCGTTTTTTATTCCCAATTTTTTAGTAAACATTTCTCAGTAAGAATGTAAATATTTTTCATTTTTTATTATTATATAAAGATATATTTTGAAAACGAAAGGTAACACCCCTTCTATAACGTTTCATAATGTAAAATAAATACGAGTATATTAATTTGAACAAATACAAGTACATGAGTTACCCTCTTAAATTCTAACTTTTGTAATGAAACAGATTGTTTTGTATAATGACGCTAAAGGGTCCAAAGTCAACCCCATGGGCGTCACGTCAAATTTGAGAAATAAAAGTCTGATACTATGAATATCAACAATACTTGGTTTCTTACCTAGAGCAAGAATGTAAAACACAAACAGTAAAACCTCCATAGTGTGATCTGACAGGAATATTATTCTCAAGTGTGGAAACTGTATTTGTATCATTAGTTTATAGGACGGCTGCCCACGACACTGTAGGGCCTACTGCAACAATGTACTGAGTCATTTGATTTATTATTTAGTTTCTAGCTGGATGTTCGCTGTTATTACTCGATGAAGTGCGTCGTATTACCGATTGGTGTTAACCAGACGCGTTTTTAAATAATTTATTTGTTTCTTTGTTTGGGGGGGGGGGGGGGGGGGGGAGATACATCTACACTTTTCATTTAACTATACATCTGCATTTGAATGGGGGGGAAAAAAAAAATAAAAAATACAACCCACCCAACAGAAATCATGACTAATGCATTGAACCTTTTATTTATTGTCATAACTTACACTGGACTCCGGAAGATATATCCGTTGTTTCTCTCACATTTGATAATCACGTGTTAACCCCGTCGGAGGGCCCATTAGGCTAATTCTCTTTCCACACAGTGCACCACGACTGGTATATGAAAAGCCGTGGTATGTGATATGATGTCTATAGATGGTGCATATAAAACATCCCTTGCTACTAATGGAAAAAAATGTAGCGGGTTTCCTTTCTAAAACTATAAATTGTCAAAATTGCCAAAATGTTTGACATCCAATAGCCGATGATTAATAAATCAATGTGCTCTAGTGGTGTCGTTAGAAAATAAATTTAAAAAATTGTTTTGTTGGTGACACATCATTTGCATGTTATAACAAAATTCAATTTTCTGTCATCGTAATATTTCAACCAGGAGAACGAGCCATCTATATAAATTGGTTTGCATCCTAAATTTCTAAAATAATCGCTCGCGTTGCTCGCGGCCGGTTAGTATACAACTTTAGTCTTGTCTTGCTATATTTGTGACATATTTGTATCGAAATTTAAAAAGCGAGGAAACCGTTATTTCGATAAACTGATTGAATAGTTTGTTATAATACATAAATATCATACTCAAGCTTTGCAATGAATGGATTTGTTTCATCTTATGGTTTCGAGGGTTATAATATCATAATTGAACTGTGATTATTTTTGTTAAAATAATTAAATAACAATGGTTTAGCAAACGGCCGTTTCATTCCATCGAGGCTGGCCGTATGCGGTATATAAACGCACGCATAGCATACATTCCAGTGTCCATATGATAGTGTCTTAGCTGAATTGGGTGTGGTTCCCATAGCACTTAGACGAAGCACTATTAATTTAATTACTCCTGTCGAGCTGGTTACTGTCAGGGATAACCACACCTCTATAATATCATATCTCAATAAGTTTTTGGTTGATTTCGGTGCCTATTAGCCGTGCTAATATTAATTTTAAATTCCCTTGGCAGATCGGCACCCCGGTTGTCAACTACCACATCCGCAATGAAATTCTTAAAATTGAGAATTATAAGAACCAAAACATTTTATTTCGGGCGGTGGTTGATGACTTCTACCCGAACGTTATACAAGTATATACTGACGGGTCGAAGGACCCAACCACCGGCAGAACAGGAATGGCCTTTATTATTCAAAACTTAAATAATCTAAGTAAACCTGTTGCCATTAGGGCTAGGCTAACGGACCACACATCAGTTTATACCACAGAGTTAATGGCCATCCTTTATGCGTTGATGTGGATAGATAAATATCATAATTTATATAGCCCTAATAGATATGTGGTTTTCTCTGACAGTCTTAGTGCCCTCCAGGCTATATCAGGAACCAGTGGCGTCAGACCTGAAATTATTAAAATATATATATAAATTTTATAATAAATTAACTGTCAAACAGGTATTTGTCGTCCTCGAATGGGTCCCAGCTCATATTGGCATCGAGGGTAATGAGTTGGCAGACGCCAATGCCAAGAAGTCACTAAGTCGTCCTGAGGTTGGTATTTCTGTGGAATACAACTTTAGCGAGATTTGTTCTATGGCAGAGCCACGCATTGGTGATTTATGGCAGTCTGATTGGGAGGGCGTGGCACTCCCATATTAAACCAAGGGTCTCAACACCTGGTCCAGTTTCTTTTAATATTAAAGCAACTAAAACAATAGCGAGACTTAGAATGGGTGTATCTTTTGGTTTAAATGATACAAAATTTTAAATTAAAAAATTAGATACACCCAATTGCTTGGTGTGTAATAAAATCGATAATGTAAATCATTATTTGACTGAATGCACCAAGCATACCAAAATTAGACTGAAACTGGAATTTGTTTTTGGAAATAATAGCATTATATTTAATGCCTATAATTTATTAAATCCACAGTCGAAATATAAGTCAGTAATAGACAGGTTGTTGATGGCCTTTGTTTTCCAATCCAAAGTTGGTATTTAAATATACAGTCTCGCTTTGGCTGCTTCCACACCTTCTTAAGCTGTTTTACTTATATTTTAGCCTTGTTATTTGCCATTCCGGGGGATAACTCTTGACCTCTCCTACGTGAGGTTAGTACGTGTTGAGGTCCGTCATTAGCCGTATGTTGTGTACTATCCTTCTGCGGCGACGGGCGGGCTCTTTCCATGGTCACTATTTGACACCGGGATGGCATTATTATTTATATTGTCATATTTTAATTCCTGTCTTTAATTATGTTGGGAAAAGTTTTTATTAATCTTGTGAAACCGGATCGTTGGTTGGATTGGAGGTGGTTCCAGGGTGGCATTCGGTAAGTTCTGGTTGGGTCGGGAACAATACTTGTTGTTGTGTCCCGGGCCTGGCCGGGACTCCCCCCGTTATAATGTACGGCTGTCCATTGGGGTATGCCCTTAGGGCCCTTCTGCCAATCCATCGGTCCGGTGTTTTGATTTAATAAAGAATCTAAAATTAAATAAAATTCTCCTCCCATTTTTACCATATATTCCCTCTATCATTAATTTTTGAGAGTATATTATTATTTATTGTCAATATTCCTTTTTTTATCAACATATGAGCCACTCGCTCTATTATATTTTTAATCTCTGGCCGTCGCTACCGTCGTCGGAATATATCGCGCTCGGTCGCTTCTTGTTTTAATATTTCTTCTCCGGTAATTTTAAACAAATATTTTAATATTAATTTTTCTTTTAATGTGGTGTTGGTGTTGAGTGTATGAATGTGTTAGGGTCAGCTTCAGGTTTGTATGGGGCAGGGGTTGTTATCTGGCAATAACTATTCCACCCTTTGCCGGCTTGTCCTTAATTTTTAAAATTTATTTAAGATTTATAATGTGTTTGGCGTTATTTTAAAAGAATTTTTTTAATATGTTTACAGGCGTGCTCTTTTAATGTGTTTGTTATTTTTATCCTGTTTTAGAAATCTTTTTGATTTAATAAAAAATAGGAATTCAATAGGGCGGGATGCTGCTCCTATGCCGAGGTACTATGATTAGGTTTACCCATACCTTCTCTTAGTTGTTTGGTTTTCTAAATTAAAGGGTGCCAGTGTCTTGTGAATGACGTAACGTTTATGTTCTTTTGGTCTACAGAGAGGCGCCTCGGATCTTCTATTCTACAGAATACGTTTCACAGCCACGACTTGCCAGACTTAACTATCATCTTTCAACTTCGTAAACTTCTGTTACCAGTGCTGGATAAATAATCTGTGTCCCTCTCCTAGGGACACCATCGCTGGATATTTATATGAGGGGTACCGACGTTGGAGGGCACGACGGTTGGACGGATTGGGGGGGGGGGGAGGGGGGGCGACGGGGGGAATGGGGTGTGCTGCCGGAGGTTAGGGTTTAGACGCTTAGGCGTAGGCGGTTTAGGCCGTAGGGTGAGTTAGGTTTGTCTGGGGGTTAGCCCCCTCTCCCTTTTTTTCACACTTGCCTCCCTCCCGCCTGTTCGGTCACACTTTAGTTACCGATATGTTCGGTACCCCTCCTTAAACTGGTTAACAATAAAATTTTAATAAATATCTTCATGTGGCCCTTGTCGAACCTCTAATCCTCCAATTCTTCCCAGACAGGGCTTAAAGTTAATGTTAAATTCATGTTAAAAATAAAGAGGCTCTGCGAATTTTTAGAATAGCCCGCTAAAAACGTTTTATAAAATGGTGTAATTTTAAAATTAAATCTATAGTTTTTATATTATATTATATTATATTATATTATATTAATTAAATTTTTGGATACACACCAAACAAATTCTAATTATTTTTGGTTAAATTAGTCCCCATATTTATTTAATTTTAGAGTAATTTTCTAAATTGTCCGGTTAAATTTCTGGCCCGGAGCAGACCCCTGGCTATCCAGGACTCGGCCCCGGGGCAGACATGCTTGAAGCTCTAGTGGCACATGAGCATGTACACATTTACCTACCTACCTATCTGAAATCACACACAAACACACATACACACACACACACACAGAGAGAGAGAGAGAGAGAGAGAGAGAGAGAGAGAGAGAGAGAGAGAGAGAGAGAGAGAGAGAGAGAGAGAGAGAGAGAGAGAGAGAGAGAGAGAGAGAGAGAGAGACCGAGACCGTACACAATTGCATACCATTATTAACCGGGTTAATACACTAAAATTATCACATGGGTTTATGACATGGATATCATGAGTAAGTTATAGGATAAATATATATAACATATGATGTATGTAATCTTATATGCAACTGAAGTTTGACCAACGTTCAAATTTGTCATTTGAAATTCAAACAAACATTAAGACTACAGGGTGCATATAAGCTGATTCTCAGCTGAAGAACCTAAGATTAAGAATAACCTCAGCGAACAACTTGAAAGAGAGGAGCATAGCGTAATGCCCGTCTAGTATGACTGACGTAAACGTGTAACACCAGAAATAAGAAATGTGTCTGCGTGATGATGTCCTGCTGAATTCTGACACCTAAAGAACAAGCATTGGAAATTAAAAACAACCGAATTATCAGACGAACCATGAAATATATGAGGTGGTTGATGGACTGTAGCCCGAGTACTCGTACTGTAAGAGGGAGAGTCGGACATTTGGACAGTTCTTAAAAACTCTGTAAGAGAGCTAGACGGACATTTGGACAGTTGTTAAAAACTATCTTACAGAGTTTTTAACAACTATCCAAATGTCCGTCTATCTCTCTTACAAGTTACAGTCAGAGTACTCGGGCTAGATGGACTGCAGTTTGACACTGGATCTCAAGTATGAAATGATTTCAGAAAATAAAAGGAAAACAAAATTTTGTTTTGTTTAACGACACCACTGGCGCACATGAATTAATTAACCATCGACTCGTAGTTATCAGAGGAAACCCGCTACATTTTCCTGATGCAGCAAGGGATCGTTTATATGCACCTTCCCACAGACAGAAAAGTACACACCACGGCCTTTGTCCAGTTGTGGTGCACTGGCTGGAACGGGAAAAAGACGAATCAGCTGAATAGATCCACCGTGGTTGTTCGATCCTGCGACGCAAGCACCCCAAGCGAGCACTCAACCGACTGAGCTAAATCCCGCTCCACAATAGAACGTGCCCCACGGAACTCCGATAGTCCGTTGAAGGTCTCTATATGAATACAAATACAGCTTAGCCTATAGTTAGGTTTGTTTTTCTTCAACATTTTACGTGAACAACTGATGACGGTCTTTAAAGGCTCTGTTCTCAGTTTTCAGCGTCAGTAAGACTTCCGTTTGCCCCCCCCCCCTCCCCCCCGCCAAGACAAAATAAAATAAACACATCCTGGGGGTTTTCTGATTTTTAAAACACTATATCAGCTTAACATGGGTTTTGTTTACACAAATCATTTATACAGATAAATACGTTTGGAATGACTTTTGGTCAAATTATTTCAATTTTAGTTTGGCCCTTGGAAGAAATAATATATTCGTACGTACGAAAATCGTATTGTGATACTACAAAACATTACAAAATATCCAGAAATGCATTGGTAATAGAGATATTCATATTGTAACGAAGAAAATGCAAGTTAATTCCTTCCCTTGTTTGCTTACGTGTGGGTACTTTATGAAAAGTTATTCATGCTTTAATAAGTGGTCAGTGCTGTCCTTTCTGTTGGAAAGTGCATATAAATATAGAATATTAGGTTACTTACGTACTGATGTCGTGGTTATTTGGCGAGGTTTTGATAACGGTGTAACTGGCGAGCTTCAGCGAACAGGTTATACCGTTCTCGAACCGAGCCAAATAACCACGATATCAACACGTATTAACTTGATTTTTTTTTTATCATGCAACCATGCTTCCTATTGACCTGATAACCCCAACCTGATAATTCGAAGTGTTATCATGTCACTAGGAAGTGTTATCATGTCACTAGGAAGTGTTATCATGTCACTAGGAAGTGTTATCATGCAACCATGCTTCCTACTGACCTGATAACCCCAACCTGATAATTCGAAGTGTTATCATGTCACTAGGAAGTGTTATCATGCAACCATGCTTCCTACTGACCTAATAACCCCAACCTGATAATTCGAAGTGTTATCATGTCACTAGGAAGTGTTATCATGCAACCATGCTTCCTACTGACCTGATAACCCCAACCTGATAATTCGAAGTGTTATCATGTCACTAGGAAGTGTTATCATGCAACCATGCTTCCTACTGACCTGATAACCCCAACCTGATAATTCGAAGTGTTATCATGTCACTAGGAAGTGTTATCATGTCACTAGGAAGTGTTATCATGCAACCATGCTTCCTACTGACCTGATAACCCCAACCTGATAATTCGAAGTGTTATCATGTCACTAGGAAGTGTTATCATGCAACCATGCTTCCTACTGACCTGATAACCCCAATCTGATAATTCGAAGTGTTATCATGTCACTAGGAAGCATGGTTGCATGTGCGCATGACGTTTGCTAACTTTTCAGGTAGGTCGTTTTGTCATTTTTCAAACAACCATTTACATATATATATATATATATATATATATATATATATATATATATATATATATATATATATATATATATATATATATATATTCTTCAAAAAAAGAAACGCATAGAGCATATTTTTCATAACATTAATTTTGAAATAACACAATAGTGAATGTTTTAGTATTATCTTATTCTATAGCTAGTGGATATGATATCATGCAATTCTGAAGCTGACAAAACGCATGATTTGACGTCAGCACGTGCAAGTATGTTTTTCACAATATTCATAATAATGGTTGCTGAGCTCACATTTATCACGTACAAATCATGCACGTACAGCACGTGCACTACCCCTTGACAGAAAATTGAGTTACATTCACACACGCATTATCGATAGTGTCGCTACGTAACGTTGAAATTATGCCCAGGCTGACAGAACCACAACGTAACAACGCAATTGGCCGGATGGAAGTCGGGGAATCGCTATCAACAGTTGCACGTCTTTTCAACATATCTCAGAGTACAATATCTAGGCTTTGGCACCGTTATCAGCAAACTGGAGTGTCACGTGACCGCCCCTGATCCGCTCGTCCCAGAGTTACTACACCGGCGCAAGACATACATACATCTACGACATTTACGTGACAGAGTCCTAACTGCTTCATCATCAACTTCTGCCATACCAAATATGCGAAGAATTTCGGACCAGACCGTAAGAAACCGTTTACGTGAAGCCAATATCCAAGCTAGAAGACCAGCTAGACGGATAATTTTAACCGCGCAACATAGGCGTCTACGGCTTACATGGTGCAGACGTTGTCTGATATGGCGTCGACAGCAGTGGCGAAAAGTGGCTTTCAGCGACGAGTCGCGTTTTTTGCTTCAACGCGCCGACGGCAGAGCTAGAGTTTACCGACGACGTAACGAGCGTTACTGCAACGAAATTCTCCAGCGTCACGCCATACCTTTCATCAACGCAGAAAATGTCATCTCCCAGCACGACAATGCACGACCACATAGCGCACGTATAACAACAGAGTTCCTGAATCAACACAATGTCGGAGTGATGCCATGGCCTTCAAGATCACCTGATCTTAACCCCATCGAGCACCTGTGGGATGAACTAGATCGACGTTTACGGCAACGTAACCCTGCGCCACAAACGCTACCCCAGCTGCTTCAGGTTTTGCAACAAACATGGGCTACAATTCCCCAGCCTGTGATTCAAGCATTATTCTATTTCATGCGTAGGAGGTGCCAAGCCGTCATTGCTGCTCATGGGGCTCATACTCGATATTAGTGTACATGACCGTGACCTTAATACGGTGGCCTAATCCTGTTGATTTGATAGACGATTTCATTCCAAGTGATGATCTGATCATGTTTAACAAGTTTCAATTTTACTGCTCTGGTATTGAGCAAAGATATGATGCTATAAATTTGCAATCCAATCCTAACATATACCAGTTATGCGTTTCTTTTTTTGAAGCATGCGTTTCTTTTTTTGAAGCGTGTGTATATATATATATATATATATATATATATATATATATATATATATACACACTAGTAATTCTTTTGATGCTGGGTGTTTTTCAACCACCCTACCCTCTGATCCCCCCCCCCCCCCCCCGCCCTCCGCCCTCTGTACATGTACCTGACAGGTATACATATACTTCAAAAAGCACAAGTTTCTCTATTGTTTTTCCATATCAACTATACTTTTATGTATTGGCACATGTTATATTGATATATACCTGGTTTAGGTGCTGTAACTCCGTACACTTGTACCTCACACAGGGCGAGAGGCTGGTTCAGTTATCTTGACAAAACGTCCCCGAACACCGGTCTGACATCTGATGGTGGCATTCAAACCAACCGTGGTTCCTCATTTACAAACATAAGTTGGTCATTCCAAAACACTTCGATGCTGATATTACGTAATCTCTCTAAAAAATAAAGAATATATAAAAAAAAGAATCTGAACGACAAAATTATATTCTAGTAACAAAATCGTATATCTGCACAAGGCAGAATCAAAAGGGTTTTAGGCAAGGTCGTGATTGCTTCTGTGGTTCACTATCAGCTGTTCGTCCGTAGGAGGACCGCCACTGCACTTGGAGATCCATAGCAGGATGTTCCATCCCTCCTGCTCCGCCTATAGGCAGACTGCCACACCCATCACTAGCTTTGAAAATCCAAACTTGCAAAGGATAGAGCTCAATGAAATACATATAGTTGTGATGGCATGCACTCATGAATCACTGTAAAAACACTGATGATATCAGGTATTCGCTGGTATAAAACCAATTTATTACATAGTCTATTGATGGTTACATTTTCACTTTAATAATGCTACTTTGGCAATGGTGTATGATACACAATTTAATTAAACCACTAACTAAACCCATAGGCGTACGGGCTCTGTTTTCTAGGGGGGGGGGGGGGGGGCGGCTGCCTTTTGCCCGAATTTGCCGGAATCTGAATAACAATTACCAAACAGCAATATAGAGTTTCATACGCATCACTATTATGTTAACACCAGAAAACAGCGTTATTTGTCATTGTCAGGCTTGTGTAACATTATCATGTTGTTGTTTTGGGACTACAGTTATACTGTGCATTTAAATATATTGAAGTAACTCCGACTTTTTGTCAAGAACATACTAACGTTAATGGATATTACGTTGTACCAAAATAATTTCTATAATGCACACATATACATTGAATTTTACATGTATTTCATTTGAAAAACGTTTTAATAGGAATAGATTTAGTCAAAATTAAATTTTACGGCAGGAAAATATGACACGACGTCTGAGATGTGTGACACCCCATTGTTCCCAGATATAGGTTTTGGTATGCCTGTAGAATAAATGGGTGAACAATTAGCACATTTTTAGTGGTAGAAATATTTGTAGCGTTTGCCTTTAAAACATTTATTAATATAATTCTGAATTATACACACAACAATTTCGGTGTTACAGTAATACAAATATGTGTTCACATGATATGTTTGCATTTATTGTTAATATGGGTTGCGGGACGTAGCCCAGTGGTAAAGCGTTCGCGTGATACGGGATCTCTCTCTCTCTCTCTCTCTCTCTCTCTCTCTCTCTCTCTCTCTCTCTCTCTCTCTCTCTCTCTCTCTCTCTCTCTATATATATATATATATATATATATATATATATATATATATATAGTGTGTGTATATATATAGTGTGTGTGTATATATATATTGGCCCCTTAGGGTGTCCGGTTTGGAAGAGATTCACTGTATGTGTGTGTATGGTCAAGTACATTTTCTGGAAAAGTCCCATCGGAACAAATATATCAATGGTGTTACGTGTTTTCGATATTGACAAAAAGCGAAAGATATTGTCAAATTGTCAAAAATTAGGAATAGACCATTTCAAGGTGTTTTTTAGAATACGATTTTTATGTCGGCTCGTGATGTGTGAAACCCATATTTTTGCTCATTGCTTCGCATATACACAAACACCATGAGAGAAACATCGAAAAAGTCCATAACACTGCATTCTAAATCTACACGATTCTGTATCCATATCGTAATAGGTCCGTAGCTCTTTCATTATTTATTATATTCAAATTTAGTCATCAATAAGATATTTCTGTCATAATTGCGGAATCTACTTCGAAATACAATATATACATTAGCATTTTGTTAAATATTTTACACTCATAATAATCAGGAAACCTCATTTTCATAAATATATTCAATTAATGCACTCTTCGTGTTAGTAGATGAATGTAATATAAATAAATATATATATATATATATATATATATATAGATAGATAGATAGATAGATAGATAGATAGATGTATAAATTATTTTAAACCGTTATCTTTTATGTGTATAACATTTGTTTCTTTTTAGACTTCATTGTTAATATAAGTTTTAGGTCTTCTTCTCTGGGTTTTTTTTTTTTTTTTTTTTTTTTTTTTTTTTTGGGGGGGGGGGGTATTCTTCAAACTCCATCTTCATTTTGATCGTAATCAGTAAAAATGTCAAAACTCCGTATCAGTAAAAGTTCACTTCCGCAGTGACCATGTAATCCTACAGTGAGATACATATATAGAAACAGAGAGACAATGACAGGGAAGAGACAGAGATAGTGAGATACAGATATAGAGACAATCACAGGGAAGAGACAGAGATAGTGAGATACAGATATAGAGACTGAGAGACAATCACAGGGAAGAGACAGAGATAGTGAGATACAGAGACACCGACAATAACAGAGAGATATATAATTCTTATAAATTAAGTTTAAAAGAGATAATTTTGATATCAACAATAATCAATTTCTTACCTAAAGCAACAATGTAAAGCAGACACAGTGCAATTTCCATGTTGTGATGCGACTGACAAGTTATTCCCAAACATCCAAACTATATCTACATCGTTATTGTGTAGAGCGCTTGCCATCAACTATAGGGGCTATAGAAATCAATAGCTCCACATTGTATTTAGGTTGTTTTTTTGCAATTGGATGAAATATGTTATTACTGATGATGTATTTATAATTTATATAACTTATGTTTGTACAATTCTTTATCATCAAATTGGTTTGCGCAATGTGGTCCCAGTGCTATAACGAAAGTATGGCATATATGCGTTGTATGTATTAAATATTAAAATCAGCGACAGTGTTTACATGGTATATATGCGTTGTATGTATTAAATATTATAATCAGCGACAGTGTTTACATGGTATATATGCGTTGTATGTATTAAATATTATAATCAGCGACAGTGTTTACATGGTATATATGCGTTGTATGTTTTAAATATTATAATCAGCGACAGTGTTTACATGGTATATATGCGTTGTATGTATTAAATATTAAAATCAGCGACAGTGTTTACATGGTATATATGCGTTGTATGTATTAAATATTAAAATCAGCGACAGTGTTTACATGGTATATATGCGTTATATGTATTAAATATTAAAATCACCGACAGTGTTTACATGGTATATATGCGTTAAATATTACAATCACCGACAGTGTTTACATGGTATATATGCGTTGTATGTATTAAATATTAAAATCAGCGACAGTGTTTACATGGTGTATATGCGTTGTATGTATTAAATATTATAATCAGCGACAGTGTTTACATAGTGTATATGCGTTGTATGTATTAAATATTATAATCACCGACAGTGTTTACATGGTATATATGCGTTGTATGTATTAAATATTATAATCACCGACAGTGTTTACATGGTATATATGCGTTGTATGTATTAAATATTAAAATCACCGACAGTGTTTACATGGTATATATGCGTTGTATGTATTAAATATTTAAATCAGCGACAGTGTTTACATGGTATATATGCGTTATATGTATTAAATATTAAAATCACCGACAGTGTGTACATGGCAACTGATTCATAAACAATCGACAGAAAAGATGCGTGACAAAATATAGGATACTAAACGGGTTACAAGTTATCAAATTTATGTCCAGAGTAAAATAATTTTCACTTGTTAATGAAATGTAAATTATTTCACGAGGGTCATACATTCGATAACTAGTACCGAATTTGTTAACCCGATATATATTTTCCAACCCTTAGACACATTTTGTTTTGTTTTTGTTTTTGATATACATACATATAGATATATAAAAACGATGTAAACGACTTTATACACTATTCTGAGTATTGCTACAATTGTGTTTTATTTACGCTGATAGATAACGTTCAAACACCAAAGATGTATTTATTCTGTCAAAAAGATCTGTATATAATGAAATTAATTAAAACAGCCTTTTGTTACACATTTAACAATAAGTCTGTTACCTCAGTGACGTTGCATGACGTGATAAAAGACGTCTGGCTCATTCAGTTAAAAAGCTTTTGTTTAACGACACCACTAGAGCACATTGATTAATTAATCATCGGCTGTTGGATGTCATTCATTTGGTACTTCACACACGTTCTGGCGACAATTTAACCTGCCACTTCTCTGCCCAGCTTCATAACAAACTAAGATCCGAATTTATTGTAAACTGTTTTTTTTTATAATCATAAATTACTCTTTGGTAACAATTTGCTTTTTTAAGTTATAAAATTGAGAAGAACGTATGTAGCACAGTGGCCACTACAAAATGGAGGCAATACACCCTTTTCGAATACCAGCTCAAGGTCGAGACAGAAACCAAATCGATAAGAGTTCTGGAAGTTGGTGTGATTCGTGTCGGCTCGGTAATAATCTGATACAATGCAAAACACTGACAAATATGATCAATATAAGGATGGAATGGACGTAACAAATCTTCATTAAAATCACCCACAACAGTTGTCATCATCTTATTATTTAACCTTTAATAAAATGTGTTGATTGTAATGAATCCGAGATTAAATCCCAATATGTTTTACTATAATCAGATCAGTAAAAACATCATAACTATTAAGTTCGGCATTAATTAAATTAAGCTTGTCTCTTAAACTACAAACATTCAAGTGAACAATGGATATATGATTACCATCTGGTCCTGGATTAGGATGTACATCCCCACAACATAGCAGAAATACTAAGGTCATACGAATACAAACTAGACAACAACAAAAAACATTAAATAAAATTAATACATAAGTACTTATAATCATCTCTAAATTAGCACCTGCATGTGAAGCTAAAGCAAACACCCCTATCCTCTGTCTATATAACATAATATCAATCCCCATTACTACAGTAATTTATTTTAAAAAAAACACACCAGTAAGACAGTCTGAGAAGGGGGATGCTGCATTTATAAGTAGTAAGTGTGGGCTCACTAACCTAATATCTACTTGACTAATCTCGAGTGATACCAGGTAAAAATACCTACAATTTACACATGTAAATTTAGATGAGTACTGGCAGGAAACTGTTAAAATATTTTCTCTGAAGACATTACTGAAATGTACATTCTCATTTGTTGGTCTTTCCCAATGTTCAACAACAAAAAGAAAAGAAAAATAAACAAAATAATAAAATGCAAAGAGAATTAATGTTGGTAATAAAATCATACCGGTTAGGGTGACCTGGGGAAAACGTTGACAACTGTCACTTTTACTGTTGCAATGTATATCAATGACAATAGTTTTCAAGGGTAAAATGGTAATACAACATTGCCAATGGTGACTGCAGGTGAAAGCCATGCATTAAGATTAAATATTGTGTCTGCACATGACTCGATTATGACATCTCCCAACTAGATGCATGCATATATAATATATATACATGGAATCGCTTGCCAGTGTCACGCCAGCGCAGAACACTGTACATGCTAGCCATGTAACATATATAATACATGGAATCGCTTGCCAGTGTCACGCCAGCGCAGAACAACACTGTACATGCTAGCCATGTAACATATATAATACATGGAATCGCTTGCCAGTGTCACGCCAGCGCAGAACAACACTGTACATGCTAGCCATGTAACATATATATGCATGGAATCGCTTGCCAGTGTCACGCCAGCGCAGAACAACACTGTACATGCTAGCCATGTAACATATATAATACATGGAATCGCTTGCCAGTGTCACGCCAGCGCAGAACAACACTGTACATGCTAGCCATGTAACATATATAATACATGGAATCGCTTGCCAGTGTCACGCCAGCGCAGAACAACACTGTACATGCTAGCCATGTAACATATATAATACATGGAATCGCTTGCCAGTGTCACGCCAGCGCAGAACAACACTGTACATGCTAGCCATGTAACATATATAATACATGGAATCGCTTGCCAGTGTCACGCCAGCGCAGAACAACACTGTACATGCTAGCCATGTAACATATATAATACATGGAATCGCTTGCCAGTGTCACGCCAGCGCAGAACAACACTGTACATGCTAGCCATGTAACATATATAATACATGGAATCGCTTGCCAGTGTCACGCCAGCGCAGAACAACACTGTACATGCTAGCCATGTAACATATATAATACATGGAATCGCTTGCCAGTGTCACGCCAGCGCAGAACAACACTGTACATGCTAGCCATGTAACATATATAATACATGGAATCGCTTGCCAGTGTCACGCCAGCGCAGAACAACACTGTACATGCTAGCCATGTAACATATATAATACATGGAATCGCTTGCCAGTGTCACGCCAGCGCAGAACACTGTACATGCTAGCCATGTAACATATATAATACATGGAATCGCTTGCCAGTGTCACGCCAGCGCAGAACAACACTGTACATGCTAGCCATGTAACATATATAATACATGGAATCGCTTGCCAGTGTCACGCCAGCGCAGAACAACACTGTACATGCTAGCCATATAACATATATATACATGGAGTCGCTTGCCAGTGTCACGCCAGCGCAGAACAACACTGTACATGCTAGCCATATAACATATATATACATGGAGTCGCTTGCCAGTGTCACGCCAGCGCAGAACACTGTACATGCTAGCCATGTAACATTTTCACTTTTATAAACGCTCGCTGTGCTCACACCAGAAAGGGGTGTTTTATATGCACCTTTCCATATAGGACAGCTCATACCACGGCCTTTGAGCAGATGCGGTGTACTGGCGGGGACGAGAGGAAAAACAATCAGTTGAATGGATCCACCGAGATGGTTTGATCCTGTGACGCAAGCACTCGACCGACTGAGCTAAATCTCGTCCTGCTCAGTCAAAGGTGAGTTTTAAAAAGTATGCTCGAATATAGAGGCTATTTCATGGGGGTTTTCGAATACGATTTTTATGTCAACGAGTGGTGTGTGAAAAGCATATTTTCACGAATTGCGAAATCACAAGTTAACATAAAAATCGTATTTGGAAAAATACCACGAAATGGTCTATTTATTATATACATATTTCCAAATGTTTGACAATATCTGTCGCTTTTTGGTAATATCTTTCGCTTATCCTATCGAAAACACGTAACGTCATGATATATTTCTTCCTATGGAACTTTGCCAGAAAATTTACTTTACCATAGAATTTTAAAAAGAAATTTGATTAAAATTTATCTTTATTAACATTTATTTAACAATACTGGGGTGCAAACATACCTGACAAAGCGATCCTCTAAAAACTCCCACAAAACAAAACGAGTCGAATGCCGTTAAATTATCACACTTACACTCGATGACACTACATTGTGTCATCATTATTTAGCTTCGTATTCAATTCGTTTTAGATATTTTATCGTAATTGCACTTCGTATCCCTTTTTTATAGGTACAGTTGTTTAAATTACGTTTTTTATTTTTCAAATACGATCAGATGCATTGGTAATCATCAACCCCTGCGTGTGCTGTAACCTCACCGTGGTGCAGGTGGTAACATTCTCTTTGAGAATGGCCAATACAGCACAAAATTTAAGTTTTCAGTAAAATTCAGTATCCGTAAAATTCTGTGATATTTGTGTTTTTGCACAGTTCTTTACACTGTTTTTATTTTAAGTCTTGAATTTTTATATTGATGTTGATCATCACTTTATTTATTTGCATTACCATAGTTTGACACCAAATAGCCGATGTATTTTTCGTGCTGGGGTGTCGTTAAACATTCATTCATTCATTCATTCATTGGTGAGAATCAAATTTAAATACGAAGAACCGAGACGAAGGGAGATAATTTAATTATGCACTTTTACAAAAAAGTAAATACGACTTCTATATTTTCACTGTAGCTAAAATACAGTGAAAATATGACTTTTCACCGTATATGACTTTTATGGTTTCCGTAGATCTATATATTTCATTGCTATGTATATAATAAATATATTTATTGCACACTTTTGTCAAATTAGGAGATAACCATAGTGTTTAGATTTGCGGGTGTTATTGTCTATTTTATCCCGCAAATTTAATTTTTGACCGAAATATTTGCTGGCATTAAATAGACAATAACACCCTCAAATGTAAAAACTCCATATGGTTATGTTCATTGTAAACTGAATCGTTTATCTACGAACTAAATATGTATTTTGGTATTTCTTAAAAAAACTAAAACCTGGCTACAATCTAACTGTAGACCCTTGAACCGTCAACTTGGCCTGTTCCATTTGCTAATGACGTCATTTTCTAATGATGTCATTAGCTTTCTGTGTGTTATTTTCATTTGATCCCGGAAAAAGAATGTAATTAACCAATCACAATACAGAACACACTCGTCATCAGTTTACAATAGGAAGATAACCTAAGCGTCGTACACAAACCAAGAGTAATAAATTCACTGCACACTATTTGAAGTACGATTCGCCATTGTGTATGTTTGACATACAGTGATAGCCTCATATTTATGCTGCGTTCAGGTGCTCATGAATATCGTGAATTCACAAGTTTCAACCTGTGAACACGACGTCACCAAGTGGAGAGCGTTCTTGTGAGCAATATAAAAGACGGAGCGATTTTTAGGCTGGTTAGCGTGCTCTACAACAGCTGGCTCTGAATGTGCACGTAAAGCCTATGACCTGACCTGACCGTAGGCTGGTTGGCACTCTTCGTGGCTTAATTATGGATCAATTGCATAAAATTCTGCTGCATTTGATATGGAAGAAACGGCATAAAAAGAAGAGGTGCTACATTATTTATTACATGTATTTGCATTTGATGTGCCATCTGTTCTGTTTACAAACATGTAACGTCATTTTGTAGCGTCATTTTCAAGGGAAGGAACTCCTGGGAATATTTCCATAGCGTGGACTGTTGGATAAAACTTACTGTGAAATACAAAATACTAAAACTTGCAATTCTGTTCATGATATACCTCGAATGACATCTATTTGATCCGCCATTTTTTCACAAGTTGTGAAGACTGATTCAGAAGATCCTATTCCAGTTCACAAGTTGCGTTCACGGGATAATTCGCCAAATGAACGGTTTTCACGTGTGAACTGGGAAATACGATATTCACAACTTCTAATGAACACAGCATTAGTACCGATATAGTCATTATTTACCGCTTGTAGCAACGCGAATTTGTTCATTTCTCGTTGAACGTACAAATACCGTCACTTTATAATGGTACTTTGTATTATTACGCACCTGTTTACCCCCCCCCCCCCCGACAAAAAGAAAAGAAGAAGAAAAGAATTAAAAGTACAAGATGAGCTGGTTTGTGTCTTATTAAAAATCTGAAGAAAAAAAACGTAACACGTGATCAATGCCGTATCTCTGCACAATGTATTTGGCAAAATAGTGGTTGATTCCATAATTATCTACAGCCTCGTCTATAGGAGGACAGCCACTACCGAGGAGAACCTTCCTGCAAACGCATAAAGAGGACTGTCAACAATAACACCGGAGAGAAATCATTGGAATACATATAGCCCACGAATCACTTTCAAAAGAAATATGATGTCAGGTGTACATGAAAGTTTAGAATATTGACCCCTCTTTAGCGCTATCCTGGCGGGGGGTTTTCTGCTGCGTTTGTAGGATTTTTAAGATCACGCCTTTTGGTTTCTTTAATAACATTTATTTGATCCAGCCCGTCAAATATACTGCATTCACCGTAACCAAGTTAGGCTCAGTCCATTTCAAATTAATAAAAGCCCCATGCACTTCAATTTCAGTTTCATTTGAAATATGTACCAAATATTCGTCAGTCATGTAGATACATAAATCTGAAATTTGGGCTCTGTATTCCAAATCTTCCTTGGAATATAGTCACAACTATAGAATGAATGAATGAATGTTTAAAGACACCCCAGCACGAAAAATACATCGGCTATTGGGTGTCAAACTATGGTAATGCAAACAAATAAAGTGATGATCAACATCAATATAAAAATTTAAGATTTAAATAAAAACACAGTGTAAAGAACTGTGCAACAATACAAATATCACAAATAGATACTGACTTTTACTCAAAACTTTAATTGTATTCCAAAAAAACAAGGGATTTGTGCTGTATTGGCCATTCTCAAAGGGAATGTTACACCCCTGCACCACGGTGAGGTTACAGCACCCGCAGGGGCACAACTATAGATTAACCTGATTAAGAACTGCAATGCATTGTGGCATGTGTCATTCAAAACACTTGAATGCTGCACATGTATGATGTTTCTGTGGAACATTTTATTTCTCACAAATACACAGTTTAGTGCATTTCTATTGGGCCGTTTTACAAGCACATCTAGTGCCACATCCACATACTCACGCAACCACACTTGACCAATTCACTGAAGACTTTTGATAACACAAGTACAATATACAGAACTAGATATCTTTATTAGAAGTCTATTACCACCCTTCTGGAGTGGGAGCATTGTGTTCACGTGTTGACAGGAGGACCATATTCCAGCTTGATATGAAACTCATGTTTAGTTCTGCAGTAAAGCATCATGGGCGGGTGGAATGATTTGCATTGCCTTCCCCCTCTGGTAGTAAAACGCATCCCTTGCTTCGACAACATGTTCCAGGTCACTGGTCTTACAATACAATCTAACTTGGAAGCATTTCAGTAGCTGGAAGCATTTCAGTAGCTGGAAGCATTTCAGTAGCTGGAAGCATGTCGTGTCTGCATTAGGTAAGTACGTTATTTTACCTTTTCCAAGAAAAAAAGAGACGGCGTTACATCCTTTGAAGCTACGAAAAGCAGGGACGGGAATTTCTCTTTACCCAGGACATCATATATACCATTGATGTATAAAACGGTAAGTATTTTCATGTATCAAAGGCTACCCAAATACGCACATACATTTTGATCCAAAGTAATCAAATGATGGAACTTGCACACCTTTGTCAACAGTGCAAATCAGACTGTTGGTACAATCAAATGATGGAACTTACACACCTTTGTCAACAGTGCACATCAGACTGTTGGTACAATCAAATGGTGGAACTTGCACACCTTTGTCAACAGTACACATCAGACTGTTGGTACAATCAAATGGTGGAACTTACACACCTTTGTCAACAGTGCACATCAGACTGTTGGTACAATCAAATGGTGGAACTTACACACTTTTGTCAACAGTGCACATCAGACTGTTGGTACAATCAAATGGTGGAACTTACACACTTTTGTCAACAGTGCACATCAGACTGTTGGTACAATCAAATGGTGGAACTTACACACTTTTGTCAACAGTGCACATCAGACTGTTGGTACAATCAAATGGTGGAACTTACACACTTTTGTCAACAGTGCAAATCAGACTGTTGGTACAATCAAATGATGGAACTTACACACTTTTGTCAACAGTGCACATCAGACTGTTGGTACAATCAAATGGTGGAACTTACACACTTTTGTCAACAGTGCACATCAGACTGTTGGTACAATCAAATGGTGGAACTTACACACTTTTGTCAACAGTGCACATCAGACTGTTGGTACAATCAAATGGTGGAACTTACACACCTTTGTCAACAGTGCACATCAGACTGTTGGTACAATCAAATGGTGGAACTTACACACCTTTGTCAACAGTGCACATCAGACTGTTGGTACAATCAAATGGTGGAACTTACACACCTTTGTCAACAGTGCACATCAGACTGTTGGTACAATCAAATGATGGAACTTACACACCTTTGTCAACAGTGCACATCAGACTGTTGGTACAATCAAATGATGGAACTTGCTACTTAGCAAGCACACCTTTGTCAACAGTGCACATCAGACTGTTGGTACAATCAAATGGTGGAACTTACACACCTTTGTCAACAGTGAACATCAGACTGTTGGTACAATCAAATGATGGAACTTGCTACTTAGCAAGCATACCTTTGTCAACAGTGCACATCAGACTGTTGGTACAATCAAATGGTGGAACTTACACACTTTTGTCAACAGTGCACATCAGACTGTTGGTACAATCAAATGGTGGAACTTACACACTTTTGTCAACAGTGCACATCAGACTGTTGGTACAATCAAATGGTGGAACTTACACACTTTTGTCAACAGTGCACATCAGACTGTTTGTACAAGCAAATTATGGAACTTGTACTTAGCAAGCACACCTTTGTCAACAGTGCACATCAGACTGTTGGTACAATCAAATGATGGAACTTGCTACTTACCAAGCACACCTTTGTCAACAGTGCGCATCAAACTGATGGTACAACCATTCATAATTCTGCACATAAATTAAACGTCTAGTGTCTGCTTCTATGTGGTTACATTGTCACAGTGAACGATCGGTTCCTCAAAGAATAACTATGTTACCAGATGCAATGATTATTTCCTTGTCTTTAGGGCAGTCTATGTCTATGGTGGCAATCTTGGTGGTGAAGAATGCAAAAAGATCCTGCTTGATGGTGGTTTGATCATGTAAAACGTCAGCATACTTTCCTGGAACACTGCTCTTATCAACAAACTGACTTTTGATAAGTATGTCTTTGTTCCATACACCATAAAAGAGAACATTCGAAAACAGTTGATGTCATTGTGGGACACGTACATCACGGAATTTGGAGTGAGGGAGAAACAAGTAACCTGGATGATGTTGAGAGAGCATGGATAGTATGATACTGCCCTACTGCATCACTCACAACAAGTTGCCTACCAAGTTAGAATCTATAGCATAATATGCAAGGACATTTTAATAGTTTCCGATCATGTTGATAGCTTCACCTCATTTGCTATGCAGTATAATACGTAAGACCTTTTAACAGTGTCCGACCATTGCACTGCCGACCGCCTCCGTTGTACTTACCTGATGCAGTACTTCGTTTTATGCCATGTCCAGTCAACTATCCTACGCATATCGTGCTAAATATTGCGAACAAAGTTGAATTTCATAAACACAACCATAATGGAAGCCACTATCTATGTTTTTTTTCCCATAACATATCTATCTATCTATCTATCTATCTATATATATATATATATATATATATATATATATATATATATATATATATATATATATATATATATATATATATGCCCCAAAATGTAAGTTTAAAAAACTGGAAGAGACTATTGGCAAGTACAGGAAGTAAGAATACGTGTACCAGGTTTCTGGTAGAAATCTGGCAACAAATGAGAGAGCAACACTATAATAATGGTCACAACCAGAAGCATGTAAATATTATATGTCTACATGGTTACACAATGTCCAAACCTTGATGTAAACGGTTTGTTTTTATTGTTGTTGTTTTTATGGATGCCTCATATAATAATCCAAATGACCTAAAAAGAAAATTGGCTTGAAGATGCTTTTATTTAAAATAGTGAAAAACGTTTGAAGATGCATCATGAAAAATATGAGGGAAATGCCCTTTTTTCCCATACATTTTCTTGATTTTGGTAAAAAACATTATAAAATAAATATTGAACACTATGTATCATCTAATGCAGAATTGTAAGCCGAACACAATAAGCCAAAGTGCATGTCCATAGGTGATTTTGCTAGTGAGTTATGACAATTTTGCTAATTTGTTGGATTTTGGCCAAAAGGTGCAGCCATTTTTAAAGATGGCTGCCAAAATAGCACTTAGGAATGACCATTAACTGATTTGGAACACTTCAGGTATCAGTCTAACTAAAAATCTGGTACTCGGATTATATTTTCTGACCTCTACCTCACTCTCCAAATACAACTTGTACATACAAACAGAAATATATATCTTATGTATTTATTGCGTGGACGAAGTGTACGTACATTTATTTAGTTCCTGGATGAAATATTCGGTAAATAAATTAACAATTATGTTTTTGGTAGTTTACGAATCATCCCGAGTTTTCTTTACATTTATTTAGCTATTCAATTGCTCATAACTGGTAATATTGTCCCAGTAGTAGATACAAAATTATGAAGGATTTCTAGATCACGGAGACCTGCTATAAGTTTAAACAATTACTCTTTTCTTTTAGTCTAAACAAAATCATCTGTTATATTAACTGGCCACATAACTTACCGTGACATTGGGAACATATGTTCACCACGTAGCCGGAGAGGCTATCTTTAGGTAAACAAGGGTTTAAATAACGAATGTACTGTCCGCCATAAAATCCAGTACATACAAAACCAAGTATCGCGTATGTAGCGATGATAACCAGTCTTTCGTGTGTGTTTCAAAGAAATGGGGGCTATTTCCAACATTGTTTAATGTAAATAGCAATTAAATATCACGTGGCGTTTGCATATGAAACAATATATCGCTGACCCACGACTGGTATATCAAATACCGTGGTATGTGCTGTCCTGTCTGTGGAAAGGTGCACGATGCCATTCCTTGCTGCTAATGTGACCACGATAACGCTAAAATAAAACGTAAAGTTACAATTCATTGCCATAATTTGTTTCAAATCAACATGAACATGCAAACCCTTTTTATGGAGGTAAGGAAATGGTTCTAGATGTAACGACACTTCAGTGGTTATGTTAATATTAAGTATCCAAAATATGGTTATTCTGAGTCTTGGGTCTTCGGTGTTAGTGTTTAAATCCACTGCTAACATATTTATGTTCTATTTTCTACAAAACATATACCTGGCATTCATTTGACCAGTCGTAGTTGATAGCTTCACCACTGAGTTTCACTGCGTGTACTGTAACTTAACCTGGTGCAGGGGTGAAACACTCTCCTTGAGAATGGCTAATACAGTACACCTTCCCTTTATGGGCACCTTGTTAGCCGTGAGCCCATACGTGTACGGTAACGTAACCTGGTGCAGGGGTGAAACACTCTCCTTGACAATGGCTAATACACTACAACTTATACCATGTTTGCCTTGATGTGTGACCCGTCAAGATAGATGATGGGGTCCTGGTGGTTGAGTTGTGGCATACATGCAGGTATGATTTCTGACAATAAATACATCAGTTTGACCTCGGGTTCAAAATGACGTGTGGGTAGGAAAGCTTGACCTAATAAAATCGGCTGCTCACGCCAAGCTCGGGAGCTAACAACCTTTGTTGTATTTACATTAGTCAAGAGCATACATTGTTTTATATACCATATGTATTTCATGTGCATGGGGCAGTGGCTGGGGTCAATTGATTTTGTTTTCTTAATACAAATGTTCATATATATCAACCAAGTATCACTGGCATGGCTGTCTGCTGGTTATCCGCAGCATCATGTCCCCTTGTTGGGCCTTGTAGTGGGTTGGTGGCATGGTTAATGACCTTTCATAATTCAATTATGGGTAAAACAAACTTTCAACAAATTCACACCGAGGTTTTGAACTTCTTGTCTTCTGACGAGGTGTCCGTCCATGGAATCAAAAACAGTGTGAAGAAATCCAAAATTCATTTCTTCACAAAATTGGCTATGGTTTGTACTCATCAGTGGAATTGTCATTGTGGAGCCAAAATCGGTAAAACAAAAAATAATAGCCCCAAACAAACAAACAAACAAAAAAACCACCCCAAAATAACACCCACCAACAACCAAAAACAAGGAGGGACTGTTGGATGAATGTTCAAGTTTTGTGCTCGGGTGTTCTTAAACAGACATGCCTTCATGTATTCACCACTGACATATATTTGCATCACAGCTTAGACGAACTACATTATTTTTTGTATCACAACTTGGACAAGTGATCTGCCGCTGGGCTACAATTATATCAAAACTGTGACAAATGTTGTACCATTGCTGATTGAGCTGCTACATGTTCAGACAGATATTATACCACTGATCTACATTTACATCACAACTCGGACAAATGATGTACCACTGAGCTACATTCAAGTCACAGTTCTGACAAATGCTCTACCACTCAGCTACATTTAATCAATAGTTCAGACGAATGTTCTACCACTCACAGTTCAGACGAATGTTCTACCACTGATCTTCATTTAAATCACAGTTCAGACGAATGTTCTACCACTGATCTTCATTTAAATCACAGTTCAGACGAAAGTTCTACCACTAATCTTCATTTAAATCACAGTTCAGACTAATGTTCTACCACTGAGCTACAATTAAATCATAGTTCAGACGAATGTTCTACCACTGAGCTACAATTAAATCATAGTTCAGACGAATGTTCTACCATTGATCTTCATTTAAATCATAGTTCAGACGAATGTTCTACCACTGAGCTACAATTAAATCATAGTTGAGACAAATGTTCTACCACAGAGCTACAATTAAATCATAGTTCAGACGAATGTTCTACCACTGAGCTACAATTAAACCATAGTTCAGACGAATGTTCTGCCACTGATCTTCATTTAAATCACAGTTCTGACAAATTCTCTACCATTGAACTACATTTAAATTAATGTGTAACATTGTGTTTCATCTGGGTAATAACCGTATTTAATTTTCTTTTATCACTACTGAGTGAAATACCCTTGTCACTGCCCCAACTATTTCTGAAGAGCAAACACGCACGCAGGTACGCACGCACGCAGGTACGCACGCACAGACACGCACACCGTTGCTGGCACCTGTTGACCTGATGTGCTTAAATTAATACTTTAGGATGTGTTGTAGTATCGTATTAAAACCAGACTAAGAATCCCGTCGCCAGTAGGTGAGGGGTTTGTTAGGTGCGTACGAACACCTTGCGCGCCCCCCCCCCCCCCACCCCAAAAAAAAACAAAAAACAAAAAAACCGAGAAGAACGTGAAAGAGAAGTAGTTAGAGATATAGAAAGACAAACAAAACCAGAGACAGATAGGTAAGACAGGAAGAGGGATCGAGAAAGTGAGACATACAGAGAGACACACACACACACACAGAGAGAGAGAGAGAGAGAGAGAGAGAGAGAGAGAGAGAGAGAGAGAGAGAGAGAGAGAGACAGACAGACAGACAGAGAGACACTCACTTCATCCTACATATTAAATGGAATCTAACTTACGGAAACTCGTATCTGTGCTTGTTCAACCCTCTCGGGGCCTCTCATGTCAGTCTTCATCTGGTAAAGTGGAAATGTTTTCGCGTTACTGACCCTCTTACCTTCAGTGCATTGACATGAGTTGGTGGTACCGAAGACAGGCACGGCTACATTCAGGTCAGCCTCGATCCACGACCCGACAACATCACTTGTGGTAAAGATTGTTTTACAGCCGACACTTGTACTGTGAGTAACTTTAAATAATACTTTGCCAAGTTAGCTGCGCAGTTAAATACCTGTGTGACAAGTACTTAATATACTGGAGGTTAAATTAAGCACTTCAATAATATTTAACCAGTCTCAGTGGTGTAGTGGTTTAGCCATTGGTCTTAAGGCCGGGAGGTATTGGGATCGCCTCCCAAGTTAGAGGATAGGTGTAAGGTGACTACACCTCTCCCTCTCTCTCTCTCTCTCTCTCTCTCTCTCTCTCTCTCTCTCTCTCTCTCTCTCTCTCTCTCTCTCTCCTGGTGTTGGCTCCCACCCAGAGCGAGTTAAACGACTCACTGCGTAGGTGAATTAAGGCCGCTGTACCAATGTCTCTATCACTAACCACTGACCGCTAACCCTTTGTCATGGACAGACAGCTGAGGTGTGTGTCCACGACAGCGTGCTTGAACCATAATTGGTTACAAGCGCGAAAATAAGTATAAAGGAATGAACAACACATATCCCGCTATGTGTGGGAAATATGTCGGAGACAATTTAGCTGCGCTGGTATCATGGGTATCCTATTTCGTTAAGCTGATGAGCATGGCAATGCATATATACATCCCCGCCGGTATCCTGCTGAGAATTACTCGTAGTGCAGGCGCGTTTGCAGTTTGCAGTTTGCAGGGGGAAGGTTTTGGGGTTGAACCCTCCCCCGCATCCACCACACCCCCACACCCCCACACGCAATTTATTTTTAATGTTTTTAGATGGAGCATGACTCGACCCTCGGAGCAGTCTAGAACATTCTTTTCCCCCGCTCTAAAATTCCTAAACACGCGGCTATAATGTTTACGAGAAATCACAGTTCACGGGGTCCGCGGATTGCATTTGAAATTGCGAGAGAGATCACTGTCACTAATATGGCATAGGGAGGGGGTGAAAATGTGTTTATTTGAGGACCTCCCCGTCGGTGGGCCCATTGTGCTATTTATCGTTCCAGCCAATGTTCTACGCATGGTATATCAAAGGCCGTGGTATGTTCTGTCCTGTTTATGGGATGGAGCATATATATAAGGTCGCTTGCTTCTCATGAAAAAGTGTGTTGTGGGTTTCCTTTGTTAAACTATATGTCAAAATTACCAAATGTTTGACTTTCAATAGCCGATCATTAATTAATCAATGTGCCTTAGAGGTGTCGTTAAACAAAACTATTGTTTTCTATTTGAGGACCAGAACCTGTCGGGGGATGGGGTTCCTTAGAGGACATTTTGAATACCAGGTTAAAATATGGCATATACAACTTTTTTTTCTCTTTTTTTTGCACAGTATCAGGGGAAAAGTCGGGAGTTCGCACTGTCCAGCGCACCCACCCCATTCCTCGTTCCGCGACCCCTGAAATAATTTAGCACCGGAAGAACAATAATTAATATACCTATACACCTTCACTACTGGAGCCTGATGCACGGTCGGTCTAGGATCGATCCCCGTCGGTGGGCCTATTTGGCTATTTCGCGTTCCAGCCAGTTCACCACGACTGGCATATGAAAGGCTGTGATATGTGTTGTTCTGTCTGTAGGATGGTGCATATAAAAGATCTCTTGCTACTAATGGAATAATGTAGCGAGTTTCCTCTCTACGACTGTGTCAAAATGACCATATGTTTGACATCCAATAGCCGATGATTAATAAATCAATGTGCTCTAGTGGTGTCGTTAAACAATAACAAACTTTTTAAAACAAAACCTTCACTACTTACTAATAAACCGGGACCTGTTTTGGACATATCCTCCGGGGAATCTTGGAGAATGTGTCCAAGACAGTCGTGCTTGAACCTTCAGTGGATGTAAGCACGAGTCAAATGGTTGATTGATGGAATAATCCGCGAGCCCAGAGGGGCCTAATTAGTATTGCGAGAACAAAAGCTCTAAGGCCTGGAAGTGAGTGTAAGTGTGAGATGTGGGACCCCCAAACGGCCATTCTCAAGTGCCATCTTCTGTAGCAATCCGAGGGGGCGCCACTCAGAGTATCCCCCAAATTCAAGTTTAAGCATCATGGATGAGTACACCAATTAAACAAACGCTAAAATGTTAAATTACATATTACATATATTTCTGCTTCACAAAATTAGTGTTTGTATGTTTCTTTCTGGTTGTTCTAGTGTTTGTAGTAGTCAAAACTGACTTTTCGCCCACAGATATTCGAATTGTACCAGCAAAAAAACCACCCAAAAAAAGCACACACAACTTTTCATTACAAATAACGACAAACTATTAATGAATTGATGGATAATGTAATATGACATTAATGACTGGTATTCATGAGATACATTCACATGGAAACATGGCCAGTTATCATCAGTAATCGAGTTGCATTCGTAATCGAAAAGTTCAACCCCCCCCCCCACACACACACACACACACACATATCAAGGTCAGTATCTGGTCCCCTGCGCGTGCTGTAACCTCACCGTGGTGCAGGGGTGTAACATTCTCTTTGAGAATGGCCAATACAGCACAAATTGAAGTTTAGCGTAAAATTCGGTGTCCGTAAAATTCTGTGATATTTGTATTTGTATTTTTGGCACAGTTCTTTACACTGTTTTTGTTTAAACCTTGAATTTTTATATTGATGTTGATCATCACTTTATTTATGTGCATTACCATAGTTTGACACCCAATAGCCGATGTATTTTTCGTGCTGGGGTGTCGTTAAACATTCATTCATTCATTCATTCATTCATTTGTATCTGGATAACTGCTGGTGAAGACGACGGGGAAAGGATTGGCACAAACATCTCATTTAAGCCACAGGAATGTTCCTCCACTCCTGCAACGCCTGTGCAAGCTCAGCAACGTTACG
The DNA here is from genome assembly GCF_016097555.1 of Gigantopelta aegis. Classification (NCBI taxonomy): domain Eukaryota; kingdom Metazoa; phylum Mollusca; class Gastropoda; order Neomphalida; family Peltospiridae; genus Gigantopelta; species Gigantopelta aegis. Next base: position 5,666,237 of record NC_054707.1, read on the forward strand.
CGGTGGTGGCTGGCGGTAACGTACACGACATGGTCGTAACGGGTCGAGGTCGATCACGGACACTCCCGGGCTGTTGATGACGTTCAACAAGTTGTCCAATAGTTGATGGATGACTCTGAAGGTCCTAGCAACTTGGCTTTGCGAAGTCCCCCCTTGAACCATGCCCAACGCTCGCTCCCTTTGTTCTTCTCGGAGTCGTGGCATTCTTAATGTGACGAGGAATATGACACCGTTACGTGATTTTTATATGTCCACATACTGGCATTTCACGTGCATTGCATGCAGCATGATTGAGCATGTAGTGAACGCATTTCACACCATTTTGTGTGTTTCTGCTATTGTATATATATTTAGAGCACAGCTGAATTTCTAGTCCAATGGGAGCTTCATATTTGGTCACGTGAAGTACATTTATATCCCGATAAAGTACTTCAGACATTCAATTTATAAGCGGTATTGCTGCACGAGATTTTGGCTCTGCTCTAAGACAGGTAGAGGACGAGTAACAATACTTTATCGGCGTATAAAGGTAGTGTCGCACGAGAAAACGCTCGGCTAACGCCTCGCCTTTGTCTCGTGCGACACTACCTTTATACGCCGATAAAGTATTGTTACTCGTCCTCTTAACTATTACACACACACACACACACACACACACACACACACATATATATATAATATATATATATATATATATATATATATATATATATATATATATATATATATATATATATATATATATATATATATATGTATGTATGTATGTATAAAATCAAATGAAGAAGCCCAATTAATTGTTTTTTAAATTGCATTTATCACAGATACGACGTATTCCATGGTACTCCTGCGCGTGCTGTAACCTCACCGTGGTGCAGGGGTGTAACATTCTCTTTGAGAATGGCCAATACAGCACAAATTGAAGTTTAGAGTAAAATTCGGTGTCCGTAAAATTCTGTGATATTTGTATTTGTATTTTTGGCACAGTTCTTTACACTGTTTTTGTTTAAACCTTGAATTTTTATATTGATGTTGATCATCACTTTATTTATTTGCATTACCATAGTTTGACACCCAATAGCCGATGTATTTTTCGTGCTGGGGTGTCGTTAAACATTCATTCATTCATTCATTCATTATTCCATGGTAAAGCGCTCGCCTGATGCGCGGTCGGTCCAGGATCGACCCCAGTCATTGGGTATGTCTCGTTCCAACCAGTGCACCATGACTGGTATATCAAAGGCCGTGGTATGTGCTATTATGCCTGTGGGATGCTGCATGTAAATATATACTACTCAAAAGAATTTAAGGGTAAAAAATGTATAACCAAATAAGTTTCAGAGTGTATTAGATTGATGATGTAAACTATTCCAAAATTTTTATTTATTGTTCCATATTTACAAAAAAACACAAATAAACGTCACTGTATACAAGAAAGTCACATGACATGCTGTCAAAGTTGAAGGTTGTCAAACATGGATTTTACACATTAGAACATTCGTTTAATAGTGTGTGAATCCACCCTGGCGCGAATACACTCGACACATCGTTGCCTCGTGCTATTGATCAGACGTCTGAAGAACTCTTGGGGAATGGCCTGCCACTCTGCCATAAGAAGTTGACCCAGATCATGAAGGTTGGCCGGAGGGGCATGGCTATCCCGAACTCTCCTGCCTAATTCGTCCCAGGCGTACTCTATTGGGGCCAAGTCAGGCAAATATGCTGGCCAATCCATCCTGGCGATACCTTGTTGTCTGAGAAAGTCCGTTACCACCCTGGCGCGGTGGGGTCTGGCATTGTCATCCTGCAGAACTGCCCCGCCGCCAATCTGCTGAAGGCCTGGGAGAACCAACGGCCGGATAATCTCATTCAGATAGCGGATTCCATTCAGATTGCCATACACCACATAGAGGGGGGTCCTATGGTGGATAGAGATGCCGCCCCACACCATGACGCTGCCACCACCGAACCGGTGACGTTGTCTAACGTTAACGTCAGCGAAGCTCTCCCCAGGACGTCTGTAGACACGAACCCGACCGTCGTTGAACTGGAGACTAAACCTGGACTCATCAGTGAACATCACTCGACCCCACTGAACACGTTGCCACCGCAGATGAAGCGTGCACCAGTGACGTCTGGCCGTTCTGTGACGTGGTAGGAGTGGTGGTCGAACAGCCTGGCGACGGCAGCGTAGATTATTGGCTCTCAGACAATTGCGTATGGTTTGATCAGACACTCGAGTTCCAGTCGCAGTCCGCAGATTGTCACGTAATCGGCGTGCAGTGGTTGTGCGTTGACGTAGAGCCATATTGGTGATGTAGCGGTCCTCTCTATTTGTAGTGCTTCGGGGTCTTCCCGAACGTGGACGATTTCGAACAGAATTCGTTGCTTGGTACCGTTGCCACAGTCGGCCAACGACACTCTGACTGACACCAAGTCTCAGAGCAACATTTCTTTGCGTATTGCCATCCTGAAGCCAAGCAATAGCCCTTCCTCGATCTTCGATAGTCAGTTGAAGTCGTACCATTGTCGAATTTGGAGTGTGCACCGTACACGAACGCAAGCTCCAATTATACGGAAATTCAGCATTGGGAACATGGAATACACGTGCAAAGCGTGCAAATGAAGCGCTTTGTGCAAAAAGCAAGTTATGGGCACTTAGCAGACCTTTCGCTTTCGTCCTAATTTACGTACAAATGTAAGCATGTTTTCGCCATTAGAACTAGTCGACAGTGTCAATGACAGTGGATTTTAATTCATTTATGGGTTGCTTAGACCCACTTTCGTCAAAATGGAACAATACCATGCGTGACATTATGGTCTAGCTAATATAATTGACATTCAGAAAATAATGTCGAAAATATCGTCTGACCCTTAAATTCTTTTGAGTAGTACTTGCTACTAATGGGAAAAACGTAGCGGGTGTCATCTCTATGAGAAACATAATTACCAATTGTTTGACATCCAATAACTGATAATTAATATTCAATGTGCTTTAGTGGTGCCGTTAAACAAAACAAACTGTTTTCTTGTCTATTCGGTGTAATGTTTCGACGCATACGAAGATCTTCTCTGTGCGTGTAAGATTGCCACATAAATAATATCTGCCTGGATAACTGCCAGCTGTATCCAAGTTCGTTATATTCTAAATATGATTAAACACACTCAACCTCGCAATATATATACGGAGGCAAGACGTAGCCCAGGGGCAAAGCGCTCGTTGATGCGCGGTCGGGTTGGGATCGATGCCCGTCAGTGGGCCCATTGGGCCATTTCTCGCTCCAGCCAGTGCACCACGACTGGTGCACCAAAGACCGTGGCAATTGGCATCCTGTCTATGGGATGGTGCATATAAAAGATCCCTTGCTGCTAATCAAAAAAAAATAGCCAATGAAGTGGCGACAGCGGGTTTCCTCCCTCAATATCTGTGTGGTCCTTAACCATATGTCCGATGCCATATAACAGTAAATAAAAAGTGTTGAGTGCGTTGTTCAATAAACCATTTCCTTCCTGCCTTCCTTACATACACATTTCGCACATGTAGCCTAATTTTGCTAATGAATATTTATGACCACTTTTAAAGGAGTACGAACACAAGAAACACATTGTTTTCTGCTGTACTTCATACTGCAGGAAAATGCCATTATACATGTGTAACAAAAGAAACATACTTGCCAGTAAGTAGTAATATCCGGCCTATAGTAGTACTAAACCAAATAACATCCGACTGGGTCAAAGTTCGAGGTGCACCCAACTTTTGATAGAGAAGTGAACACAAGTCCTGTGATTGGTGATAAATGTGAGTGTGTTGGTTGTAAAAAAAAAAAAAAACGTTTCATCTGGGCCAAAAAATTATGCAATTTTAATTTATCTAGTGCCACTGTGTCAAGGAGCCTTGTGCTTGAAACATGTATGGGGTACCTGTAAAAAAAGTACTCGAATTTTGTTCGGAACTAGGGTAGTCATAGACGCTACTCGTTATCTCAGAAATGAGCAGCTTGACCCCCAATTTTTTCTGATTAATTTAAAGTATGAGAAATATTTTGAAAAGTCACTAGCCACAGGGCTAGTGGGTTTGTGAAAACCACTAGCCCACCAAGATAAAGCACTGGCCCAAATTCCTGAGTTTTGTAACATTACACATTTACGAATATAACAGTAAAATAAAACAAACACTTAAATCATGTTGTAACTTTCAGTTTTTTGTCGTGTCGTACGTTTGGTCTTTTGTCAAGTGTGATCCATCGTCATTGTCCCGTTTTCGCTTCTTTTTAAAAACATTTTTTATTGTCCCCAGAAATATTTGGCAGTGTCAGGGTTGAGGTGCCCTGAGCTCACTGACGTACACATATTTTAATTATATTTCATATATATATATATATATATATATATATATATATATATATACACACTGTATATACAGACTATTTACATGTACACAATGTTCATGTTTAAAACATATACTGCATTCAAAAAACCCCTCTCTCATCCACTCACCTACTCACCCACCCACCCCCACCCCCCACCCACCCACCCACCCACACACACACCCACACACACACACACACACACACACACACACAAATATCCATGTACATCAGTTTCATACATGTCGGTAATTAGTGTTAATTATTTCTGGGAGCAAGAAAGAAGAGAAAGAAGAGAAAGAAGAAAGGGGAAAAACGAAATATCACAAGTGAAAGAAAAGAATAACTGGTTGCAAATTTTATCTTTTAATGTTTGTCTCTAAGCCAGTATGTTAAACTACAGTTGAAAACTTTCATGTAAAATTGTCAATAAATAAATTATACCATTTCTTCCAATATGTTTCAAAATATTCGTATTCACATTTTTTAAGCAGAATACACCTTTGAATTTCTAATTTGTTTTTAATTGTCCGTTGTAATAATCGTAAGTTCAATTTTTGTTTTTGCATTTTTATAGAATAAATATAATATTATATATTAATAATCATCCAATTTACTACACTGCTGTTTTGTTCATTAGGCAAACCTAAGATAACTATATGTTTATCAAAAGTAATATGTTCACCCATAGTATTTGTTATCCAATTTGCAATAGATTTCCATAGTTTTTTTTAACAAAATGACAATCATAGAATAAGTGTTCCATTGTCTCTGGCAGCAGATTACAGAAAGTACATTTATTGGTATCTATATAGTGAATAGTATATAAAAAAAACGGTTAGTTGCGAGTATTCGATGCAATATTCTGTACTGAAACCACCGCAAAGTTGTATCTCTAGTACATTTAAAGGGTATGCTATAATATATTTTCCATTCCCTTAATGAGTAGTTAAAACCTTTTTCCTGATATTTTAATTGTGATTTTGGTATTTGTGATGTTTTGCAAAGCAGTTTATATTGTTCCTTGCAAACTTGTTTCTCTTTTAAAATCTGCTTTAACTTTTGTGGATAAACTGGTTTATAATTAGGGGAAAAATTCAGAGTTTGACAATTTAATTTTCCATATTTTTCAATGAAACATTTTACTGCTTTAATTAAAGACGTATAATCTAAAACAAATCGTTATTATATTATACTTCACCATAAATTCGTCAACAGTTAGAAAGCCACCATGTACACCAATTAAATCATTTATAAAAATAATTCCCTTTTCGGCATACTTTTTGTAGAAAATAGGGTTTTTTATCTTTTAATATTTTACTGTTGTGCCAAATATTGACACCAACTATGTCGTCTATACTTTCAATGATTTCTTCACATTGAATTTTTCTCCAGCTTTCAAGAACATCTTTCCAAAAAGGATTACTTGTATTTTGCATTTTCTTTCTAACAAATTGATCCCCATATATAATTAAATCATGTATTGATACCTTTGTAATAGATGAAAAAAGATGTATCCATTTTGAATCATTTGTAAGTAGTCTTCTTATCCATGTTGATTTTAAGGCTGTTATATAAATTGAAATATTAATCATTCTTAATCCTCCGTTTTGATAATCTTGAATTATAGTTTCACGTTTTATTTTTTCTGGTTTATTTTCCCATATAAAACTATAAAATCTGTTTTTTTTAACTTTTGGACTCATTGTTCAGAAGGAGTTGGTAATGAGATTAGTAAATTTATTATTTGGGGTATTATTAATGTTTTTAAAACAGTGAGTCTGCCTAATAGCGTCAATTTTCGTGCACTCCAGATTTTCATTGTACTTTCCATTTCTAATACTTTTGGTTAAAATTTTTCCTTAACTATATCTTTTAGATTTAAAGAGAAGCGAATTCCCAATAAAGTAAACTTAGTTGAACCCCATTCTAATTTTCATCTAGTATGATAAAAGACTTCATTTGAGAATATTTTTCTGCCAATCCATATTGTCTTTGATTTAGAATAATTTAGCTTCAAACCTGACATTTTTGCAAAGCAGTCTAGAGTAGTAAGTGTGCCGTACAGTGACTCGGGAGATCCATCCAAAATAAAAGTAGTATCATCTGCATACTGCGAAATAAGATATTCTTCTCCATCAATATAAATTCCCTTAATATTCTTGCTATTGCGTATTAAAATGGCCAGTATTTCTGCACATATTATAAAAATGTAGGGCGATAACGGATCGCCTTGTCTGCAGCCTCTGTATAACTTAAAACTTTCTGATAGATGTCCATTTTGGATTACAGCTGAAACAGAATTTTTACACAGTGTTTGTATCCAAGTTTTTATTGAACACTTAAAATTAAAAATGTCTAGAGCTTTTTGAATAAATTTCCAGGATAAGGAGTCAAACGCCTTTTCAAAATCTACTAATAATAGCTGACCTGGTATTTTATATGTTTCTGTGTATTGCATAATGTCATATATCAACCTTATATTTTCTCTTATGTATCTCTCCTTTATAAATCCTGTTTGATCTTTTTCAATAATTTTGTCCAGTACGGTTTTTATCCTATTTGCAATGCAACCAGATGCTATTTTATAAGTACAATTTAAAAGGGTGAGTGGCCTCCAATTTTTTTTAAATTGCTTAGGTTTGTTTGCGTTTGGTATGCAGGTTATGATGCCTAGTTTTTGTACATGTGACATTTCTTGAATACTGTAACTATAATTGATGGATCTAACTACAGTGCCCCAAATCAAGCCAAAAGAATCCGTTTTCGCTTTTGCCCTCCCCCCGGGGGAAAATAATTGAGCAAACTCATGGATGGTATCTAAACTCACTATCAAAATAATTAAATTAATTTTAAATGACGATACGACAGTGTGACACACGGTAATAGATAGTTCAGTGTATTTGGTAGTGGGTTATACGTTCAAGTTCAAAACATGATTTACATGCCTCTGTCCAATAAGGTTCAGACATGCCCCCCCCCCCCCCCCCCCCCCACCACCGGTCTTATCCCTGGCATGGCCAGCGAATCGACCAGAGGGAGAAGGTTAAGGGTGGGATCATTTTGACTTTAAAACAAAAAGGGTGGGGGACTTTATTAATTTAGATGTGTCTGCCAAAAGGAAAACTGTTAGGTGCTATTGAAATAAATATGTTATTAGTAGACACCATTTTTAACTGGGCCTTATAAATTTGATAATATACTTAACACTTATTCTTAACCTTACTTGGCCCTGGAGTGGGGTGGGCTTCGCGACCAATCCAGTCTCCAGCGATCCAACCTCCGGATGAGTTTCCACCACCTCACCGGGCTGGACATCCATGGCGTGCGGCAGGTTGGTGAGGGAGGCTAGACACTCCTAGTCCTAACCCAATCGCCGACACCCTACCGCCCTATTTCTAGCGTACCTCTCCCTCCCTCTCCAGGCCACAGACAGCCATTCCAGTATATAGTGGATAGATGGATGTTATAGGGAGCCTTGTAAAGGCTCTTTGTAGCACACCTAAGTGTGATTTTGAATTATATCGGCTTGTGATTAAGGTAAATCACCAAGTATTGAGTGAGCCATAAGGTGTGGAGGTCACAAGGTGATGACCTCTTGAGTATATTTGGTAATTCCAGCCGCCGGGCCCGTGTGGTGGAGCGATCAGTTCTTGCCTATGATTAAAAATATAAAAATAAAAAGCAGATTTTAAAATATGAAAAGCAAGAACCGAAAAACGCATAATCTAGATGATGTTTTTGTTAGGTGGTCCCCAAAGAAGTCCTCAGCATCCGCCGCATATACACTTGTACAATGTGTCACTTATACAGATGACCCAGACAAGCCATTAATGTACAAATGCCCTGTCTGCACGAATGAACTATAAAATACCTCAAGAAGACGATGGAGCGATCTAACCCTATGATCGCTTTAATTGTTAAAATAAAAACATGTTACAATATTAGTTAAAAGGTAATGCATAATAAATTTATATTAAAACATTATAAAATTAAAAATGTCTGTAATAAAAAGCATGCACAGTTAAAGTGAACACATATAACATATTATAAATTAAACGAAATGATGACCTGTTGGTGAAGACTTCTGCCAGGAAGACATTCATCCGAGTGGAAATATCAGCTAGTTATATGATAATAAGTAAATAATAACCAAAAGGATTACAAAGAACATTAAACATCATCAACACAGTCATCATACCTGCCTACACTCACCAATAGGCTAATTAAAAATAAAAAGGTAGCAAAAGCAATAAACTTGCAACTCCATTTGACCTCTGCCAGAAGGTCATATGGTCGTTCGTAGGTAGCTGTGTTACTATATTAAAATAATGTACAAACATTAAAAATACAAAGCAGTAAGCAAACGCAAATAAAGCAAATAAAGCAAAGCCGTTACTCATAAGGTTTATTAATCTGATTGTCCATTACTTACATATGGACAATACAAATAAGCAAAGCAATCATGCTAAGAGGTAAAAGGGTATACCAGTATTCCAATGTGAACCTATATATACAAAAAAGGTAAATAGAACATAAAAAGATATTAGAATGAGTTATCTGAAAAAGAAATTAAGTATAAATTAGTAGAGCCTGACGCCGGCTTAAAAAAGTCCCGTCTAACCTCCGGGACAGCCCTGCCAGAGGTTGGGCCCGGTGTATCGGTTCCAAGGATAAGGTCAGCATCATCCATACATCATCCACACAAAATAACTATGTTGCCACTTCACTTTAGATTTCTAGTTCGGAATCCAGCAGATATTCACACAGTAGATTAAACACTTTCTTTTTAACATTTTTATCAGGATTTAATAAATTAATTACATTAAAGGCCAGCCCCATGTCTAAAATGTTTTGTTTCAAAGTATTTCTGATATTATTATGTTTAGTACAATTAAATAATTAGTGGTCTACATTATCTAAAACATTGCATTTAGGACAATTTGGAGAGCTAACTGCTTTAATTTTAAATTTGGTATCGTGTAACCCTAATAACACTCCTAAACGTAATCTGGTTAAAAATTTTGTTGAATAAATAGTATTAGTAATAGGGCCAGCTTAGTTTACTTTAGGTTTTAATTTAAGGTGCTACTTTATGTTACTATTAATTACCCAATTAGCTTGCCATAATTTGAGGATTTCCATGTTGGCCATAGACATGATTTCGGTGTAATTGTAACCAAGTCTACAGTCAACTACAGGATCGTTTAAAGATTTTTTAGCTTTGATATATGCGTGCTCGTTACCAATGATTCCTACATGGGCAGGCATCCATTCAAATGTGATGGAAATGCCTTTGCCCACTAGGAAATCATGGAGGGCATACATTTTATGAATGAGATCCTTTCTGGCAGAGTCAGCTCCACTTATAGCCAATAGCGAGCTAAGACTGTCAGAAAAGATAAAAACAATTCGTCTATTAGTGGTATCAGAATTGATCCAAAGAAGTCCATGGAATATCGCCATGAGCTCGGCAGAGTAGACTGATACATGGTCTGGAAGTGTAGCTCTGCCGATAAATTGCCTTAGTGGTGGATCATGATGGACGTAAAAAGCCATGGCGGTTCTTCCAGTGCTTGGGTCTTTGGATCCATCTATATATATATGAACATGGTTAACATAAATTTCATCAGCAGATGCTCTAAATATTATATTTTTAAAAGGAATGTAATTATTAGCTAATATTTGTTCTCTTATTAAAAGAGGTACCAGGGGTTTATTTTGTGTCCATGGAGAAAAATTCTTATAGTAATCATTACTAATTTTTAGCGTTTTACATAATTTATGCATACAAATTCCGAAGGAGTCGCCCACGCCTTCTGTTGATTTAAATCCTAGACCTATTTTAACAGCTCCCCTGTGTGTGCTGTAACCTCACCGTGGTGCAGGGGTGTAACATTCTCATTGAGAATGGCCAATACAGCACAAAATTGAAGTTTTGAGTAAAATTCAGTATCCGTAAAATTCTGTGATATTTGTGTTTTTGCACAGTTCTTTACACTGTTTTTGTTTGTCTTGAATTTTTATATTGATGTTGATCATCACTTTATTTATTTGCATTACCATAGTTTGACACCCAATAGCCGATGTATTTTTCGTGCTGGGGTGTCGTTAAACATCCATTCATTAATTCATTCATTCATTATTTTAACAGCTGGATGAGTATTAATTTCGTTAACGGGTTTAGAAGGTGTTAAAGTTTTACATTTCATCCAGTATTTGAGGCAAAGTTTGTTCCTAATTTGGGCCAAAGGAGGAATTCCAAGTTCAGCTTGGATATTAATAGTAGGGGTTGTTATACAGGCTTTTTAAATTATCCTCAAAGCTTTGCTTTGAACTATATCTAAAGAATTTAAAATATTAGGATCTGCACAGCAGAAGGCTTGGGCACCATATTGCAATTTAGAAACTATAAGAGCATTACATATAGTATTAAATGTTTTTTTCTGTCTGCACCCCAATTGGTGCCAGACAGAATTCTAAGAATATTAATATAAGAGCCACAGTGTGCTACAATGTCCTCAATGCGGTTTTTAAAAGTGAGAGACTGGTCGAAGGTTATACCAAGGAATTTAACTTTATTAACTTGTATTAAAAGTTTATTATTTAAAGTTAAATTAAGCCTATAGCTGGAACCCCTGGATCTATGCTTGAATTATATACAAACAGTTTTAGTTTCTGAGAGGTTGACACCACAGGATTCGGACCATTTTACAAGTTGATCAATATCTGATTGGATTGCCTTTTCTAAAACGTTACCATCCATACCAGATCGCCAAAAAGCAGTGTCATCTGCAAATAGTCCGATGCTAAATTTTGCACTTTTATATTTTGGATTATCAGTCATTGCATTTGCCAAGTCAGTAATGAAAATGCTACAAAGAGTGGGATCAATGACTGATCCCTGTGGAATGCCATTCTCCAGAGTAGTTAGAGTGAAAAAAATCCATTTACATCAACTTTAAAGGTCCGGTTAGAAATAAATTTATCTATGAAGTTGAATAAATTACCTTTTATGCCCATTTTTAAAAAAAAAATTGTATACTTTTTTCAAGTAGACCATGGCGCCAAACCATGTCATAGGCCTTCTCAGTGTCAACAAAGACTGCTGCTACCTTGTGCCTTTTAAAAAAAGCTCTGTTAATTTCTGATTGAAGTCGCACAAGGTGATCGATGGTCGGATGTTTTTTGCGAAAGCCGCTTTGAAATTTAGTGATTGTTTTTGACTATGCTGAAGTACAGCCCTTCGTTCCCAGTGGCAACTGGTTTGCTAACAAAAGTTTTAGTTTGTGTTACGTTTTTAGCAGTATAAACGGGTTTCTGATTTTTCTTGGCTAACCAGAGAAGAGCTCTCTTGTACTTAGGGCGTCTCTTGTCATGGGTATAATGTGGTACATGACAATTAGCACAATATATCTAATCCCTGCATTGTTGGTTACTCAGTCTTTTAGGATGTTCTACCACACCGACAATAGGTGGGAGACGTTTTGGTTTACGTGCACCTCCTGGCAGTGTGGCCCCAGTGTTGATACATTGAGCACTTAACCGGTTTAATCACATATGGAAAGAGTTCAAAGTTGTCCCCGTTGAAACAGAGGTTTCCTCGTTAGTGACTTGATGAAGCAGGATGTTCATGCACTGGTTGCTCCACACCACTACAGTTTTAATGTTGAGTGGTGCATTTTCAATTCTGAGCTTGTTGAGCAACTCAGCACCTGAACATCCTACGTCTTTGGATTTGACAATATATCTATGGAGATCAATGGTGACAGACGTTTTAGTTGATCTCTACACAAGATTTGTTAATTTCAGTTTCAGTGATTTCTCTTTGAAATGCTTGTTTGGTTTTAGTTACTTTGTTTTCCAAGTGGCACTGACACACAAAAAGAACTGTTTGACTGATCTGTAGGTGTAGGTGTTGGTTTGATTTTGTTTTCTGATTCTCAAATCTCTATGTTGACTTTATTTTCAGAACATTGGTTCACCAGGTTACTTGTCAGTGCCGGGAATTCATCCTCTTTTTCAACTAAATTCTGTTTTTTAATCATGCTTGGTTGAATTTTGGTGGAAGTTAGTTTTTAATGTTTCTCCTAGTTTTCTTGTTATTGGGATTAAAATCAATGTTTTGTGTTTTAAGAAACTCATTTTGATTGTGTTTGTTTTTAACAGCTGGTTTTAAATTATATTTTTGGGTTATACATTTAAGGCCTACTATTTATGTCGCATTATCCAAACCGCTACACGTAATAGGCCAAGCCGAGTCATTGCATGTGCGGTTACCATTAAAGTAAATTGTTTTTCTGATTGCCGATAACCACATGTTAGCGAAGTGTTAAATTAGAAAACAATTGGTAAATAAAACAAACACTGAAATTCAAAGCATGACTGGGATTTACTTTATTGAGTTAACCTGTCGTCGCGATTGGTGATTTCCAAGTTCTTAGCCTAAAACAGAAGTGGGAGATTAACTACCACGTGACTTGTCCAACCAATCAAAACACGCATGTCATTAGACTTATATCCTGTGCCAGAAACATGAAAGGGAAAAGTAAACAATGCATGCTGTAATTATGACGATGTAGAGAGAGCATGTTACTGCAGTTTGCAGACCTAGTTCAAGTGGATTATTATTATATACTGATTGCGGGCTAGTGGTTTTGCGTTTCTCACTAGCCCGAACTTAAAAACCACTAGCCATGAGCGTCGGGCTACCGGACTTGTCGAACTGCTTTAAGGGTGAGGGGTGGTAGTATTTATATCCGTGGCGTTTGTGTCGATTGATACGCTGCAGGTAGGAGTTTTAGCCACATATGTTGCTATTGTCGTCTATGGGATTTGGTAGTATACACCCTATAGGATATACCCATTACACTATTGCATCATCCAAGATGGCCACCAAACTGCGCAGTAGTGGATGAAATTGGTGACGTCAATAAGCCACGCCCCCGTGATGAATAATCTCTGACATGACGAGCCCCTCCTCTAAAAAAAAGTCATGTTTAATTTTTAGAGCAGTTTCTGTATATAAGCAGGGCTGAGGTAGTGTGTTGGGTAACTGAAAGCAGACTCGAAAGGTAGATACACGTTGGAACAATTATCATATGTTTCTCACTTTACTGTTTGCTCTCTACTTACAAGACCGAGCATGGCTGAACATGTTGAGAACCGAAGTTCTGAAGGCACGGAAGAACTCGCCACCACAGAAGGTGAAACAGAACAGTTGAATCGTTAGTGCTTTTTTCACATTGGAAACACTCGTTACCTGAAAGGTACCGTCTGGGACGGTGAATGGAAAATTCAAATTCGTCAATACAAACGGTCCGCCGACGGTAATGCTGTACCCTACCAAACTGGGAATCGGGCTGTCGCTCGTTCGATGGGCGGAAATACTGTGTCAATTGGAACCAATCGAAGAGAAGGTGTCTCAGATTCGAGAAGGAAAGACTGTGAAAATGTTCACTCATTTGGGTGGAAACGTCTACGTGAGTGTGATGAGTCCTTGTCACGTGGTGGATATAAGACAGTGGTGGATCCCCGATGGCGAAGACGATTTGAAACCGACACGAAAAGGGTTTACTCTGAAGTTTAAAGAATGGCAGAGTTTGACGAAATGGGTTGATGAGCTCGTTGAAGAGATTCCTGAAATCAAGCGGACAGAACCGTGTACCTTCGTAACGGACCACAATAATCAACTGTCGGCACTACAGTGCAGGAACTGTTACCCCAACGAACAGCCGTTTTTACTCAAAAGAAAAAAAAAAAAGATTTTGGACTTTAGTGTTGTTGTTTTCTGTTACCACTAAGATATGTCTGTTATATTATAATTACAAACTTTCCGAATTTATACGATTTACTGTACGCGATTTTATACCATTTGTGACTTTTATACATCGATAAATTCCTAAAAAATGAGAAACAATTCTTATATAAATTGTAACATTTGAATTGCTGTTTGACATTAGATACGTATAGATGTGAACATAGTTTTGGTTAATCCATCATATTTGTACACTATGTTGTTTGTAGAAAATAAAAATGAAAATGAAATATATTTTGTTGTTTTTGAGACAACTGATAACATGTCTGTAACGTCGCCACTGTGTGACCTAACAGTAGACCGGGTATTACTACTCTAGTAGTTACATTTATTCTTTTGTATTCCATCAATTCCGCAAATATACCGTTGTTTGCAGTCCTATATGGCTTGAAGGGCGTTTGCATTGTATATATTTTTAACATACGTTTTTCTTTATGAATTCCCAGCTCATACATAAAAATTGTAAAAAAAAATTCATATACAAATATAAATGTAATTTAATGAACACACGTTTTTTTGTCGGTGAATTCCCCAACTGTAACATTGTATATATATTGTATACTATTTACGGAGAGAAAAACGTATGTACTTTAAATTACATTGTGTTTGTGACTGAATTTAATGAGGATATTTTGGTGGCGAGTCCGAAATACTGACAGTTAACTCAGTATCGCATTGCTAAGAGTTAATTTTAAAGTTTGTTTTATTTAACGACACCACTAGAGCACATTGATTTATTAATCATTGGCTACTGGATATCAAACATTTTGTAATTTTGACATATAGTCTTAAACAGGAAACCCGCTACCTTTTTTTTCCATTAGTAGCAAGGGATCTTTTATATACACCATCCCACAGACGGGACAGCACCATGTTCTTTGATATACTAGTCGTGGTACACTGTCTGGGATGAGAAATAGCCAAGGCACCATCGCACAGACAGGTGCGGGAGGTAGCCCAGTGGTAACGCGCTCGCTTGGTGTGCGATTCCTGTGGGATCGATCCCCGTCGGTGGGCCCATTGGGCTATTTCTCGTTCCAGCCAGTGCACCACGACTGGTATATCAAAAGCTGGTGTAAGTGTCATTCTGTCTTGTGGTATGGTGCATATAAAAGATTCCTTGCTACTAATAAAAAAATATTGCGGGTTTCCTTTATACATTTTTGTAAGAATCATTAGTAATTCACAAGATTATGTTAAATGTGTCCATTCCATAATCAGCTCCTTTACATTACTGGGTTTTTAAATATATGTAATAAACAATTATTGTCGGTGAACATTGCTTGGTTATTGGGACTACAATATGAATCTACAATATTTGGTTATTTTCACATTTATTTGTAGTAAATAACTACATATTAATAGGTCCCACGAATCATAATTCCATGATTAAATGATTTTTTAATCATTTTTAAAAGTCTTGTAATGGACGACGGAGGGTTTCATGAGAGAGTACATGAAGTGATTTTCAATAGGAGTATACAGTGTGACAACAGCGGACTCTCTCTCTGTCTGTCTCTGTCTCTCTCTCTCTCTCTCTCTCTCTCTCTCTCTCTCTCTCTCTCTCTCTCTCTCTCTCTCTCGCTCCTCTCTGTCTCTCTCTCTCTCTCTCTCTCTCTCTCTCTCTCTCTCTCTCTCTCTCTCTCTCTCTCTCTCTCTCTCTCTCTCTCTCTCTCTCTCTCTCTCTCTCTCTCTCTCTCTCTCTCTCTAGCTGGGTATCCTCTATACAGAAGCAAATGTTCAGTCGCCAGTACATCAAACGTAACGGCTTGTCTATTAACTGCTCACTGCGGCGTGTTAGGCTTCATGTTTTTCAGAGCTGCGTACGCCGTGCGCCTTTTTGCCTGTTTGGTTTCTTGTAATTTTACTTTTAGCAAACTCCATTATGTATCTTTTTGTTTTGCACTCTTGTACATGTATGGCGCATGTTTTGTTTGTTTTTGTTGTTGTTGTTGTTGTTGTTTGTTTTGTTTTTTGTTTTGTTTTTGTTTTGTGGTTGTTGTTTTTGTTTTTTTGTTTTTGTTTTTTTTGTGTGTGGGGGGGGGGGGGGTTGGGGGGTTGTGTGGTTTATTTTTTTTTTTTTTTTTTTTTTTTTTTTTCCCCGAGTCACTGTACGGCACACTTACTACTCTAGACTGCTTTGCAAAAATGTCAGGTATGAAGCTAAATTATTCTAAATCAAAGACAATATGGATTGGCAGAAAAAAATTCTCAAATGAAGTCTTTGATCATAATAGTTGATGGAAATTAGAATGGGGTTCAACTAAGTTTACTTTATTGGGAATTCGCTTCTCTTTAAATCTAAAAGATATAGTTAAAGATAACTTTGAACCAAAAGTATTAGAAATGGAAAGTACAATGAACATCTGGAGTGCACTAAAATTGACGCTATTAGGCAGACTCACTGTTTTAAAAACATTAATAATACCCAAAATAATAAATTTACTAATCTCATTACCAACTCCATTTGAACAATTAGTCCAAAAGTTAAACAAAAAGATTTTATAGTTTTATATGGGAAAATAAACCAGCTGGGTATCCTTTATACAGAAGCAAATGTTGCAGTTGTAGTTCGCAGAAACAAATCCGTGTCCGTTATAGTCTGTTAATACTTTTGCTTTCAGGTGCTACCATTAAAAGACATGGAAGTCGAAATAGTGATGCAGGATAATCTCCCCAGTGTCCATCCGTCTGCTAGTGACAAACAGCAGACAGCTCCTGACAACAAACAGCAGAAAGATACTGGCGACTCGAAACAGACGGTTCCTAATGACGGACAACTGGCAGCGTCTAATGGCGGGCAGCACACGACAGTGACCCGGATAGAAATGTTATACACTGTCACAGAAACGCCACCTTGGTACCTGTGTATCCTGCTGGCTTTCCAGGTTGGAGTATCATGTGTAGATGGTTATTACAGGCTCGTTGAGAGTGTACTTGAACCGGGAAGGAAGCTAATTAGGGGGTTTTGATGAATGCTAGACATATATATTCATAGATGGCTATAGGTAGTACTATACCAAATAATATCCGCCTGGGTCAAAGTTTAAGGTGAACCGAATGTTTGATAGAGAAGTTAATACGACAAGTTCTGTCATTGGTGATAAATGTGTATTTGTTGTAAACAAATTAGTTTCATCTGGGCAAAAAAAATGTATGCAAGTTTATTACATTTAGTGCCACTGTGTCAAGTAGCTTTGTGCTTGGAACATATATGGGGTACCTGTAAAAAAGGTACTCAAATTTTTTGCGAAACTAGTAGACGCGCATGAGGTCCAACGGTGCTCTAAAAATGACGGAAGTGGCAACTATCGTACTACCAGCTAATTTGGGGGTTTTATCAAAGTATGGGTCCTGACTAGCTCCTGGGTAAGAATTACCCAGAATACCTGTGGGGGAACATGGTTAAATGACGTCATCAATATGGCCTCCTCGATTTTGATATTCTTGCATCTAGTTCCGATAGAGTCTTCATTCCCTTTAGTTACTTGGCATTGTAAGCCTTTACTAAGATTGGAAATGTTATAATATAGTTTTAAGACAATATTTATTAATTTTGGGATATTAATGAATGTTTAAACAGTAGAGAGCGCTTCCAATATGGCTGTCTACAGTCCAATGATGCTGGTTCTTAGCGATGATGAAGTTAGATTTACTAAATTTAAGCTGTGGCACCTTTTCTGGTTATAGATAATACAATGCCTTGATTACTAATACAAATTCATTTTTGCATTATATTTTGGATCCTGATATGTTTATGAGTATGCTGGCCACGTCTTTTTCTTTTCTTTTGTTTTTTGTCTTGGCATAAACATAATTATATGGATGATGATAAGCTGAATGGTGCAATCACAATACTTCCATTTCGGTATGGGACTACTGACAGAGCTGTGTCCCGTGTTCTCTGTCAGATGAGCTATCTTAGTATCACCCGAGCCCAGAATACATGAATCCCACAGTGTCGAGTAATCATTCCCCGTGTCGGGTCAAGCATTCGAGAGAAACCCATAATTGCACACCATACCGACCTGCTTGCGTTGGTATACGACACATACATCATGCACAGTAATCAAAGCATCCACGGGAGAAAAGCAAAGAAAAGGTATTCAAGGAAGCAGGCATCCTGGCTAAAGCGAAATCCCTGGCCATGCCGCTCATCAAATATCTTTAGAGGATGTTAACACTACTTTGCTTTCCTCGAAAAAAAACCTAGATGGCCAGTCTGGTGTGTATGGAACTGCTACTTTGATGTGACCTGTGTCTTTACCAATATGGCACTCAACCAAATCAGATACAGATGGCCCATATATCCAGCTACTGAAATGCATTACAGTTATCTTGTATGATAACTTCAGCGACCCTAAAATTGTCAAAGAAGCAGTTTGAAGATAATGGAAACCATTTCATTTACACCTAGATGCCCAACTGCAGTCACTCAAAACAGGTTGCCTACCAAGATCAATTATGGCTCACCAGTGAACAGTTACCAAAATGCACCCACTCTAGAGGGATGGGATGGACAGCCTTTCCACCTGTAGCCTCCAAGGCCTACAGTAAGTTAAGTGGGTGTCATCCTATTACGTCTACGTCTCCATTGCAATTGGTCTAAACGATAAGATCATCGCATTAGCTGCATAATAATGGACAAGTCGGTACAATCTGTATTTGGGACGTTTGGGTGCTTAATAAATGGATTTGCTTAAAATTAAACGACAACGTTTTTATTCGTTTGGGTTTGTTAGTAATAATAGTAAAATGGGTAAGGTGTTTAATTATATTAACTAATATATTAAATGAGATGTCTTTAATTTGTTTTGCATTCGTTTAACATACCTTGTGACTGATTAATTATGACGTTAAGCAAGTGTATTCCGGTACTATTTTAACTCATATTAATATTAAACTCGGATAACATTGACACTAATCACACAATGGCATACAATCTGTCAAACCATTCCTCGAGTATTATTCGCTAAAATGTTCATTAAAATGTGATATTTCTAATAGTTTTATAAAATGTTATTGTTATATCTTTCTTGTTATTGTAATGTCGACTGGTTCAAATGGATGTAACCGTTAGATGGTTAGCGATTCACTCGTTATTTTTATGATTTATTTTATTGTTCGACCAAATGGCATTTAACCAAATGGAAGTGAACCGTTAAGTGCAGTTTCAAGTCTGAGGGGATACAGTAACAGATGTGCTGCACTGAAGTGTACTGAAATGTATTTGTTACTGCGGTAATTATAGTTTCAATAAAAAATAAAAATCAATGTCTGTGCAGTGGCGTATGAAATCAGCAAAGCATCTTCAATAATATATACCTCTGCATATTGGAATTATTAATTGTATTAATCTATGCCGTGACTACAATATATCACCGTAGATATTTTCAAGTATGTTCTCATGAATTCATTGACTCTGGGGTCCTTAAACATATTTTCGAAGCCATAATGTTTTAGTGCGTCGTTAAACAAAACATTTCTTCTTTTTTTCTTTGTACAGTTTCTTCTCAAAGACTACTAGTATCTAAAACACAACGACAATACAGCAAGACGCTGGTAATGCACAATATACGTTTGTTTTCCTCAATAATATTTGTCTAAATTTCGTTCCTTTTATACAAATCTAGCTAGTAATATTTGTAATTATATCATTGCATTCCTTGACTCTAAAAATGTTATGTTAGACCAAAGAATTGCGATCCTTGGTGGCATGGGTGCTGAGATATTGGTACTAATAGGTTTTGAAAATCCAATTTTGCCACCATAATGTAATTTGGGCAAGTGGTTCATATTAAAAGTTGAAAATTGTGGCATTGAGCAACTTGTGGACGGAATTTTATGTTTTTATCTGTAACGTCTACATCATTTTACTGGGCTGCTTAAAATATACTAAATACGGTCGCCATTTTAATGACGTCATTTAATCATGTTTTCCCACAGGAATGCTGGGTAATTTTCACTTGTGAGATAGTCAGGACATGTACTATCAAGAAATACCAAAAATTAGTTGGTAGTACGCTAGTTGCCACTTGACCCCCAAAATGATACTCCATCTGCTCGCCTATAGGAGTGATATTTTAATATCCAGTTATATCGAAAATGAGCCACGAAAGGTACCATTTTCTTCAGTTAATACTTTGAGATAGGGATTGTAGTACTGATATTTATGGGTTTGGTTGATATATTATATATAGTGTTTTTAAACACAAACGTTAACATGGATTTTATTTGGTATAGTAATGCTGCAGATTTTCACAGCATAAAATTTCAGACGGATAGTTTATCTGATATTTTAAAAAATGTGTTACTGCATGATATGGGAGAGCGACCGAGAAAGAGAGAGATAGAGAGAGAGAGAGAGAGAGAGAGAGAGAGAGAGAGAGAGAGAGAGAGAGAGAGAGAGAGAGAGAGAGAGAGAGAGAGAGAGAGAGAGAGAGAGAGAGAGAGAGAGAGAGAGAGAGAGAAAATAAAGAAAAAAGAAGTTTAATATGGATATTAAACTGACATATCTAGTGACATCATGACCATGATATAATTAACATAATTTATTCACAGCATTATTTGACGGCTTTTGGTTCTACTATAACTGTACCTCTGGTGCTGGCTAAACACCTCTGCGTGGCGGGTGACGTAGTCGGGTTGAGTGAAATATTGGGAACTATTTTCTTTGTATCCGGTATTTCTACGCTGCTACAGACGACGTTTGGTGTACGGTGGGTTTTACTATGAATATCATTGATTACTTGTATTTACGTTTATTAAATTACATTGATAAATATAAGGAATACAAATGTATGTAAAATATTAAATGGCTATTCCTGAATAAATAACGATATTACGTAGACAATGAAGAGAATTACAATTCCCCGTTGAAGGAAGAAAACGTTTGATCTAACGACGCGCTCAACACATTTTATTTACGGTTATATGGCGTCAGACATATGGTTAGGACCACACAGATATTGAGGGAGGAAACCCGCTGTCGCCACTTCATGGGTTACTCTTTTCGATTAGCAGCAAAGGATATTTTGTATGCACCATCCCATAGACACACTAGCACACACCACGGCCTTTGATATACTAGTCGAGGTACACTGGTTGGAGCGAGCAGTTCCCCGTTGAACGCAATGAGATACTGCTGAAACGTTGGACACAAATTGTGAAAAAAGCGATAAAGTGTAAAATATTTAGTTTGACATTTTATAATTTTATAATGATTTGGATACATTGCTTCGCTTTCTGGTAATGGAATTAAAGGCATAGTGTCACAGACCACTGACCTATTTAATGGTCTAACAGAGTATTACCTGAACAAAAATAATTTGATTTGTTCCTAAATGTACTTTATTCAACTATCTTCATGACCACCATACTCCATTTATTAATGACATTTTGTAAAAATAATTGAATTATGGCAATGGTCCATAATTCAAAAACTAAAATTGCCGAGAGAGATGACATGGATTTCACTCCATCATGGTTCAGTTAAGGTGATGCAATAGCTAGATTTGGTTTCCAACAATTAATGTAATTTTTATTTATTATCCATTTCTAGAGATATAAGGTCTTTAAATCCGTGACAGTATGCCTTTAAAATATTCATGAGCGCATTTGAATCTGAGATCTATCACCTAGTTAGCGTTTGTTTCGTTTAGAGCACATTGATTAATTCATCATTAGCTGGGTCGAATAACAAGTTAAAAGTTTAACGACACCACTAGAGCACATTGATTTATTAATCATCAGCTATTGGATGTCAAACATTTGATAATTTTGACATATTATGATCTTAGAGAGGAAACCTGGTACCCTTTTCTATTAGTAGCAAGGCTTTTTTTATATGTACCATCCCACAGACAGGATAGCACAAACCAACCACGGCCTTTGATATACCAGTTGTGGTGCAAGGGCTGGAACTAGGCTAGACGAGTATTCCTATTGTTCTATTTGTATAATTACTTCTTTTTTTTTCATTTGTAGCAAAGTATATTTTATATGCACCATCCGATATTCATGATAGCACATACCACGGCCTCTGATGGACCACTCGTTATGCACTGGTTGGAGCAAGACATAGCCGAATGGGCCCACCAACGGGGGCCGATCCCAGACCGACCGCGCATCAAGTTAGCGCTTTACCACTGGGCTACGTCCCGCCTGTATCGTTTAGAAAATAATTAAAACGTTATTGAACAGTTTGTGTTGTTTCTTTAAAGGTTACCGATTGTGCAGGGTGCGACGTTTGCGTTTCTGGCCCCGGCTATTTCCGTCCTAAATCTTCCTATATGGCAGTGTCCGTTCAACGAAACGAGTCAGACGGGTCAGTATGTAAGGCGTTTCTTCAGCCAGTGGCGTGTTCAGGAGGCCGAGCGCTCGCGAACAATTCGATGGCTACCATAGTTTTCTATCACATTAGATTGATCCATCGTGATTGGAAAAATAACCCAGTCTAGCTTTTAGTTTTGTTTTTGTTTTCTTTTTGTGTGCTCCACCACTAACAAATTAAAACAAAAAATTATATTAATTTGATAAACACTCTATTTGGGGGTGGAGTTGTGGTACTTCGAAATTCAGGGATACATTCCAAAACCCTCCCGTGGATCCGAGTGTTTGTTGTGGTTGTGTGTGTGAGTGTTCCTCCTCTCTCTCTCTCTCTCTCTCTCTCTCTCTCTCTCTCTCTCTCTCTCTCTCTCTCTCTCTCTCTCTCTCTCTCTCTCTCTCTCTCTCTCTCTGTATATATATACTGTGAAAAAAGAAACGCATAGGCGAAATATTCATGGAATTGGCTCTTAAATACAAAATGGCATAATTTCGTTATTTATGATCGTATCACAGTCAAATTTGACATGAGTATGTGATAATGTTCTTGCTATGGACTGACAGCAATGGAGGCGTTTTTGTCACCAAACAGCGTCGCACATGGGCGTGTACCGTGTGTGGCCACCACCAGCAGCAATCACTGCGCGACATCTCCTTGGCATAGACTGAATGAGTCTCTGAATCCGGGCACGTGGAATCCTAGCCCATTCTTCCTGCAGTGCATGCGACAGTTGCGGAAGCGTCTGAGGCTCCGGGTCACGCTGGCGTACACGTCTGTCCAGTTCGTCTCATAGATGTTCAATGGGGTTGAGATCTGGCGATCTTGATGGCCATGGCAGCATATTAATGTTCTCATTTTGTAGGAAATCCATTGTTACACGTGCCGTATGCGGCTTGACATTGTCCTGCTGAATGTGTTCTCTATGTCGATCCAAAATGGGAAACGTGACGGCGAAGAAGTTCATCCCGGTAGCGTACAGCTGTCAGGTTGGCTTGTACGAACACAAGTTCACTTCTGCCGATGTATGAGATGGCTCCCGACATCATGACACTCCCTCCACCGAATCTGTCAACTTGGGCACCCACACTCACACCCACACCCGAAAAACAAAGCAAAGTTATATAGCATTAATACATTCTTCTATTACATCACTGACGTGATCTGAATACGTTCTTGTTTTTTCAGATGTATCGTTCAACAGCACACAGTTTGGAGAAATTGGAGGCGACGCGCATCGAGAAATTTGGCAATCAAGGATACGAGAGGTACTAAAGAAAATCCACAAGACAACTGGAGTAGAACCTGCTGAAACGACAACCATCAGTTCAATACAGTTTTACTTTTTAATTATTAGTATGTCTTGTCTGTCTGTCCGTCCGTTCGTTTGTCCCACATATAAAATGACATTTTGCGTATAGCTTTATCATGTACTTTTACAGATAAAGTGTGACTTTCAAGGCGATTTACCCATTTTGGACGGAGTTATGGTCCTTGAACTTTGGACATTTGAAAATTAGTTTCTCGGACTTTGATTTCAGAAGGGGCGGGATTTAGCGTAGTTGGTTGAGGTGCTTGTGTCGCAGGATCGAACCACCTCTGTGGATCCATTCAACTGATTGGGTTTGTTATTGTTCCATCCAGTGCACCACAACTGGTCAAAGGCCGCGGTAAGTACTTTCCTGTCTGTGGGAAAATGCATATAAAACATC
Source organism: Gigantopelta aegis (assembly GCF_016097555.1). Classification (NCBI taxonomy): domain Eukaryota; kingdom Metazoa; phylum Mollusca; class Gastropoda; order Neomphalida; family Peltospiridae; genus Gigantopelta; species Gigantopelta aegis. Next base: position 5,690,456 of record NC_054707.1, read on the forward strand.
CCTGCTGCGTTAAGAAAATGTAGCGGGTTTTCTCTATTGACTACGAGTCAGAAGTACCAAATGTTTGACATCCACTAGCCGATGATTAATATATCACTGTGCTCAAGTGGTGTCGTTAAATAAGTTTTACTTCCTTTTTTTATTTCAGAAGGTCTTGATATATTGATCTAAACTTTTGTGTATAACTTTATCGTGTACTGTTACTTAGCAAGTTTCACTTTCACGGCGATTTACTCATTTCTGACGGAGTTATGGCCCTTGAACTTAGGAGATGTTCCAATTTAATTAATTTAATGGTTTTAGTAGGGTATGTTACCCTTAAGCAATAATATGGAAATATACAAACAAGAAGAGTTGTGTTATATATTTAACAGTTTTCTGAAAGAATAATATTTCAGAAAAACATACAATCAAATATCAAACCTTGATATCTAGAACAACCTTACTGACCCTCCTTATTTATTTATTTATTTTGCTTTGTTTTTGCTTCTTTTTTCTCTCTTTTTTTGTTTATGATTACAGGAATTTCTTGACCTATATGTAAAAATCAAAACACGTTTGGATATAATTTAAATTTATTAGGTTTTTTAATCAAACATGTTTCTCCTTTACGAAGATTCAAGGTGCTGTCATGGTTGCGTCTTTGTTTCAAGTGCTGATCGGGTTCAGTGGTCTAATGGGCATGGTGCTTCATTTCATTGGTCCACTGTCGATAGCACCAACAATCGCTCTGATTGGTCTGTCGTTGTTTGACGCGGCATCCGAGAAGGCTTCTAAACACTGGTGGATTGCGATAACGTGAGTCAATAAAACATGTAGTTAGAGAAACTAATTTTGTAGGCCCTTGGAGGCCACTCGATGTCCGCAAAATGTACCTCACGTATCTCTGTCTACAGTTATTTCGTTTTACTTCAACCTATTTTCTTGATTATATACACTTAAGATCCAAGCACCTGTTCTGAGCACACACCTCAGCTATCTGGGCTGTCTGTCCAGGACAGTGGGTTAGTGGTTAGTAGTTATTGAGAGAAGAGGGTGGGAGTTGCGAACCCTGTATCTACCAGCCTCATGTCGGATGGCTGAACTATGACACCATCGAGGCCGTCAAGGTACAGTTAAAATCAACGCAATGTAAGTGACGAATTACATGCGCGGAATCGGCTTGTGTACTACTATAATTGTGGTCAATTTGGGAACGCACGCCCATATCCCACACCCACCCGTCACACATAAACCTTACTGGTCAAATCTTAAATGTTGCTTATTATATCTAATTAACTTTTTGTTTTCTTTTAAATTAATGTAGATTGTGTATTTTTCATTCATTCTCTTTTTTCTCAGAACTGTGATCCTGATTACCGTGTTTTCGCAGTACCTGAGAAACATCACTGTGCCGTGCCCCCGGTACACTAAGAAGGATGGGTGTGCTGCTTCCAGAAAGCCCGTTTTTAAACTCTTTCCGGTTGGTAATGCCTCAATCTGATTGAGTTTATTTCATTTATACATTGCATTATACTTTCCTCCACATCTCTTTACACTGTCGTTTTACATAATTATATAATTTTTATTCTGAATGTAAATAATATTTCTATATACTTACCATTTCTTACACGCAATAGCCGATGGGTATTTTTGTGCTGGGTTTTCGTTAAACATACATTCAATCATTCATTCATTTATATCCAATTATAAAGTGGCGACAGTGGGTTTTCTTTCTCAATATCTGTGTGGTCCTTAACCATATGTCTGACGCCATATAACCGTAAAATAAAATGTGTTGAGTGAGTCGTTAAATAAAACATTTCCTTCTTCTTCTTCTTCATCATATCCAATTATGTTCAAGCACGTTGTCCTGTGAACACATATCGGCTCTTTTGACTGCCTGTCCAGGGCCTCGTTCCACGAAGCAGTCTTGGCACTACTATCGTCAAATATACCTGCTACCTCGATCGTAACGAGGACACACACTACTTGGTACGCGATGAAGCAGGACCTAAGTTCGTGCTCTCTGCAGTTGCCCCCCCCCCCCCCCTGGGGGCACTGATTACTAGTTACGGTGTGCTTCTGGAGTACCGCGTCGCGTACACCGGGTCACGGGCAACCGTGACTTTGGTGTACGGCGACGCGCAACCACAGAGGAAGAGAAGAACGAGACGGAGGAAGAGGAGAAACCCGCAGGGAGCGGTTCAGGGGGGGCCAAACCCGGTAGCTCAACTACCGGCAGCGGCTCCTTCTGCGTCGCCGCGCCCTGCGGTTTCGCCCGAGAAGCGGAAGGAAGAGACCGTGGTCCCAACCTGCCCTACTTCCCAGACGGCCCCAGTGGAGGAGACCTGCACAGATATCTGCACAACTCCGACCCGGCGGCCCTCTTCATCTTGGGCCTCTCTTGCGTCCAGTCGCACGTCGCCAACTTTACCGGTGACAGCGACTGAGACGCAGGGCCGTCAAGCCGCCGTTGGAAAGCGGAAAGCGGAAGCGCCGATTGCGGTTACGACCAACAGGACACCGCCCAAACAGCCACAGCCACCACCCGAAGGTGCAGAGTCCGGAGACACCATGGACCCCTGGACTCTGCACGGGAAGCTGAATCGGCGCTACCTTAACTGCTTTGTAGGCAATATCACAGACACCAAGAAGCTTCCCACGGTCCCGCGTTGCCGGAACTTTGAGGACATGCCCGACGGACGGGGGGAGTACGAGCTGCACCCAGTGACGTTCAAGGACGGGAAAAAAGCTGTGTGTGCAACATACCGTCTGGACAACCGCTACAGCCAGGCTCTACTGTTCGCAGAAATGGACAACATTTCGATCCATCGACTGATGAAGAAGGTGTTCAGCGAGCAGTATCCTCTTATCACCAGGCTGTTAGCGAAGCCAGACATCCACCAGCTGATCCCCAACTTGGATACGAGGGTGTGGCTCTCCTCCCCCTAGTCAACCTTATCTAGGACAGGTAACCTCCTTTTTTTGGGCTTAGTTGGACTTTAAAAATTTGCGATCGTGGTTCTAAATTCTTATGTTTATTTTTTTATAAGTAGTCCAACGCACTTTACTTTCGCGCCCGTTCAATTGCTCAAATCACCTTAAAAACTTTCAGGCCGAGCAGTCAAAACTACTTTTGGGTGTAATTTTAAAGTCCGGACATGGCTGGATTAGGTATTCTCATTTTTTAACTTAGGCAGAAGACAGGTCTCACCAAGGAATCGAAATTCAGCCAATCACAGCACGGCCTCACTTGGTGTCTGCTATTTGGTCCGCGCTCTCGCTGGACGTTACTAACTGGCTATTTTCCAAATTCTGCACATTCAAACTCAATTTCCCCCCCCCCCCCCCCCCCCCCCTGCCCCGGAGTTAGTCACTGGCGATGTCAGAGATTAAATCCGAGGTGGGCGTGCCTGAACCTCTGTGGATATAGGCACGTTAAAACTAGTGTCAGGTCAGGATCGTAACGATCGCCGGCTTTAGGATTTACACGACGCATCGTTGTCGTAAATTACAGTGCGAATTTACAATTGGTACAAGGCAGTTAATGTAGATATCAAATGGCAGTTACATGATGATTTGATGATTTTCTAAAAAGGATACGAATTATTTGGGTAAAAATTATCTAATATAGGCTACCCATAATACCTTTTGTGAAACTCTCCGTTCGCTGAAAAAATATTCTATGCCGTACGACCTTCACAACAAAATATGGGAGATAACTCTCATGAATTTTATAGATTATGTTGGCGATTGTCTAGATGATATGCGTCTTTTGTAGATTATATTGGCAATGTGCGTTACCTAGGCGATATGTCCACAACTATTTGCAATGTGCGTTACCTAGGCGATATGTCCACAACTATTTGCTTCTTTGTAGATTCTACTGACGATGGGCGTTACCTGTGATACATGTTAACAGCTATTTGCTCCTTTTCTAGATTATGTTGGCGTTGGGCGTTACCTAAACACTATGTTCAAAGTTGTTTGCTTCTTTCGTAGATTCCAATAGCAATGGCCGTTACCTGTGATATATGTTAACAGCTATTTGCTCCTTTTCTAGATTATGTTGGCGTTGGGCATTACCTAGATACTCTGTTCAAAGTTGTTTGCTTCTTTCGTAGATTTCATTGGTAATGGCCGTTACTTAGGTTATATGTTCACAGCCATTTGCTTTTTCTTTCTAGATTCTGTTGGCGATGGGCGTTACCTTAGTGATATGTTAACATATATTTGCTTTTCTTCTAGATTCTGTTGACGATAAGTTCAAAGTTGTTTGCTTCTTTCCAAAATTGTATTGCTAACGGGCTATATGTTCACAGCTATCTCCTTCTTTTCTAGATTCCCTTTGCAGTTAGTGTTACCGTACTTAGCCGATATGTTGACAGTTCTTTGCTGATTAATTTCCGGAATATGATGGTGATGGTGGTTTGTTGCTATTTGCTTCTGTCCCAGATTCTGTTGGCGATGGGCATTGCCTGGGTGATATGATCACATCTATTTACTTATTTCCTAAATTCTGTTGGCGATGGGCGTTGCGTGGGTGATATGATCATATCTATTTACATATTTCCTAGATTCTGTTGGCGATGGGCGTTGCCTGGGTGATATGTTCAGATCTATTTACATCTTTCCTAGATTCTGTTGGCGATGGGCGTTGCATGGGTGATATATTCACATCTATTTACATCTTTCCTAGATTCTGCGGGAGATGGGTTTTGCCTGGGTGATGTATTCACATCTATTTACATATTTCCTAGATTCTGTTGCCGATAGGTGTTGCCTGGGTGATATGTACACATTTATTTACATATTTCCTAGATTCTGTTGGCGATGGGCGTTGCCTGGGGGATATGTTCACATCTATTTACATCTTTCCTAGATTCTGTTGGCGATGGGCGTTGCCTGGGTGATATGCGCCTTACTGACGGTGTTCGGCGCCCTTCCGTCCGACCCGGACGACTGGGGCTACTACGCACGGACGGATGTACGTTCTAGAGTTCTTACAGAGGCTCCGTGGTTTCGTTTTCCGTATCCAGGTGGGTAGGCCTGTATAATCAGCTACCTAGCAGAACAGAACTTACTGATTAACATATAACCAAGGGCCGTATCCAGCAGGGGGAATAACATATAACCAAGGGCCGTATCCAGCAGGTGGAAAAGAAGTTCTTTGTGGGGTCAAGTCCATGGCGAGCGATCTGAGGGAGGGTTCAAGACATGTCCGCCCGGTAAATATATTTGTAAATAAACAGAAATTTCACTTCGACCCCGAATAACACCACCCATCCCCCCACACACCCAGCATACGTGCCTACACTTCATTATATTATATTATGTACCGCCATGAAATCACGGCTAAATTAATAAGCATGATAACTCATAACTACAAAGCCATTCATGTATCCAAAATCGTATCTGTACAACACAGTAACCAAGAGGTATTCATTACAGCTGGAAGCATCTTCTTTTTTCAATGTTTTTTAAGTGTCACATTCCCGGGTGTTTTTTCAGGTCAGTGGGGAATGCCGACAGTGAGTGCCTCGGCAGTGTTTGGGATGTTAGCTGGCGTGATGGCATCCATGATTGAATCAGTGGGAGATTACTACGCATGCGCCAGTCTGACGGGTTCTCCGCCACCACCGGTACATGCGGTAAATAGAGGTATGACTAGACGCTTTGAAATATCGACAGATCCTGGTGTGATAATACGAGGGTGTAGCTGTCAATCAAAACTTCGAACTTGTGCCATAACCATAGATATCACGAGTAGAGTAAGTTTATGCGGTAGATGAACTGGACCCCGTTTCACGAAATAATCGTAGTTAATGATAACTGTAGTGACCTAACAGGCACGGCGGAAGCAAGTACCCATTTGGGGGGGGGGGGGGGGGGGGGGGGGGGCAGGAAGACTGAGATTGAGGGCGTAAAGCAAAGTTTCTAGAGAGTTAGAACGTATGCTGATCCGTAAAATGTTAAAAACTAGATGTCCTAAAATGCAACTTCCTGCATTCTACATGTAAAATTCATCTCTGCCTTAAGAGTTACTACCAATAATATTTTTTATTCAACCTAATTTGCGACGACAGTAAGCTACGACGCGTCATGGAATGGTCTGGCGATAGTAGAAAAACATATTAAGGTCGCGATAGTAGGTATTTACGGCGATAGTAGTGCTAAGATCGCTTTGTGGAACGGGTCCCTGGTATAACACCTCTAAGTGACGTTGTTTGTCACAATAATGAAGTTTGACTCGAGAGGTTGAGTTTAAAAAGTGTGTTGTTTAATTATTGCAGACTTGCGTGATACAAGATGTTTTAACAAACTACACTGAGTTTGCAACCAGTTAGAAAGGTTTTCGGCAAATAAAATATTTTACACTATTACACTTACAATTTACTTACATTTCCTTACTTAGAATATGAATCTCTATAACCAATGTGTTTCTGAACATCGTAATGTTTTGTAATATCTAAATATCGATTGTTATCTAAAATGATGTCTTCGTATGTACATATTTACTATTTGTTCTAACGGCCAAACGAAATTCTAAATAATTTATCAGTGTTGTGTTTTAAGGCCTATATTTAAAACAAAACTGTCCTTTAAGCAAAACAGCAGGATGTGGGTTTATATTGTTTGGGGGTTCAAACGGAAGACTTGCTTGGGCCTGAAAACAAATAATCCCTTTAATTTTTCGTTCAATGTGAGTGTTATGTAATTGTTACTACCTATTATTGTAATATTATGGTATTAATTCAGAGTAATTGCATTGGTTTCTAGGTATTGGTATAGAAGGCATCACGTGCATTATTGCTGGGGCGTGGGGAACGGCAAACGGTACAACCTCCTACAGTGAAAACGTTGGTGCCATTGGAATAACAAAGGTGTGTACCTACAATGAAAATAACCAGCGCGGAACATTGAATCGTCCCCCACCCCCCTCTTATCGTACTTCGAGTGAAACCTATACTACTGAGGGACCTCTCGCATCTATCTTTCAGTCCAGTGGACTCCTTCCCTGATTGGGTTTTTCTCTTCCCAACCAGTTCCCCACAACTGGTATGTCAAAGGCCGTGTCATAAAATGTTTGATTTATTAATCATTGGCTATTAGATGTCAAACATTTGATAATTTTGACATATAGACTTAGAGAGGAAACCCGCTACATTTTTCCATTAGTAGCAAGGGATATTTTATATGCACCACCCCACAGGCAGGATAGCACATACCACGGTCTTTGATATACCAGACGTGGTGTCTTGAAGGAGAAGTAGCCCAATAGGCGAACCTACAGGGATCGATCCCAAACCGACCTCGTATCAAGCGAGCGCTTTACCACTGGGCTGCGTCTCGCCTCTGGCTGTGGTATGTGCTGCTCTCTCTGGGAAAGTGCGCTAAAAAGGTACCAAAATGCTAATGTTAAAATGGGTTTCCTCGTAAAATTATGACTCGGAATTATCAAATGTTTGACATCCAATAGTTGATGAGTAATACTTAATCAATGTGCTTTAATGGAATGAATGAATGAATGTTTAACGACACACCAGTACGAAAAATACATATTGGGTGTCAAACTACGGAAAATTCCAAAAAGAAGTCATGTACAACATCAAAATAAAAATTCAACAGCTAAATTAAAACAGTGTACAGAACTGGAATTTTTTTTATATATCACAGATATGTAAAATTAAAATTTATAATAAAATTCAGAATCACGAAGAAATTGCAGCAAAAGCTGATGATGGAATCAAAATTATTCCATCACATTTCTTATACCCAAATAGGTTCTATATCTTTCCTAGTGTGTTTGAGATGGCTGCACTCCACCAAAATGTGGCATACCGTTAGAGTACACCGACAGAGCTCACACTGGGGTGCAGGATCCTTAATCAGAATACATTAATGAGTCAAGTATCTATGGATGATGCGGGCATGACACAAGACTATTTTATCCTTCTTGTACCGCCTTTTGGAGGACTGCCACTCTCCCAAAGCTGGCTTGACAGAATGAAGATTGTTCGCAACCGCACCGTACCAATCATCTTGCCAAGTTCTCCTAGTGCTGTCTATAAACAAAACAGACTACACTTTCATTCCACTGGCGTTTTAACTATAAAAAAGAAACATGAGCATTGTGTCTTCTTAATGACAGCATATACAATCCTCAGTTTTGAGGATTTTGGTTGGTTGTCCGTAGGGCATGTAGGCGCTGACATTGTGGTTGTCTCTCAAAAATGGAGGCAAGACGTAGCCCAGTGGTAAAGCGCTTGCTTGATTAGCTTTCTGTTTGGGATCGATCTCCGTTAGTGGGCCCATTGAGCTATTTCTCGCGCCAGCCAGTGCACCACGACTGGTATATTAAAGGCCGTGCTATGTGCTATCCTGTCTATGGGATGGTGCATATACAAGATCTCTTGCTGCCTCCCTCAATATCTGTGTTGTCCGTAACCATATGTCCTACGCAATATAACCGTGAATAAAATGTGTTGAGTGTGTCGTTAAAATAAACCATTTCCCTGATTTCATTTGTCTCTCGACATGTTGATGTAGTAGATAGCAAAATGTTGTTTGAACTCACTAAAATGTCTTGTTTGTCCATGCACACATTATGGATTGATTGAAACATATGTTATTGCTTTTTAAAGAACAAATGGATTAGGCACAAGTTACACAACTTACTAGGCCTTCTCCAAAATACATACATATTACGACAGAAATATGAACAGAAATAAATATTATTGAGAAAAGAAAGAATAAAGGAAACAGAAAAAAGAGACGCAATAAAGTTTTCTATGTGTTCGATAATTAGACAGCAGGTTTGATAAACGAAAAAACAAAACACAAACAAGGCATCGCAATGATTACATAATGGCTACACAAATAATAATAATAGCAATAAAATAAATAAAAAGTAATAATTTTAAAGATCCATACTTTATTTACTACATAAGGGAAACGTTTAGTTTCATTTATATACTTATGTACATGAAAAAATATTTCTTTATTGTCTTCTTCACTTAGAGTATTTTTACCATTTAAAACTAGTTGTAAATCTATTGGCTGAAATCTTAGCAATGAATTCCAGAGTGCGCGTCTTTGCCTTTCATATAAAATGCATTCACAGAAAAAATGATAATTGTTTTCAAAATTATACCCACAACTGCACGAGGAATCGGTGCTAAGACCAACTCGATGTAAGTCTGCTTTTAAATCACTACACCTGTGTCTTAACTTGGTATGTAATACATTTTCTCTTCTATTATCAAATGAATAGTATAGCGCAACGCATGGAACATCGGGTTTTATTGCTTTTTTAAATGAAGATATTTTTTGACAATTTCGAATTTCAGCCCGTAGGTTGTTCCAAAGTTGTATTGTCGAATGGATAAATGAAGATTAAAGTAAATTAGTTCTAGCAGGGGGTAAAAAGATATCACAGAACACAGCACAAAAGTGTTCCTTTTTGTCCAAAGATTCACAAATTTGGGAGTATAATTCTAATACTTGATGAACAGCACTGGGCGATATGCGCACTGATATTTATATAGAAGGTTATTGGATATAAAATAATTATTTAAAATGTTTGAATACAATTCTTTCAAATATTTTTCCAATGCAACTTAGTAATAATATCGGTTTATAGTTAGTAGAATAACATTTGTCACCTTTTTTTGAAGAGAGGTTTAACATGAGCTATCTTCCATCTGTTAGGGAATTTAGATGTACGTAAAGACTATTATGGATATTTGGATAGTAAACTGCTGATGCATGCATAGTAAAGTGTGCGTTGTAGACGCAGACAAGGTAAAGTGTGGGTTATTGATGTAGACATGATAAAGTGTGTTGTTGATGCAGGCATAGTAAAGGGTGTGTTGTAGATGCATGTATAGTAAAGTGTGTGTCTTTGATGTAGATAGTGAAGTATGTCTTTGATGCAGATATAGTAAAGTGTGTGTCGTTGATGTATATAGTAAAGTGTGTGTCTTTGATGTTGATAGTGAAGTGTGTGGTGTTGTATAAACAAATTAATGTTTAACGACACCCCCAGCATAAAGGTTACATGAATATTTGAAAATAGTTGGTATATTTAGAAATAAAATATATGTAATTAGGTAAAACCACGGTGTAAAGAGCTGTGGTGAAATGCGCAATGCAATACAAACATCAAGGTAAACACATTTTAAAACTTTCTATAGAAATTAAAAAATTAATTCTGGGTGGAATTTGTTGCTGATATAGACTTGTTGATGTAAAGTGTGGGTTACTGATGTCGACATAATCAAGTGTGGGTTTATAAAGTTGACATAGTAAAGTGTACGTTGTTGATGCAGAGATAGCAAAGTGTGTTGTTGATGCAGAAAGTGAAGTTTGTGTTGTTGACCCGACCCAATAAAGTGTGTGTTGTTGATACAGAAATAGTAAAATGTGTTTCTGATGTAGATAGTAAAGTGTGTTGGTAATACAAACATGATAAAGTGTGTGTTATTGATATTCATATAGTTAAGTGTGTTATTGATACCGATAGTAGAATGTGCGTTGTTGATTCAGTTATAGTGAAGTGTGTGTTGTTGATACAGATATAGTAAAGTGTGTGTTGTTGATACAGATATAGTAAAGTGTGTTGTTGATACAGATATAGTAAAGTGTGTGTTGTTGATGCAGATATAGTAAAGTATGTGTTGTTGATACAGATATAGTAAAGTGTGTGTTGTTGATGCAGATATAGTAAAGTGTGTGTTGTTGATACAGATATAGTAAAGTGTGTGTTGTTGATGCAGATATAGTAAAGTGTGTGTTGTTGATACAGATATACTAAAGTGTGTGTTGTTGATGCAGATATAGTAAAGTGTGTGTTATTGATACACTTATAGTGGTGTGTGTTGTTGATGCAGATATACTAAAGTGTGTGTTGTTGATGCAGATATACTAAAGTGTGTGTTGTTGATACAGATATAGTGGTGTGTGTTGTTGATACAGATATAGTAAAGTGTGTGTTGCTGATGCAGATATAGTAAAGTGTGTGGTGTTGATGCAGATATAGTAAAGTGTGTGTTGTTGATACAGATATAGTAAAGTGTGTGTTGTTGATACAGATATACTAAAGTGTGTGTTGTTGATACAGATATAGTAAAGTGTGTGTTGTTGATACAGATATACTAAAGTGTGTGTTGTTGATACAGATATAGTAAAGTGTGTGTTGTTGATACAGATATAGTGAAGTGTGTGTTGTTGATACAGATATAGTAAAGTGTGTGTTGTTGATACAGATATAGTGGTGTGTGTTGTTGATGCAGATATACTAAAGTGTGTGTTGTTGATGCAGATATACTAAAGTGTGTGTTGTTGATGCAGATATACTAAAGTGTGTGTTGTTGATGCAGATATAGTAACGTGTGTGTTGTTGATGCAGATATAGTAAAGTGTGTGTTGTTGATACAGATATAGTGGTGTGTGTTGTTGATACAGATATAGTAAAGTGTGTGATGCGTGTGTGTTGTTGATGCAGATATAGTAAAGTGTGTGTTGTTGATACAGATATAGTGGTGTGTGTTGTTGATACAGATATAGTAAAGTGTGTGTTGTTGATGCAGATATAGTAAAGTGTGTGTTGTTGATACAGATATACTAAAGTGTGTGTTGTTGATGCAGATATACTAAAGTGCGTGTTGTTGATGCAGATATACTAAAGTGCGTGTTGTTGATGCAGATATACTAAAGTGCGTGTTGTTGATGCAGATATAGTAAAGTGCGTGTTGTTGATGCAGATATACTAAAGTGTGTGTTGTTGATGCAGATATAGTAAAGTGTGTGTTGTTGATGCAGATACAGTAAAGTGTGTGTTGTTGATACAGATATAGTGGTGTGTGTTGTTGATACAGATATAGTAAAGTGTGTTGTTGATGCAGATATAGTAAAGTGTGTGTTGTTGATACAGATATACTAAAGTGTGTGTTGTTGATGCAGATATACTAAAGTGCGTGTTGTTGATGCAGATATACTAAAGTGCGTGTTGTTGATGCAGATATAGTAAAGTTTGTGTTGTTGATAGAGATACAGATATAGTAAAGTATGTATTGATGCAGATATACTAAAGTGTGTGTTGTTGCTACAGATATAGTGAAGTGTGTGTTGTTGATACAGATACAGTAAAGTGTGTGTTGTTGATGCAGATATAGTAAAGTGTGTGTTGTTGATACAGATATAGTAAAGTGTGTGTTCTTGATCCAGAGATAGTAAAGTGTGTTGTTGATGAGACAGTAAACTGCGTCTTGTTGATGCAGGTTGGCAGCAGGGCGGTGGTCCAGACGGCGGGGGTGCTGCTCGTGTTGATGGGGTGTATGGGTAAAGTAGGAGCACTGTTCGTCACCATGCCAGACCCCGTTGTAGGCGGGATGTTCATTGTAATGTTTGGTGAGTTTCTAGAAAATATCTTATCACCCCATGAATTTGTTTTACGTTTTTACCAAGATGGGTTTGATTTGAAATCATCGCTACTTTGGCCGAATGTTGTACAGGACTATAGTTAGGCCTACCAGCTTTCAAATGTTATTATGATTTCGGAAGAGGTGGATGTTTTTCGTTGAGAGTGGTGGCGTAGCTGGACTTTTGTGTGTACCACCAAACCAACTCAGCATACTTGCCTCTCTAGAACTAAAATAATAATAATAAAATAAATAATAATACTGCTTCGCAAATATTAACATTAGATTGATTCAACATAAAACAAATTGATCAAACGTGACGTTATAGGATAATACTTAGATGATAGGAACTTACTGCAAATGCTATAAGGGTTAAAGGTTTCGCAATAATTGCAGCTGCAAAATATATTCCATTATAAACATGTCACTTCAGATTAATGCAGTGGCGTTATTATCCATGGCGAATTGCTTTAATGCCATGACATTAATTTTTACTTCATTGTATTTTTATGATAATTATACAAAAGCTGCAACGATGGGGCAGGCTTACGTTTGTACCTTTTTTCTTCTTTTTCTCCTATTTGCAGCCTAGGTTTTAATATTTACGTTGTCGTAATATAAAAAATAATAATCCTGTGATAAAAAACGTTTCTTTGCAGGCATGATCACAGCTGTAGGTCTTTCCAATTTGCAACACGTGCAGCTGACGTCATCAAGGAATCTGTTCATCCTTGGCCTGTCCCTGTTTCTGGGTCTATCACTTCCCAAGTGGATGCAGAACAATAAACAGGTGATCAAAACAGGTGAGGAAACATTCGTTATTGTCTACATTGTTTACCTTCTGGCCAGCGAGTATCTACCAAGTCTGGTCTGGTCTAAGGGTTTAACATATACACGCCTGTCAGGAGCGCAGGTGTTGACTTTCGCCGGCACCTCCGTCCATGACAGGACTGTCTACCAAATTAGATCACCTATTAAATGATAGCTTTACAGGAGCTGTATCCAAGCTGCAAAATGCACAAAAATAATTAGTTTAATTTTTGTTTTGAAATGTAAAAATTATATCTTGAACAATTTGACCATAAAATATTATTTACTAACATGTCAAACATTTCGTAATTCTGACATATAGTCATCAGAGAAAACCCGCTACATAATTCCTAATGCACTTTCCCACAGACAGAAAAAACACATGCCACAGCCTTTGACCAGTTGTGGTGCACTGGTTGGAACGAGAAAAACCCAATCAGTTGAATGGATCCACCGAGGTGGTTCGATCCTGTGACGCAAGCACATCAGGCGAGTACTCAACCGACTGAGCTAAATCCGACCCTGAAGGGATATAGTGTCTTGTGCCATGCCCGAACGTATGCGATGCACGTTTCGTTCCATTTCCATGACACTTTTCATATTGGAATAGGATCCTGTAATCTTTGACCTCTCTGCGTCAAAGATCAGGGTCACTGTGACTAAAACTAGAAATTACGATATCTACCGCCTTTATTTCTCATACGATTTTCATCAAACTTCATATGCAAACTTACATAACGAATAACTTAAATAACGAATTCAAAATGGCACAAAACATTATAAAGGCAATTTACACCATTACTGTCTAACCACGAGGAGATTTGCTGTTTTTTGAACTCATGGTTTCCTTTGAAAATCTTCAGAGAGTAACGGACAGGGTTTGAAAGCGAGTGACGTCACAATTATAGCGTAATTTTACCACCCAATATTATTCGGCGGCGAAGAATTCATTGCTGTTTTGATATGTAGATTAGTCTGTTTACTATTTTACCCAGATTTAGGAAGCTACAGTGACAGCACATTACATTTTCAATATTTTCGAGTTAATTAAGTAGAGTGTGTTGGGGGTATATTAATATGAAGTTATTTATCACAAATATATGTCCAGAAATAGTGATATGGCCTTTGCGTCTCTGTGATAGCTATTTAACTCTCAGGACGGAAATTATATAGTATGTAAAGGATCATCTGTGCGAAGTTAGAGTACATGATATTCTATAAGAGCAACAACGTTCGTACACCAAAATGTCGGGTACATTTTATCCACTACCAGGGTTTCTGCCAGAGGGTAACACGGGTATGGCACCTTATCCAAACATTTTTGATGATTTGTTTTTAAGTTAACCTTTTGTCAAAAATAATTACTGTATGAATTTCTTAACCCTAACCCTAAACTTAACCAATTTTCTTTCTAGGGAATCCCCCCCCCCCCCCCCCCCCCCAACCATTATGACATTATGACTGGTTGCATTCAATTCCATAGCGCAAAACCCAAAAAGTTCTTTCTGGCAAAGACACTGCCACTACCCATCTTTCCCCAGTTGAGAGGATCTACATATACGTATATTATACGTATATGTAGATCCTCTCAACTGAAAAGTATATCGACTAATACATGTTTACACTTTGAACTTTTAAAGTTTAACTTTACAATAGAATTATGAACTAAAAGCTATACGGTTTAAATGTCTATTTTATCGTAGCCTTATACTTTGTCATAAGCGTACGAGACAGGGGGCGGTGGGAGGGTAGCAGTTGCCTAGTGCTGGCGCAAATAATAAATTTCGAGCAACGATTATACAGATATTCGGACAAAATTAGCTGACAAGAAACCTTTTCACCATGTATTTTCATCATTCTACCCACAAAATTAGTTGTAATCCATGTCAAAATGCATCTATATGTATATGTATTACAAAATACCTACGTTAAACGTTCCAAACTTTATCCGAAAACAACATCGTATACGTGAGGTCATTTTAATGTTTTCGGTACACACACAATACTCAAATCATACAAATTATATCACTATTAAAGAAAAAAGTAATTCAAACTACGTCACTATTCATTAGATTTAACTCTTGGTCCTTTTTGCAGATGCATACAGGACCATCAAACCACATGCAGGAATAACGTGGGATGGTGGTTGGTTCAAAACAAACTGTTCATCCATCTCATTGCAAAAAACAATTAAAAAAATTCACATAATTAGGTATACTTGAATCATACCTGAAACATATTCATTAATATAGATATGGTTTTCCATCAAACTACTGATGGTCGTATCATATACCTCACCGGTACTCTTGTTCCTTTTGGCAAAGAGCGATTTTAATGCCAGATTTTCTCCTTTTGTATATAATTAATAAGGCCTTTACTGGAAATGAAAATATAGGTAATGTCATCTTCTGGTATTTGACTAAAGCTTGGTAAATCATGTTTTGGTCATCATATGCCGACTTTAAAGACCGATATATCATTCTGGTATATAAGTTGTTTGATCAGAGTCATAACATCGAAGGTCTCCTGAAAAGTGTATGGTAGACACACAGAGGCCATTTCACGATATGACGCGTCACTGACTAACATGATTTCTGGGGCAATACGCTACTTTGACCTTGTACATGTCTTTTCGTCTGTTTGATAAAAACCCTGTACATTTCAACTATAGACTTGATAGCTGTAGGTTGTGCTCATGACTGGTGCCACCGGTGGGCAGGATATGCTCACTTTTCGCGAACACCTGATATCATCAGTGTTTTTACAGTGATTCATGAGTCCATGCCATCCCCCCCCTCTCTCTCTCTCTCTCTCTCTCTCTCTCTCTCTCTCTCTCTCTATATATATATATATATATATATATATATATATATATATATATATATATATATATATATATATTTCATTCAGCTCTATCCTGTGCAAGTTTGGTTTTCCCAGTCTAGCCTTGGGAGTGGCGGTCCTCCTACGGACGGTGCAGGAGGGATGAAATGTTACAGATCTTCTATGGTAGTGACGGTCCTCCTTAGGACGATCAACTGTTAGTGGATAATTGAAGTAATCACGAATTTGCCTAACGTCATTTCGACTCTTCCTGGGACAGAGATATGGTTTTAATATGGGAATACGGTTTTGTCGTTCAGAGTTTCTTTACATTGTTATAAAGTTAACTTTAATGATATACAAGAACTAACAGATCTGAACTTAATAAAGCCTTGTACACAAACGTCAATTGTTATTTTTTAAATGCAATATGATTTACAGTCGGACATGAAATCGTTTTTAGCAATATCCCAATGATATTCTTTCAAGTTTATAATTATGGCTGTGAACAGACTTAAAACTTGAGGAAATGTTTCTACAGAACAGAACAGAACAGAACAGAACAGAACTTTAATACACTCAGGCCACCTGCTTGGATACTGATGGCTCAAGTCACCTCTAACCCTCCCCTTATTGATATGTTGTACGAGTGGGCTATAGGGGGCTGTGTTAACAACATTTACGTTTGTTTGATATAAAGACTAGACTTGAGAATAATCAAACTAAAGCTCTGTGGCATCAGATTTAGGGGGAAATGTATAATGTATACACAATAGCTTGCTACCATTTCGTCGTCAACGATTGCCGATATATTACACACATTCCCCTCTAGCCCTCCCCATACAACATATCAATAAAGGGAATACTAGATGTCATTCAAGCTAGAATACTGATTGATTCGTCGTCCGAAATTATTGATAGTGACTGTTTGAGGGTTTCGTTCTCCGTTTCAGGAAATGCGAGTTTTGATCAGATTGTTGAGGTTCTTCTCAGCACCAGTATGTTTGTAGGAGGATTCTTAGGATTTCTGCTTGACAACACGTTGCCTGGTAACTATGACACAATAATAATTATGTGATGGTAATAAACCGCAATACGTGACACAGGCCTCACACGAGGTCACAATCATAGAGCAAAGGGGTCACTTCTATCTCAAACTTTTGACAGTTTTTAACAGAAGGGAGACTTGAATGTTTAATCTAAAATAATAAGAAACGCAAAAAGAAGTTATATTAACCCAATACCGTCAAACCTGTCTTGAGCGGCTAGAGAAAGGAGTAGTCACAATAGCAATTTGATTTTTATACAAAGTTTTAAGATACACTTGCCTTGATATTCGTATTAACGCCCAATATTAAATCTTTGTTTTTATGCTGGGTTGTCGATAAACGTTCATGTATTCATTGCAGCTAAAGGATATAGCAATGTTCTATGTCATGTGTATGTGTGTGTGTGTGTGTGTGTGTGTGTGTGTGTGTGTGTGTGTGTGTGTGTGTGTGTGTGTGTGTGGGGGGTAATGTGTATTATAGCTTGTAAACGAGTAAATAAATTTTGTTTTAAATATACTCAATATTGGAACTATAACATTAGAACACAATTATTTTAAACCTATAATAGTTATGAAATAGTGCTAACAAATCCTGTAAACAAAAGGTTCACAAGGTAGATTATATTTTAAAACGCAACCCTTGTGACTTGCCTTGTGCAACTTTCATTGCATGCAGGACGAAATAAAAATTACGTTTTCCACAACTGACATCTATTGTAGGAACAGCAGCTGAAAGAGGGATTCAGAAATGGCGGGAACGTAGCACACATCCTGACGACTACAGCAGCGCGTCAGACATGCACATCTACGATCTACCTCTCGTCCAGAAATATCTTGACCAGTGCAAATGGACACGGTATCTGCCGTTTTTACCCACCAGTGAGGGAAACAATCAAAGAAAATGTCAATGCTCAATAGCATCACTTTGCAAATGTTTTGTGAAAAAGCAGAAAAACACGAATGTTCCATGACTGTAAGAGAATGCAAAGAACTTTCTGTTCGGTACTTCATATACAATTCACTATGCGAGTTTCACTATGCAATTCTAAAATGTTAAATACTACATGTATATGCTAATTAATTTTCAAACTGATCAAATTGATTCGCACGTGCAGTCACTGAGTATCAAAACAGTTAGAAATACCACCTGTTTTGGTTTGTTATTAAGCACATACTGCTCCCCTAAAGCGCAGTACTGTTATGCATACATCATTTATTGTTGGGTGTTTGTTTTTTAGGTTATTTATGTTCTCTTTTCATTTTCCACTATTTTGGGTTTTGATTGTTATTGTAGGGTCGTTGTGCAACACGGTTGCCAACGACCTATTTACTTTTTATGTTAAAAAAGGCTTTGGTACAGCATATCATGTGTACATATACATTTATCAGTATTTGGTTAGTGGAGGAAGGTTATCAAGTTTTACTAGGAGTATATCTCAAGGCTCATGTATATCACTTACATTATTATTATTATTATTAAAGTTTAAAATGTTCTCTGTCAAAATTCCAAATGAATAGTAGTATTAAGTTTGTGTCTGCAAATTGTCAGGGCCTTGCAGATAAAAAGGTTTTGAGAGATGTGTTAAATTACTATAAATCAAAAACATATTCAATAATATGTTTGCAGGACATTCATAAAGATGAAAATGATGCACGGCGGATGAAACATTTATGGAATATGCACACACTAATACCACCTTGTAATACAGGACAGAGAGGAGTTGCTATTCTATTTAATAATAATAATGAATATGTTACGAACATTAGTATTCAAACGCTCAAGATTTATGTTTATGAGTTGGCGAAATGGAACAACTACTAGTAATTATTTCTGAATATTTTTGTTTCTGATCAGTGTTAGTTACCAGTTATTAACTGATTTGTGTTACCCTTTGTAAAATGAATATTCTAATACAACTTTCAATAAATTGAATTATGACTGTATTTTGTTTGTGTTTTCCTTTATGGTTTACTAGAAAATCGAGACATCACTTTAAGCACACTTCAAACTGGAAAATAGTGCGTGCGTTTAATTTCGCGACATACGGTTGGACGCGAACGACGCGAAATTTATACGCACGCATTTTTTTCACGGTTTACAGTATTGATAATGAACATACTTTCATAGACCCAAACGGTAATTACATAATAACTAGATTAACGATAAATAAACATACTGATTTGACTATAGTAAATATTTATTGTCCAAATGAAGATTCACCGCAATTCTATTTGGATATTTTTAATAAAATTAATTTTGAACAAGAAAACGTGATATTTTGTGGAGATTGGAATTTTGTATTGGACCCACAGCTAGATCTCGAAAACTACAAACGTAATAATAACCCAAGAGTAAGACAAGCAGTATTAGAAACTATAACTAAAAATGACTTAATAGATGCTTGGAGAGTATTAAATGGGGATACCAAATCATTTATGTGGAGGAGGAAAAAACCTAGACAGCAGGCTAGACTAGATTATTTTCTTGTATCTCCAAATATTTTTGATAAAATTTTAGATGCTAAAATTACAATACCTTATAGATCTGACCATAATGCTATTAATATAACGTGTAATTTTTCGGACCAAGAATGCGGTAGAGGATATTGGAAATTTAACAACTCCCTATTAAAGTACCCATCTTATTGTACTCAAATTAAAAATATAATAAAAGAAACGAAAACTGAATATGGTCAACCAGTGCAAAATGAAAATATTCAAATGATACGTAATGCTGACATAAACTTTTAAGATACCAGTATCATTATTTTTAGAAACATTGTTAATGAAAATTAGAGGTAAAACGATATCCTATGCTACCTGGAAAAAAACGTCAGGAATTAAAGGAAGAAACCGATTTAGAAACAAAAATATCTAATATTCAAAAAGAAATAAATACTAATCTTCAGAACATAAATGAAAATATTTTAGATGAACTGCAAGACACACAACGGAAATTAGAATCTATTCGAGATAAGAAAACAGAAGGCGCCTATATAAGGTCAAGGACATTGTCGTACCAATTAGGCGACAAGCCAAGTGCATATTTCTAAAGTTTAGAAACTAGAAATTATGTCTCAAAGACCATTTTAAAATTAGAGACACCTACAGGAACTATTACTTCAACAGGCGAAATATTAAACGAGCAAAGGCATTTTTACCATTCATTATATAAATTTAAAAGTGTTTCAACTGAAAAGATTAATGACTTAATTAACACGAATATTCCAAAACTTAACAAAGAAACTTCAAATAAATTAGAAGGTAAAATATGTATGCAGGAATTAGTATCGACCTTAAAAAAATGAAGAACAATAAAAGTCCTGGACTAGATGGGTTCACGATTGAGTTTTTTTAAGTTTTTCTGGATAGACTTAAGTGATTTTGGTTTAAGAACTATAAATGAATATGATAAGGAACAATTGTCTGTATCACTTAGAAGAGGGGTAATTACTTGTATACCAAAAGTAAATAAGAACAGACAGCTCTTAAAAAACTGGAGACCTATATCACTGTTAAATGTCATTTATAAACTAGCATCCGACTGCATAGCAGCTCGAATAAAACCAATTTTAAATAGTATTATAAATGAAGACCAAAAAGGCTTTGTAGAAGGACGCTTTATTGGTGAAAATATAAGGACATTGTATGATATTTTATTCGAAAGTAAGTTTAATAACATACCAGGACTAATACTTTTAATTGATTTTGAAAATGCGTTCGATTCTATATCAGTGCAATTCATACACAAAACTTTAAAATATTTTGGTTTCGGTCCATCAATTCGAAAATGGGTATCTACTTTTTACAATAATGCAACGGCACACATTTTACAAAACGGACGTCTCTCGGAACCTTTTAACATCGAAAGAGGCTGTAGGCAAGGAGACCCCCTTTCGCCATATTTATTTATATTAGGTGTAGAAATTCTTGGAATTCTTGTTTGGACAAATCCTCTTATTAAAGGAATTGATATAGGGGGTCTTGAACATACAATTGGACAATTTGCCACTCAGTTGTATTTAGATGGATCTCAATCTACGTACTTTAGACATTTTTAGAGACATATCGGGATTGAAAATAAATAAAGAAAAAACAAAAACTATTGGATTAGGTCCCCTTGCGAATACCGTGGCGGAAATGTGCAAACAGCAAAGTCTAGATTGGTGTGAAAACGATTTTGAGGTTCTAGGTATAACACTTAATAAACAACTAGATAATATTTGGACACTGAATTTGGATGAAAAACTGGTAAAAATAGAAAAACTGTTAAATTCGTGGCGTGGCAGATGCGGAACTATATGTGGTAGAATAACGGTTGTCAAAACATTAGCTATGCCAAAACTAACTAATATTTTTACCAGTCTACCAAATCCACCTAATGAATATATATTAAAAATAAACAGAATGATTTTCTCATTTATATGGAAAGGTGGTCCAGATAGAATTAAACGCTCAGTTATTACAAAAAATTATACTGAGGGTGGGTTAAAAATGATTGAAACATTAACATTTATTAAAGCTCTACACGTTTCATGGTTAAGACGCTACTTTCAATCAGACTGCAAATGGAAATGGTTTGTAAATAAATATATGGATAATGTAGCTATATCTAACATGGGAGCCAATGTTGGTGAATATTTAAATAAAAAGTTTTAAAATCCTTTTTGGAATGATGTATTGAATGCATGGAAAGATCTTGTGCAAAAACACATAAATTGAAACTTGTGACGAAATAGTAAATGAGCCGATATGGTACAACACACATTTTAAAAACAGGTCATTATTTATCCGTAATTGGTATAATAACGGTATAACACATATCAGAGATCTTTTATCTGAAACAGGATACATCATTCCTTTTGCAGAGTTAAAACAAAAATACAACATACGAAGAACCTTTTTAGATTACGAAAATGTAATTCATAGTATCCCAGAAAATTGGAAAGGCATTGTCCAAAAATTACAAGGACAGATAAATTTATATAATACTTTGTATCCAACGTATATGTTTTTAATGAAAAAAATTAGTAAAGGTTGTGGTGTATATTATAATATACTTTCTATGAATGTAGAAATACCAATAGCACAAATCCGCTGGTCTGCGATAATAAACGATGATAACTCCCCGTTAATATGGAAAAAGGTCTATTTAACACCCAGATTGTTCTGAATGTGCACGTAAAACCCTATGACCTGATCTGACCTGACCTGACCTGACTAAACAAATCGCACTTATAGATTTTCAATATAAAATTCTTAAAAGAATAATAGCAACCAATAGCTTTCTATGTAGGATAGGGATTCGGGACGATGCACTTTGTACTTTCTGTAATGAGAACGAGGAAACGATAATGTACCTTTTTGTAAAACGTTCAAAAGTGACTTCTTTGTGGTGAAATTTGGAATCTTGGATTTTTGACGTTACGGGATGCCGTACAGTTATAAACGATAGAAAGATAATATTTGGTATACAAACAGGACAAAAGATACTTAATCATTTAATTTTAATAACAAAAGAATATATATATAATGCTCGTGTAGCAAACATCTCACTATCGTTTCCTCGTCTTCTAGCCATGGTAAAGGATTATTACACGACAGAAAAAATAATATCACAAATAAATTTGCAAGGGGACGACCATATTAAAAAAAATGGTGCCTATTTGTCACGGTATTAGAAGCCAGTGAATAAATATTCTTCTTCTCCGTTTTCTTTTTATTAAGGTTGATTTAATCAAATGGTTTAATGCATTTATAATAATATATATTTATGCAAATATAGAAGTCGTGGAAATAGTAGATCTGCGGTGAAATAGCCCATGTGTTCAATTACATGTTATACCTCCCTGAATCATCAGCTGTACATACCTTTACCTTCTTTTTTGTTTGTATTCAATTACGTGCTGTGTGTATTGTGTATTGTTCTTTTTTTTCTTGTATTTTGTAATTTATTTTTTATAAACTGTACCTTTGCCAATAAAAAGAAAAATAAAGAATAAAAAACAAACAAACTCCATAAACAAAATTGCACAGCTAACTTTGCAAATGTTTTGTGAAAAAGCAGAAAAACACGAATGTTCCATGACTGTAAGAGAATGCAAAGAACTTTCTGTTCGGTACTTCATATACAATTCACTATGCAAGTTTCACTATGCAATTCTAAAATGTATATGCTAATTAATTTTCAAATTGATCAACAACTGTCCAGGCACTATCAAAAATATTATTGGTAGTAAACCTTAAGGCAGAGATGAATTTTACTTGTAGAATACAGGAAATTGCATTTCAGGACATCTAGTTTTCATATTTTTACAGGGGAGCATACCCCCTCCCCCACCGAAAATCTTAGAAAATTGGCTTTGCGTCCTCGATCTCAGTCCCCCCCCCCCCCCCCCCCCCCCCCCCCCCCCGACAATGTCTTTTATATAGACTATCCCACAAACAGGATAGAGCATATCATGGCCTTTGATATACCAGTCGCAGATGCACTGGCTGGAAATAGAAATAGCCCAATAGGCACACCGGTGGGGATCGATCCCAGGCCGACCTCGCATCAAGTGGGCGCTTAAAACTGGGTTACGTCTCGCTCTCAAATTCAGTTGATGCAAACACTTTTAGGACAGCAGTCTCACAAAGGCATGTTTCATATATTTTAAGAAATCGGTTGAATATTGTTTTTCAATTGAATATAGTTTAAAGTTATTTGATGCAACTGTTGCCCAAGGAGAGACTGTTGTAGGTTTCAGCGACGCCTTTTCTCTAACCTTTCTCTTCTTGGGCTCATGGTGCGCATCAGCTGCCGACTCCACCCACAGCAACAGGTGCAGATGTTGATGGACGGTCAGCAGCCGATTCTGCAGTTATGTTTGAATACTTTAGAAAACATACTGAGTTATTATATTCAATTTTACAAATATACAACAACAAACAAAACTTTTGTTTTGTTTAACAACGCCACTAAAACACATTGATGTCAAACTTTCGGTAATTCTAACACATCTTCAGACGGAAGTCACTACATTTTCCATTAGTAGCAAGATATTTTTGTATCCACTTTCCCCACAAACATAACAGCACATACCATGGCCTTTGCCTATACCAGTCGTGGGACACAAAATAACAATAAACATTTAGGTAACTCATTAAACCTATTTCAAGTAATAACAAACATTTTATATAAGAATTGTTCGTCACTTTTTGCGAATTTATCGATGAATAACAAATTGTATAAAATCGCTCCTTCGAAACATCCATGGTTCCATATCTTCTTAAGATAAAACTAAAACTAACCACACACACACACACACACACACACACACACACACACACACACACACACACACACACACACACACACACATTTTATTTAACGACACATTCAACACATTTTAATTACGGTTATATGGCGTCTGACATATGGTTAAGGACCACACAGATATACAGAGAGGAAACCCACTGTCGCCACTTCATGGGCTGCTCTTTTCGATTAGCAGCCAGGGATCTTTTATATGCACCATCCCATAGACAGGATAACACATACCACGGCCTTTGATATACCAGTCTTGGTGCACTGGCTGAGCGAGAAATAGCCCAATGGGCCCACTTACGGGGATCGATCCCAAACCGATCGTGCATCAAGCGAATGCTTTACCACTGGGCTACGTCCCGCCCCGAAAAGTTAAAGAGTGAAATAACTTTAAACTCTGCTTTTTATATAAACGTTAATCAAGGTAACTCTTTTACACTATTGTACATAAACTCTGCTTTTTATATAAACGTTAATCAAGGTAACTCTTTTACACTATTGTACATAAACTCTGCCTTTAATATAAACGTTAATCAAGGTAACTCTTTTACACTATTGTACATAAACTCTGCCTTTTATATAAACGTTAATCAAGGTAACTCTTTTACACTATTGTACATAAACTCTGCCTTTTATATAAACGTTAATCAAGGTAACTTTTTTACACTATTGTACATAAACTTCTTTAAAAACTGGTCCATCATATATTGCCCTATATGATGTTGGCCTCCTAATTAAATACTTAATGAAAAGAGTTATAAACCAAATAGCTATCCCTTAACTTAGCAGTAGTATTCCCCCACAAAATAATCTGGGACCCCCTCTCAAAGGAACACCAGACCAAACAGGATTTTTCATGACAGATACCTTCCCTCCCCTCTCAAACAGGATGAAAAAGGCCCGCATCAGCCAGGAAATATATCATTTCTTTCTTGTTTCTCTTCTCATCCTCACATACTTACCTGAGAAGAAACCCCTTCAAATTAGGGTCTTTTCCCACTTACCCCAAATCCAACTCCCTTTCTGGGACATCGTCTAGTATTACTTACCCACAGGCCTCCACCCAATTAATTGTTCCCCAAGTGGATGCTGAACACCACCTGAAAAAAAAAAATTCAACTGAATAATTTTGTTAGACCTTAAATAAAAAATTCAGATAAGACATTTAAAATACACATCATAACTTTACCCATATAATTCTCTTATTGACAAAACCACCATTAAAATTTCCCTACCAAATTAAATGATAAAAAACAATAATTAGATTAAGTATAGATCACAGTACTAGAATGTGTAATTATGAATAATATGGAAGGGTGTTCCCAGCCATTGCCGGGATTCAACCCGTTCCATATAAGCCTGATCACAGTTGAAATGACAACGCTGTCTATATCGAGGCCTTTCTAAGTGGGGACATACCGCATCCCGTACAGGGCCTTTGTGTTTCAAGCGGTGATCTCCTGTTCGCTCCAGTGGGCATAATGCGGATCCTCGCTACCTCGGCGACCACCTCGCCACGATAACTAGGACCGGTAGGACCCTGTCCCCTGGTTCCAGAATACGGGGCATTCGACTCCAGCAAGAGACGATCTGCTGGAATCAGCGCCACCGCCTGGCGCTGTTCCTCGTCTATGCAGAACACCTCCCCAGAGATACCAAAATAAGTCTCTGGAAAGAGCCTGCGTCCTGGACAGCCTGTCACCCCACCCCCCCCCCCCCCACCCCCCACCCCCGTTAAAGGAGTGTAAATGCAACAGCTGGGAGGGAGCACAACTAGTGGAGAAGGAGGAGACCGGTCGCTAAGGGACCGCGGCTCCAACTTCCCCCAACGAAACCGGCAACTATAGGTGTAGACGGCCTGCTGGCCCGCAATATTGTCTTGAGTAATAACTCTTGCTCCCTCCAAGTCTTAACTGGGAGGGAGTAATCTAGTCCAACTACAACGGCCACCCCATTACTTGCTACATGGAAGTGGTATAGTGCCTCGTGAATCTGGCTAACTGAAAATTTTCGTGGTCGAGTCGACCTATGTGAATTATTTGCAACGTTCTTGTAAATGAAGCGTTCTTGTAAATGAAGCGTAGTAGTTCGATGACCCTCTCGATATTGATGTTCTCTCTCTCTCTCTCTCTCTCTCTCTCTCTCTCTCTCTCTCTCTCTCTCTCTCTCTCTCTCTCTCTCTCTCTCTCTCTCTCTCTCTCTCTCCCCCATTAACAAAAAAGAAATTATGTATATTCCTCTGTTCTCAAAAATATCTATACAGCTATACAGCATAATTATAGACAATACGTAATGGTTAACATCTAAAGTATAATACTGCTTATAACACTGTTATATTACTATACCTAATATGTGTATAGTGTGTGTGTGTGTGTGTGTGTGTGTGTGTGTGTGTGTGTGTACTCTGTCAAAAAAGAAATGCATAGGCGAATTATTGATGGAATTATCTCTTTAATACAAAGTGGCATAATTTCGTTATTTATGATCGTATCACAGTCAAATTTGAAATGAGTATGTGACAATGTTCTAGCTATGGACTGACGGCAGTGGAGGCGTTTTCGTCACCACACAGCGTCGCACATGGGCGCTGAAATCAGTACCTTGTTTGGCCACCAGCAACAGCAATCACTGCGCAACATCTCCTTGGCATAGACTGAATGAGTCTTTGAATTCGGGCACGTGGAATCCTAGCCCATTCTTCCTGCAGTGCATGTGACAGTTGCGGAAGCGTCTGAGGCTCCGGGTCACGCTGACGTACACGCCTGTCCAGTTCGTCCCATAGATGTTCAGTGGGGTTGAGATCTGGCGATCTTGATGGCCATGGCAGCACATTAATGTTCTCATTCTATAGGAAATCCATTGTTACACGTGCCGTATGCGGCATGGCACTGTCCTGCTGAAAGAGTTCTCTCTGTCGATCCAAAATGGGAAGCATGTGACGGCGAAGAATTTCATCCAGTAGAGTACAGCTGTCAGGTTGCCTTGTACGAACACAAGTTCACTTCTGCCGGTGTATGAGATGGTTCCCCACACCATGACATTTCCTCCACCGAATCTGTCAACTTGGGCGACGCAGTTGTTGGCAAAACGTTTATTGCGGCGTCTGTAAACACGTTGTCGTCCATCACGTCGCTGTAGAAGGAAACGTGACTCGTCGCTGAACCATACTCGCCGCCAGTTTCCCAAGTTACATTCGTGTACCAGCGAACACGTAAATGTCGATGTTGACGTCGCAGGAGGGGCCAACATACGGTCTCCTAGCCCGTAAACCAGCTTCTCGAAATCGGTTCCGAATGGTTTGTGAAGACACCCTTCTCAAACCAGGTATGCGTCCAGCAGTGTTCGTTGCTGTGGCAGTTCGGTGACGTAAGTGCAGAACCCGGATGTAGCGATCTTGTGCTGCAGTTGTTATGCGAGGTCTTCCACTTCTGGGCTGGTCTTCAGCTCATGGAAACTGCTAGTACCTGTCCCAGAGACGTGAAATGGTGCTCTGGTTGACGTTCATGTGGCGTGCGACTGCTGACTGCGATTCACCTAACTCGAGGTGGCCAATTGCAATGTTTCGATTCGGCAGCCTTAGTCTTGGCATCTTGTAACTCGTCTACGTCGAAATGGAAATGAGGCATCATTGCGTGCATTGTATTTTTAAATACTCATCACTACCCAAATCTTTTCCCCGAGTTTCACGTACATTCGCCAAAATCTGACCATTTCACGCCGATTTCCTGCAATTGTCGCACAACGTGCGTTAAATTTGTTTTAGGGTGCATTTTGGGCATGCTGTCCCATTCCAAGAACATTAAAGTGGCAGTATCCGGAATATTTTTTTGTTTAAGCATATAGAACAGAAAATCCAATTACGTTTGGTGCATATATGACGCCGCACTCCGCATTGGTTTCACGACGCTGGCTTATCCAGGTCAAAAACAAAGTCAGTATTTCGAAAGTGGGACACTTTTGACGGGCGCCTACCGATCTCGGTTTTCATTGGTTTATCACAAATGTGGAATTCCCCAACAAGAGATCACGTGAGATTTCGCAATTTTTGAACAAATTTAACTGTCTTGAATGATGGGTCGTCTCATTTCTCCAAAACATATTTATATCCATTGAGGTATAGTACAACGCCTTTCCAGGGGTCGGTGAGTGGGGGATTTGCCTTGAAATTTTGAAAGTGGCCAGCTGTTGGCATACGCGTTACATGTAAGGGGGTGTTATTAATTAGGTAAAGCACTAGGGATAGAGGAAGAGGGTTCGATTTACGTAAAATTTTTCAAGACAATATGTTATTTTTATTCATTACTTAGACCTAAAAAGGTGTTTTTTGGAAATGCGCGGTTAGTCTAGGATCGATCCCCATCGGTAGGTATATAATAGACCATGGTATGTGATATCCTGTCTGTGGGATGGTACATATAAACGATCCCTTGCTAAAAAAAAATGTAGCGGGTTTCCAAGGCGCGTGTGCAGGGATTTCAGCGGGGTTGGGGTTATAGACTGTGTTGAGCGAAGTTTATATGTGGCCATGGTCCCCCAGAAAATACATTTCAAAATTTTTTAAGCTTCGGCAAGTAAGGGTTTCGACCTCCAATACCCTCCCCCTGCACATGCACCCGATTCCTCTCTGAGATTATATGTCAAAATTACCAAATGTTAGACATCCAACAGCAGATGGAAAGAAGGATAGGATATGTTTTATTTAACGACGCACTCAACACATTTTATTTACGATTGTATGGCGTCGGATGATTATTAAATCAATATGCTCTAACTTTGATGTCGTTAAACACCCCCTCCCCCCCCCCCCCCCCCCCACACACACACTAACTTTACCCTTTCCAAACGAAAGAATATTTATTTGAATTTGTCGATTTTAACACGTAAAATTAAGAAGTGAAAACGTTAATTGTCTACTTTAGTATATTTTATTTTAAAAATATATACATGATTAATGTGTTACTAGTATACAAACTAAACTTTGAAAGTTCTACTAACACTTTATAAAATATTAATTCTGAAATAGGAAGGTACGATTGTCGATAATACGTTGTCAAGATCAAACCGGTTTTAACGAAAGACTCTAGTACCGTGTCCTCAAAAGTTCTTCGTACAGCGTAAGATTTCTCTTTTAATTTTTTGAGACGAACCCTACAGTTTGAAATCGGCAAACGCACGTGTTAACTGAAACTGAAAACAGGCTGTCGTTTGTGCTTTGCCGAGCTATGGCGGTACAGGCGACGAATCAAGAGTATACTTTTGACGATCTCCGTTCATAGCGAACACACACGAGTTTTTTTAAAGTGCATTTGAGCTTGTGTTTCATATTTGTACATGAATATACAAATGTAATGTAACTTTAACAAATATGGTCATTCAGCAACATTGTACAAGAAAACCGACATTTTGCAAAATCAAACACTTTTCTTCTTTTCCTATCACCTATGCGTTTCTTTTTATATAGAGTATATTTTTGTCAAGCGTTTACTGCAGCCGTCTGTATAGGTTTGTGAACCACCTCAATGCATCACCGTTTGGTGATCTGAGTTGAATAAAGTTATTTTTCTGTTCATACCACGGCCTTTGATATATTAGTTGTTGTTAATCATTTATTACTGTATCCATTGCAGATTAGTTAGTGGTGTAGATTAAGATAAAATCGAAATGATAAAATTATTTAATTACAAAATGATACCGTATCTAATTTTTGTTTACCTTGGTGAAATGATATTTCTAGTATATATATATATATATATATATATATATATATATATATATATATATATCCCCCAAGGGTGAATTATAGAGGGTTTCGCAGGTGCAGTAAACACCACCCAGCTAAAAACAAACCCTGTATTACGTAGCGCTGATGTACGCAATACTTTGAAACTGTTTACAATAAACAGACTCTCTCTCTCTCTCTCTCTCTCTCTCTCTCTCTCTCTCTGTGTGTGTGTGTGTGTGTGTGTGTGTGTGTGTGTGTGTGTGTGTGTGTGTGTGTGTGTGTTTGTCTCTCTCTCTCTCAACCTGTACGTTAACTGGAAAGTGAAACAAACAATATATAATACAATAAGAGTTTTAAATTACTACTAGTTAAAAAATAAGCACAATTTAATGGATAGAGGGGCAGGACGTAGCTCAGTGATAATGCGTTCGCCTGATGCGCGGTCGGTCTAGGATCGAACCCCTTCGGTGGGCCCATTGGGCTAATTCTCGTCTCAGCCAGTGCACCGCGATTGGTACTTCAAAGGCCGTGGTAGGTGGTATCCTGTCTGTTAGATGGTGCATATAAAATATCCGTTGCGACTAATGGAAAAATATAGTAGGTTTCCTCTCGTAGACTATATGTCAGAATTACCAAATAGCCGTTGATTAATAAATCAATGTTCTATAGTGTAAAACAAAACAAACTTTAACTTTTAACTTTATTTCAATGCATAGCGTCATCGAGATATCTGACTACAGGTGGTGAAAGCCAGTCTACACTGCGGAACAAGCAGGACAACCCGCGCATGATCTGCCATCGATGCTGATGGTGGTTGTCACCCACAAGTCTCTGTCACATATCGGCATGGCGCAGCTCACCATAGGACACAGGCTGAATGGAAACCCGAGAGACTGACAAAGAACAGATTTTAGGCATCGTTAACAAAACAGTGTAAGGAAAGGGTATATATGTACCGACATCTCAGTACACTTTAAACTACGGCTATACACATATACACATACACAGACACAGACACAGACACAGTCACAGTCACAGTCACAGACACAGACACAAGACACAGTCAAAAGACACAGACACAGACACAAACACAAGACACAAGACACAGTCACAGACACAGACACAGACACACACACACACAGTCACAGACACAGACACAGACACAGACACAGTCACAGTCACAGACACAGACACAGTCACAGTCACAGACACAGACACAGTCACAGTCACAGTCACAGACACAGACACACACTCAGTCACAGACACAGACACAGTCACAGTCACAGACACAGACACAGACACAGTCACAGTCACAGTCACAGACACAGACACACACTCAGTCACAGACACAGACACAGTCACAGACACAGCCACAGTCACAGACACAGTCACAGTCACAGACACAGACACAGTCACAGTCACAGACACAGACACAGACACAGTCACAGTCACAGACACAGTCACAGTCACAGACACAGTCACAGTCACAGTCACAGTCACAGACACAGACACAGTCACAGTCACAGACACAGACACAGACACACACACACAGTCACAGACACAGACAGTCACAGACACAGACACAGTCACAGTCACAGTCACAGACACAGACACAGTCACAGACACAGTCACAGACACAGACACAGTCACAGACACAGACACAGTCACAGACACAGACACAGACACAGTCACAGTCACAGACACAGACACAGACACTTACACACAGACACACACAGACAGACACACACACAGACACACGCATACACACGCATACACACACATACACACATACATACACACATACATACACACATACATACATACATATGTACATACGTACATACATATATACAAACATATGCATATATATGTGTGTGTATATGTATGTATTGATGTATGTATGTATGTATGTATATATGTATACATGTATATAATAATAATAATAATAATAATAATAACAATAATAATAAAACAAACCCTTTTAAAGATCATCGGGTTTCCCACACAGGTATTATGGCAGCCCGGGCACTGCTTGCCGTTGGGAAGGGTAATGATCGACTTCTTCACCAGTCCATCCGGGCACCGCATAAACGAACACTTCACTAGAGGACAGAAGTTCAGCTGTAACAGAAAATTAATGAAAAGAAGAAATGTTTATTTAACGACGCACTCAACACATTTTATTTATGGTTATATGGCGTCAGACATATGGTTAAGAACAAAGCAGATATTAAGAGAGGAAACCCCATGTCACCTCTTCATGGGCTACTCTTTTCGATTAGCAGCAAGGGATCTTTTATATGCACCATCTCACAGACAGGATAGTACATACCACGGCCTTTGATATACCAGTCGTGGTGCACTGGTTCAATGGGCCCACCGACGGGGGTCGATCCCACACTGACCGCGCATCGAGCGAGCGCCTTACCACTGGGCTACGTCCCGCTCAGAAAATGAATGAATGAATACGTGTATGGATGGATGAATGAATAAATAAATGCACGAATGAATACGTGTATGGATGGATGAATGAATAAATAAATGAACGAATAAATACGTGTATGGATGGATGAATGAATAAATAAATGAAAACACAAACACAACTACATTTTGTATATAAACTCATAATCTCGTATCACCATTTACTAATACAAAACACAAACATAAGTACATTTTAATAAGCAGGCCCGTATACTGGGGGGCCATATACTTACCCAGTCTAAGTTGAACACTGGCATAGTGGAAGCATAAGCCCCTGGAACAAACCAAAAGTCGATTTTTGAATAGTACACATTTTATTCAGAAATCATAATTGTATGCATGACTGGGCCTACATTCCACGGATTTTAGAACTTATCTAATTATAAGTCGATGAATTGAAAAGTGCATTTGTAAAGCAAACATCCAAGCAAATGTGCATGTCCATCAATTCAAAGATAATCGACAAAGATGCCAAGACCGTTTCTAGACTGAAATAACAGAGATGGGTGTCGGAGGTGAGTGTGGGGGAAATGAAGTCAGTAAATCCTAGAATCAAAGCACATTAATATATATTCAGTATAAATTTCTGCGTTATTTATTTCAGATACTGACGAATTGTTTGTAGGCCTACGCTAAATATATTTTTGCTCAACATCGTTTCCCAATGTTTAATGTTATCAATGCGTAGGAAAGAAGGATGTATTGATCACCAGAAACTTAGTACTAAAAGGGTATTATTGCAAAACTGTAAACGAAATTTTCAAGCAGACATAAGTTATTATGAAATAGCCAACTAAAAATAAGTCTTAACTGTTAAAAGTAATGTTAATTGTCATTTGTAATATAAGTAGAAAACGTACATGAAAAAGGACACAACAATCATTATGGTATGTCGGGGTGATGGTTTAGAATATCAGTTAGAAGGGCCTTTTAATATATCAAAAGAAAAACTAGATGTAATATATAAAGTTAACTATATTAATTGTGGCAGCAGTGTTTCTCTCATGTGACAATTATCAGTTCAAACGCAGTTTAAAACGTTGATTGTGAAACAGTTAGAACCTGTCCTTTAATTTTTTTAACTTTTCTTCAGACATCTTTGACTTACATTTTGTTCTGTGCAACCCTCAATGTCGAAGTCGTCATCCATCTTTTCTAATTGCCTTTCCTGTCATTTGTAATAACTACAAAACAAGTTCGTTCTGAAGCATGCCCTTGAGAACGATATCTGGAGGAGGGGGGGGGGGGGGGGGGGCACAGACTCTAGTTGGAGAGATGTGTGGTACAAACTTTATTTCTATCTTAATTTATATAGAGTAGGACTAAATACGTACATTTTCGTAGTACGGGCCTGTAAAGAAATAGACATATTGCCGGTGCCCACTAATATCCTTCGGGCTCGCCAAGATACACGAATACACTAATTCGTATCATTATTTGTTTTATACATATAATAACTGTGTTCTTAATTAAAACGGTACTGATGGTGTAGTAATATAAGTAAAAATCAAAAGAATATTAAACATACCGGTACACAGAAGAGATAAGAGAATCAGTGAGTTCATCTTGCGTTCGCTGTTTCAACAAACTGTCCTTCCAAATCGAATACAACACGCATTTAATCAGTTACGGCAAATAATACACTTCATAGATAATTCTTAAGGTGTGTTCCGTACATTGCGTGGGCAGTGAAGACCCCCACCACCACCACCACCACCACCGCCCATCCGCTCCTGAAAAACATTTCTCTTTATGCTGAAGTGCCCCTTTTGACTCTATGACCGTGCCCCAATTCCTGTCCTCTAGTAATTTTAGACAAGATTGTCCGTATAACTCGCTGAAATATTTACTGATGAAGGAAGGAAGGAACAAACTAACTAACGAACGAAGGAACGAATGAACGAACGAAAGAAAAACGGACAGACGGACGGACGGACGACCGAGTAAACGAACGAATTAATCCGTTGGCATGTAGTCTTTGTGGTTATCGGTTGTATTTCAAAATTTTAATTTTGCCCCAAAACAAATCGCTCTTTGTATAATGGCCTACTGTTCTGAAGGTTGGGTCCGCCCCTGGTTACCATGTGTTAAAGAATACATGATACGACACATTGATAAGCAGGAGTGACACGCTACCCTGTGTTTCCAGCTAGGAGCTATCTAGGAGCTAACTAAGTTGAATCAACCAATTACCTCCATTTTCAGTTTTGATGAACCATTCTAAATTATGCGTCAAAATTACCGTCAAGAAATTATGCAGCATTTTCTATTTGGCTTTAATCCTACGGGACGTGCAAATATGTCAAGTAACTGGACACGCGATATAATGGGAGTAAAGGGGGGGGGGGGGGGGGGGGGGTGAAGTCTCGTTTTGTTGTGCGGGGTTGTTTTTGTTTGTTTTTGGGTTGTTGTTGGGGGTTTTGGGGGTGGGTTTGGGGGTGTGTGGGGTTGGGGGTTGTTTTTGTGTGTGGTTTGTTTTGTTTTGTAGGGGTTTTGGGGGGGGGGTTGGGGGGGGGGGTCCTTTTCAGTCCCGCTTGTGCTTTTGACAAGGTATATAGACATAGTAATAATCTGTTAATCTACAAGTTTTCAGAAATTATCAAATGGAGGTGGGGGTGGCATCCAGGCTAATTATCATTCCGTGGGTATTAACAGTGTATTAATATATTATCAGTGTTCATGATTATTGAATTATTAAAAGGGCTTTGGTGGATTCTGGTACCAACAGCTACAGCCTTGTATGGATCAGTATTCATCAGCTGGAACTAATTGAAACTTTACCCAAATTCATTCATTTCAACTTATTCTCGTGCTTATATCCAATTAAGGTTCAAGCACGCTATCTGGGCTGTCTGTCCAGGACAGTGGCTTGGTGGTTAGTGAGAGAAAATAGGGTGTAGTGGTCTCACACCTAACCAGTGAGTCGTTAAAACTCACTCTGGGTGGGAGCCGATACCGGGCTGCGAACCCTGTACCTACCAGCCTTATGTCTGATGGCTTAACCACGACACCACCGAGACCGGTATTTACCAAAAGAACCACTGACCCACTATATATTTTTATGCGAGTTTAAACTTTAGTCATGATTTATTGCTGACTTAGACTGTTCATGGTAGCCCAGTGGTAAAGCGTCCGCCTGATGCGCGGTCGGTCTAGGATCGACCCACGTCGGTAGTCCCATTGATATATTGCTCGTTCCAGCCAGTGCACCACGATTGGTATATCAAAGGCTGTTGTATGTGCTATCCCTTCGCCAGTTAAGAGAAAAGTTGCCACCCTAATAGTTACTGATCGGAAACACAAACTTAGAAAGTAAAACACAACTTTACTTGACAAATACAAAAGGAGAAGGAAGAGTGAAAAACAAGGGCGATTACTTTCACCCAAAACACCTAGGGAGATAACTCCAACCAAGGTTGCCAACATAATATCTGGCGTAACCACTTTTTTTCTTCTTTTTGTTTTTGTACTGTTAATGTTAAGGTTAGGACTTACTGTCTGTAAGTATAATAAATGTATGGTTACTATTAAAACAAAACACAAAATCGTCAAAATCGACGCGGTAGATGTTCTTGTCATTGGGGTCTGGAATAAAACATGGTAAACGATAGTTAAATGCAGATTCATGACACTGACACAGTATATTTCTATGTCGTGGCTAGAACAAAAACATGGTGAATGTTAGTTCAACACAAAATCCTTAAATCGACCTGGTAGATTTATTCGTCGTCGTGGTCTGGAGGGGAGTAGCGAGTCCTCCGTTGTTGTGTCCAGGATGTTGTCCAGTGATTGTGAAGATATGTCTGGTAGAGGCGAGGCGATCTCAGTTGGAATTGGAGGAAGATCATAACTTGTGTCAACATCAGGATCTGGGGGTGTTTCATCATCATTATCTGTGTCACCGGAAGTACACTGTGGAATTTGACATGTCTTGTTTGGTACTAGGTAACACTCAGAATGTTTAACACGATAACAGTTATTTCTAAGTTGTGATCCAACAAATTTGCGGATGTCGCACCATGGCCCGTCAATGTTCACAACAAGATATCGATTACGTGCACAGGTCTTATTTCTGTCACAATACAGATACACTAAATCTCCAATGTGTACTGAAGGCATGGGTGATTGGATTCCTTTAGGAGTTTTGGATAATTCACTGTGTGGGTGGTTTGATAATCTGGCGAAGTGTTGGTCTGTAATAAGTTGTTGGTCAGAAAGGGGTAATTGGCTGCTTGTGAATTGGTCTCTCCGAGTCCACATTTCACGAGATGATACGCCACGGTTTCGAATGCGGGAATTGAGACTAGCGACTGCTATGGCTAACTCGGTAGGAGTAACAGGACCACGAGTAGGATCTTGATGACGGAGTTTATTTTCCAATTCTTGTATTGCTCTTTCAGCAACTGGGTTTTTGTTTATGTTCTTGACCCTACCGATTTCAAGAGTGATTCTGTGTTTGTGTAGGAAACTGTCATTTGCCAGCGCGAGAAAGCCTGGAGCAGGATCTGTGCGGATGACTGCTGGGGGTCCATCAAAAGGGCGTAATTCTATGCACAAACGAATCAATGCCTGTCGGATGACATCACTACGTTCATTATCAATCAGACAGGCGACTGTAAAGGCTGTAACACATTCCCTCACAACTATGACTTGGCGTTCTCGTTTGAGTATATCCGCAGCAAAGAGACTGCCTACAGTCTCAGGTGGATTACTTGAACTTTGTTCGACAATGGTAGATGGAGTCTTGCGCAGAGCAGCACACTGATGGCAGTTGTTGGATACAGAGTCAATGGAACGATCCATGTCAAGCGCAAAGAAGTATCTTTGAACTACCTTCTTTAGTTGAAATGCTGACGGGTGATTCAACTGAATATGTAAAGCATTGAGGAGACCTTCTAGAACTTGTCGGGGAACAACAATACATTCTCGTGTGGGGAATAGTGGATCAGTTCGCTTTACGACGAGGAGACCATCTTTGGCAATGGTTACCGTATTGATGTAACGTTTAACATCTTTGATGTTGGTGAGCTTCTTCGAAGGGCGAGTACCTTGAATCAGGTGAGAATGGGTACGCCGTAAATCCTTGCACTCTTCTTGTAGTGAGTGCCAAGTTGATCTTGTGGTGAAGGGTATCCGAGTCTTACCTGATAGTATGTCATCTATGAGAATGTGTCGAACCACAGAATTTTCAGTTTCTTGGATGAAAGTACATATTTGACACGATTCATTGTGACACTCTGGAGCATTTCGGCTAGCAAAGTCTGATGGGATATTTGCATTACCAGCTAGATGATGGACGGAGGCTTGAAATCTGCTGACTGTAGATAGAAAAGTTGAAACCCGAGGACTTGCTGAAAATTCGCCACGGCATAACTTCTCAAAAGCAAGGACGCAAGGTTTGTTATCAGTGAGGATGATAGGTTTCAGACTGGACTGGATGATATAAGGACTGAAGTGTTTTGTGGCAGCGGCAATCGACAGCGCTTCAATTTCACATGGTAACCATGTGACTTGACGTGGTCTGAGTTTTGCGCTGAAGAATCCTGCAACGTGAGGTTGATTGTGGCGAGTTACATACAAGGTTGCTCCTATGCCTGGATCCTTAACAGCTCCATCTGTAACAATCCAAAGTTGGTCTTTTGGGTTTGGGAGAACGATTGCTTTGTTTGACGAGAGCATTGTCTGGGCATGAGAAAAGGCATCATGAAGGTCATTGCTCCAAACTATTTCATCTTTTGACTGGCGACCTGCGACAATATCATCAAAAGGGGCAAGGATCTTCGAACAGCCGGGTATAACGCGGGCGAGAATTTTGTATGCACCAATGAATGAGCGCAAACCATAGACTGTGTTGGGAGGCGAACACGACGCTAAAGTAGCGATGCGGTGAGGACTAGCCTGAATACAGCCTTGTTGCCAATTCCATCCTAAGATTGTGGTTGATTGTGGAGTGATTATTGTTTTGTGTGCTGACAGTCTTAAGTTGTTGTGTCGAAGGGCTGTCAACAACCGACGCCAAGTGTTGATTAATTCTTCAGGTGTATTTCCGCCACAATACAAGTCATCAGCGAGTTTAGTGACAACCCCTTCCGTCAATAAATCTCCCAGAACTCTACACATAAGTTCCTCTAGTGCAGTTTCTGAACCTGGCATACCCATTGCCGATCGGGTGTATACACGGATACCGCGAAACGGAGTAGCGACGCCACAATACTTCATGGAATTCTTGTCAAGTGGTATTTGATAGAAAGCGCTGGACAGATCAGTGGTAATAATATATTTCCATTGACCGATTTGTCTCAATGTTGAATCTACATCGGGTAACAGGGACGGCTGAGGTTTGGTGTAACGACCAACATCACCGAATGATGTGACCAGGCGATGGCCGCCTGATGGCTTTCTGACAAGGAAGGAAGGGTTAACGTACTCAACCTTGATACCTGCATCTTCAGGACGTTTGAAAACTCCCTTGTCCTCGAGGTCGCCGAACATCTGTTGAAGTTCTCCGAGTTGCTTTCTGGAGTACTGGGGTACTCTTCCCTTCCTCTGAGGAGGTTGTACTGGACCCATGTTAACTACTGCTTGGAATGGACCACTGGCACCATTATAGCATTCTATGGAAGGGTCAAATACATCATCATATTCCTGAACTAGAGCACTGAATTCCTTTCTGATTTCTGGAGCGAGAATACGGTGAGGGTCTATTTGAATTTGGTCTGAGAACTTGCCATATGACTGTGATTTGATATTTGTTCTGGGGAGATGTGGTTTGTCACTGATATTGTCAACTTCTGGGATGAATACTGGTCGAATCTGGCAAAAATGTTCATTTTTTTCCTCAGGAGTTGTGGACTGTCGGTTGTGTTTGGTATGCGAATTCTCCCCGAAACACTTTGGAGCAGACTGTGTGGAGGCCATGTTTTGGCTTGTGTAGCATGAATATTATCGGTTCGTGGTTCTACAGCATATAAATCATCTTGAAGTGCATAGTCATCAGGCACTGGTATTTCAACATAGTCACCGGGCCACACTGTGGTAGTAGTGGGTAGTGCTCTGAGTACACAAGCTCGGCGAATGGTGTGTTGATCCTTTGTTTCGGATGTAGAGCCATAGTGAACAAGTGTACCATCTTTAAGACTTATCTGACGCCTTGCAGGTCGAATGCCGATGTCGTTACTTTCCATAAATGGTGTCCCAGCAAGTATGTCTACGTCTAGTTGTTCCACGATCAAGCCTTCAAAATGGAATTCCTTATCTCCCCGAGAGAAAGTGGCAGTAGTTTCTCCAATCACATGCAAGGGAGATGAGCCATCTGCTTGATGAGCTGATTGTGATGTTTTCTTGATGTGAAATCCCAATGCTTGTGCAGTTGATAACCTGACCATGTTTCCAGTGGCGCCGGTGTCAAGAGTTACTCGAACATTGTTATGTTTGTAAAACACATTTATGTAGGGTGACTGTCTGATCTGTACTCTCAGTGTAGAAGCACTAGAAGACTGGTGAGATTCAGATGGCGATTCATTTTGTTCGTCGTCATCAGTGTCTGCAGAGTCCTGGTTGTCAGCTATATTGATTATTTGTCGAGCTTTTAGAAGGAATTTGCGATCACTTTCAGGAAGGTGTTTGCACCGGCTCAGGAAATGATCATAGGAACGGTCTGCTGCTTTGCATATGGGGCATACTTTGGATGGCATCCGAGAGGTAAAATGCTTAGCCTGTTGGTGTCTGGGTATTTGTTGCGACCGCCATGCTGAAGAGCGCATGACCTTTGCATCTTCAGATGTGCGTAATTCATCGATTAATGACGGCAAAGCTTGTGATATTTCTGGCTTAATTGATGCTAAAGTTCTTGATCTAAGTTCTGTGCCATACCTTTGTTTGATAAGTCTAGGTAGGTCTTTATTGATAAGTCTCAGCCACTGAAGAACAATGAAGTTCTCAAGAGATGGAGACATTTCCTCATCTTCAGCAATCTGGTCACCATGGTGACTGATGCCACTGTCATGTGTGAGTAGATTGTCTTCTACAAATGCAGTTAGGCGCTGAAAGAGATCTTCCGGTCTTTCCTCTGGCTGTAGTTGAATTTCATCAAAATCCAGAAAATGACCCCCGGTGGATTGGAAGCCAAAATGTAGGCGTATTGACTGCCAGATGCAAGGCAGAGATGTGGATGTTTTGATTATGGTGTTGCGAGATATGATGGGGCAATAATTTGCAATTTGTCCCAACATCAAGTCTAGGTAGTTGCTTTTTTGTTGAGCTGTAAGACGTTGTCTTGCTGGGATATGTTCACCATCGTCAGCGAAACCTCTTGTGGGTTCTGCACGGGACTTCTTATCCCACGTATATCCATCGGCCAGGAAACGGCTGAAGTTGGGATCGAGTGACAACGTGTACACTATATTTTGACGCCAGTTTTCGAATGAATTTACTGTTTCTACTTTTGTTAGAGACCATTGTTTTGGAGCGCGGTGTGTCTGTGCCATGGTGTGTTGGTGTTGTAGAACTACGATGAAAGAATGTGTGTTACAGGCGAGCTAAACGTCGAACCGATCAGCTACGTGACGTAGTAAAACTATACAGGACAGCTTACGAGAAAGTCTGCTTGTGTTCAGACGCGTGGTTTCGATACCTGCTGCCACCACGCCAGTTAAGAGAAAAGTTGCCACCCTAATAGTTACTGATCGGAAACACAAACTTAGAAAGTAAAACACAACTTTACTTGACAAATACAAAAGGAGAAGGAAGAGTGAAAAACAAGGGCGATTACTTTCACCCAAAACACCTAGGGAGATAACTCCAACCAAGGTTGCCAACATAATATCTGGCGCTTTCTACTAATGGAAAAATGCAGCGGGTTTCCTCTATAAGACTACTGTGTATGTCAAAATTACCAAATGTTTTACATCCAATAGCCGATGATTAATAAATCAATGTGTTCTAGTGGTGTCGTTAAACAAAACAAACTAACGTTCTTAAAAACTGTTAATGGGGGCGGGACTTACCCAAGTGGTAAAGCGCTTGGTTGAAGCCATGGACGTTTTTTTATCACCGCAACCGGACTCCACATCTAAAGCATGTCAACTATAGCTTGAACACAGAAGAAGCAGATGCCATGGACGGTCTAG
The DNA here is from genome assembly GCF_016097555.1 of Gigantopelta aegis. Classification (NCBI taxonomy): domain Eukaryota; kingdom Metazoa; phylum Mollusca; class Gastropoda; order Neomphalida; family Peltospiridae; genus Gigantopelta; species Gigantopelta aegis. Next base: position 5,732,181 of record NC_054707.1, read on the forward strand.
GATCGATTCCTGTTGCTGGGCCCATTGCCATTGGGCTACTTCTCGTTCATATAAAGATCCCTTGCTATCGGACTGTATGTAAAAATTACCAAATGTTTGACATCCAAAAGCCAATGATTAATAATTAATGTTCTCTAGTGGTGTCGTTAAACAAAAACAAACTTTAACAGTCGTTAACATTCCTATCTATCGAGAGCGGCAACTATAGGGTTTTTTTTATTATTGAGAGCTTTTAAGCCCTACTTTTTAACATATTTAAGATGGGGAACAAAAGATAGCTTCCTGTCTAATATAACCCCCAGACATTTGGTCTCCTCCACAACCGGAATCGGATTTTTGTTTAGAAACAACTGTGAATCTAAGTGGAGAACTCTTTTCTGGCAGATATGCATACAAACTGTTTTTGCCTTTGAGAATCTAAACCCATTATTAGTTGCCCATTGATGAAGTTTATTTAAACAAAGCTGCAACTTACGTTCAATGATACTCATATAATCATCGACATATAACGAGCAATCGACACCAGATGTTAAACACTGGGTGATGCTGTTAATTTTCACAGGAAATAAAGTTACAGACAGGATACTACCTTGAGGGACACTCCTGTGGGTGAATATCAGACAAAGTCGACCCCACCCGGACTTTAAAAAATCTATCTTTTAAAAACTGAGAAATAAAACCTGGAAGAAAGAAAGAAGTGTTTTATTTAACGACGCTCTCAACACATTTTATTTACGGTTATATGGCGTCAGACATATGGTTAAGGACCACACAGATTTTGAGAGGAAACCCGCTGTCGCCACTTCATGGGCTACTCTTTTCGATTAGCAGCAAGGGATCTTTTACATGCACCATCCCACAGACAGGATAGTACATACCACGGCCTTTGTTATACCAGTTGTGGAGCACTGGCTGGAACCAGAAATAGCCCATGGGGATCGATCCTAGACCAACCGTGCATCAAGCGAACGCTTTATCACTGGGCTACGCCGTAAAACCTGGAAGTCGACCTCTTAGGCCCATGCCATGGAGATCGTTTAAAATCCCATACTTCCATGTGGTATCGTAAACTTTCTCCAAATAAAAAAACCCACTGAGACCAAGTGTTGATTATGGATGAAATCTTCCCTACAAAACGTTTTAAATCTAACAAGATGATCAATCGTGCTACGTCTAGATCTGAACCCACGTTGCACGTTAGTAAGCAATTTGTGGGATTCAAGATACCAGACAAGTATACAATTGATCATTCGTTTCATGGTTTTACAAATGCAACTTGTCAAAGCGATAGGGCGATAACTAGTAGGAGCAGTTGGATTCTTACCAGGCTTGTGAATGGGAATAATAATTGCTTTCCTCCAGTCAGAAGTCGTCTTTCCTCGGTCGACCAACCAACACACAACGATATATGGTAACCAAGCGGTTCCTTCTTTATTTTTAATTTTTTAATTTTTTAATTTTTTTTTTGCTTTTCGTTGGTTGTTGTTTGGGGGGTTTTTTTGTTGGGTTTTTTGTTGGGTTTTTTTTGGGGGGGAGGGAGGGTTTGTGTTTTTGTTTTTTGTTTTTGGGGGGATTTTGGGTGGAGGTTTTTAATGGTGTGGTGCCGCGTGGCCGCCCTCCTTTACTTTTCACCCAGCGAGAACACTGTTTCAACTTTATAACACCTGTCGTAAATACTGGTATCAAAATTCAAATCATTTATTTTTATATACCGGTATGGATCATATAAAATGGCACTGCATAGGCTTACATTGGACAACATAATAAGAACATAAAATGGTTAAATCAGTGTATAATATTACAGGGTATAGTAGGGCTTCTAGAATGTTTTTTAAATCCACTAGCCATGGGATCAATGATTTAAAAAATTTACTAGCCACGATTAAAAATTCACTAGCCTTAATTTACTCTAAGTTAATACAATTTTATTAAATAATAATAATAATCAGATATGTCACCTAAAAGGGGGAATAGCGCTTAAAAACACTAACATTGGGGGTTTGCGTTGTGGGTAGGATATTTATATTTACAAAATAGACTAATAACTGCAACATTTGACACACAAAAAATCACTAGCCGTCGGGTATGGCAATAGTAGTTATTTACTAGCCCAACACTGAATATCACTAGCCATGGGAGTGAGGCTACCATAATCTAGAAGCCCTGCGGTATAGTGTATATATGGTATAGTGTATATTGCATACATTATAGATGTAAGTTTCGAGTCTTAAACAGAAAAACCACTACTGATGCTACCCCTTGCTCTGCTTCCACTACTACTACCACTGCCACTACCACCATCACTAAGTAGTATTAGAAGGCCTACTACTTCTATGGCTGTGCTCCTGCTACTACTGTTACTGCTACAGCAATAACAACAACAACAACTACTACTGCTACTACTACTACTACTACTACTTCTACGACTACGACTACGACTACTACTACTACTACTACTACTACTACTACTACTATTACTACTACTACTACTACTACTACTACTACTACTACTACTACTACCACTAATACTAATGCTAATATTAAAGTTAGAATTTATAATTTTTAATGGGTGCTCTAATAAAAAGGTGGGAGTTACAAAGCGCAATGAAACAAAAAAATGGCTGACGTATTTAATTTTTGTGAAAATGAACATTATTATCAAAAAAGAAGTTGCTAACGTTGGTCATACACACTACTTATTTAAAAAATTATACAAGGTGTGCTATTCAGGTTATTATGGTCGTTATTTCTGAAGCCAAGGTCGAACACAACATGATCCCAATGCGCCATATTAGAAAGCAGTTTCGGAGTAGCTTCTCTTCTTCTTTTTTCACACCAAACTTTAAACCAGGGCTGGTCTAAAATTTTCACTTGCCCACAAAAACAATTTACTCGTCCCAAAGCGTAAGCAGTTTAAATCAAAATTAAACTGCACGTGTCAAACAATTTTACAACATACAAAGCACTTGTAGGCCCTGTATTAGGCCTACTAAATAGTAAATAATAAAACGTAAATTAGTTTATTTCCTTTAAGTTTACTGTTTAGGCTTTAATTTGTGAATGTAAAAAAAACCCCCAAAACAATTGGTAACAGTATGAAGGGAAATTGGAAATGAGTTTATGATTTTTTTAAAAACTTTTAACACTACTTTAGAATGATTATCGAAAATGTGCTACTTTGAATGTATATTTAATATATTAATTTAATTGGAAAACAAATGCGAAAACTTGTAGATATGGACAACCTAATTTTGTAATACGAAAAGCTATTGCATTAGTTAAAAACCAACTGCGGTGGGAATTTCATGATCTCATTTTACGTGACGTGTGTTGCACGAGTGCACACAGATAAAGTGAAAACTAACTTTACAAAGAGTCTACTTATCCATTTTAGTAATGTGCTAGATCATAACATTGTAAACAGCTTTTTCTTGATCCTTCAACATTCTCAGCAATTTACTTGATTGACACCGACATAAAATACCATGATTTACGAATAAATGCCTAATTTCTTAAATACCCATCTAAAAGGAGGGGTGCTTAATTATTCAAAGATGTGGGCCTACTTCTGGTTAAATACGGTACTCGATATAATAATCGGGGGCCTCACACACACACACATGCTGTACATGTAATGGGGATGGATGGAGTGAGGGGTCAAGGGTCAGTTATAGTTTTTTACTTGCACAAGCAATCGAAGTCTGTGAACGGCCTCGCGGTTTTGGCCAAGCTTTGAAATTACTGACAACCTTTGCTGCAGACTACGGAATTACAAAAATTGCAAGTGTAAGATTGAGGCAGTTTGTGTTGTTAGGAAATTTTGGACGAGCGGACGAGTACTTTTGGCCAGCCCTGTTAAACCATAAATTTGCCATTGATAATAATGTTAAAATTTTATAACAAAGCTAATATTTATTAAATATGGTAGGGACTTTCCTTTGGCACTGTCACATATATATAAAGAACATAATAAATACTACTAATAAATAGGGTTACGGTTTGTGACGGTGCCAAAAGAAAATCCTTCCGGTCTTAATGTTTTTTTAAATGGAATGAAGGACTGGTCTCGTGGTTGCTACTGCTAGTCATTTCGTAACTACCTTGGTCGTTTTATACTCTGATCATTTTGTACCATTGCAGAAAGTCATTTTGTACCCTAGTCATTTCCAGGGCTTCTAGATTATGGTAGCCCCACTCCCATGGCTAGTGATATTCAATGTTGGGATAGTAAATAACTATGGTACTACTGCCATGCCCGACGGCTAGTGAAAACCAAATTGTGAAATGTTGCAATGAAGTCTATTTTGTAAATTATATGAATATATTGACCTCACCCCAACCCCTAGTGTTAGTGTTTTTAACCTCTATATCCTCTTTAGGTGACATATATGATTATTACTATTATTTAGTAAAATTGTATAAACTTAAAGTAAATTAAGTAGGGCTAGTGAATTTTTACTTGTGGCTAGTAAATTTTTAAAATCACTGATCCCATGGCTAGTGGATTTAATTTTTTTTCTAGAAGGCCTGCATTTCGTACCTTGGTCATTTCATACCATAATTAAAGTCATTTTCGTACAAATTTGTAATGTCAGATGTAATATGTCTTTTACAAAATAACATTACATTGCCAACCTCTAAGATGCAAACATCAACTGTAACTGAATAAAATTAATACTAGTAATAAAGATACAAATAAATATTATCCGGCCATTTCTTACCATAGTCAACTGATACCTGGAAAATGCACTGCTTCTCTTGGTAGACATATTTTCCTAGATACAGATATATGCAAGTAATATATTAATATTGTTCACGTGCTATGTACTGGTATGAAATTACTAGGTTACGAAATGACTTTTCACAATGGTACGAAATGGTTGGTATGAAATGACTAGGATACGAAGTGACTATGATTCAGTCTCATTCCTGAAACTTCGTTGATGGAGAAATATGGGGAGAAACTCTTGCCAAGCTCCTCAAATTCAAGTTATTGCACAAAAATACAGTACCTGAAGTATTTTAGGAACATTTTGATAAAAAAACATAGTGTCTTTTCTGGCCTGTCCTTAAAAACTGACAATAGCCCCACAACAAGGACATGGAAACAGAAGATAGTTTAACTCGTTTCTTAGTTTACTATGAAAAATCTTTTTATGGTTACGAGGGTTTTGATATTCAACTGGCATTCATTTTGGTAAACCGATTCATGCATTGAATTCTTTTTAACTGATTCTGCCGAAATCATAAAATGATGTACATTTGCAGGGTTTGGAGATTTTATGCATATGACTCAAAATAGTGAATCACAGAATATGGATAAATTCACAGACTGCAATCAGTGTTCAAATACTTGTTCTTTTGCTAAAGGTTTCATCAATATTTACAGAAATAGAGTATTAAAGATAAAAATGCATGTATTTGAAGGTGATCCCCAAATGTGGGATAACATTATTTTTTGTCTCTTTATTTCTGCCTTCCTCAAATGAAACTAAACTGCCAATAAATGTAGTTTTTTTTAATTATAAAGGAGGCTTAAATATTCAGCACTCAACACAGCAGATATGTACATTGGATTAATTTATTTCAGGATGTGGCTAGATCATTTGAAAATTAATTGGCAAGTACTGTTTAACGTTTTAGAATTGTTTGGCAATTTCTAAGAGTTGCATTTAAAGATTCATGACATGTTATTCAATAAAATGTTTCTTATTAAATATTTATTTTAACGAAAAAATCTTTCATGATGAAACAACAATGTTTTTGTCATTAAAATTTCTTATACTTGTTTTTTTTTTTTTCTTCTAGATTTGTCATGATGCCTCGTGGACGTCGTCCTGTTATCCAGTTAAAGAGTTCTTCAGGCAGTTCCAGTTATCTGGGTAAACAGTAATATCTATACTTAACTAAAAAATATTAGCAAATTTTTGGTTTATGATTGGCACATCAAAATTACAGGGCTCACCCTGTACATTGCCAAATTAGCCAATTGCTAATTTTTATACATAATGGCTACAAAATTTAGACTTCGTCTAATAAAATATTCCTCGATCTAACCACATTTTAATGATTTTTATAGGAAATACTCTACATTTCTGAAAATTGAAAAAAAAAAAAAAATTCCAGTGTGAATCCTGAAAATTACATAACATAATGTGATAAAACTTGCTAGTATGTTGGTTGCATACTACCTCTTGCTGTGTGTAATGAAAAGAATGCCTCTGTGCATGTGTAAATGCTTTGTGCACGTGATAGCAATATTTCCATGCATTGGACTAACAGGATCCAAAAATCATTCAAAGAATTTCTCATGTTAACATGGATCACCGTCTAGGCTTATCCGAAAACCAACATCATGAAGCAATGGGATGGCTTAACGCCGGTCAACACATACATGATGTTGCACTACGTTAATATTCATGGCAGTACCATACCACGTCCCCAACAACACGTACATCAAACTGGGCAGGTGCGTGATCGACCACGTTCCGGTAGACCAAGATCAACGACTCCAAGAGAAGATCGATATTTAGTGATGATGTCACAGGTTTGAAAGTGCACCTCATTTAGCCCGCACTTTGCAACAGACTACAGGCACTGGAGTTCATGGACAAACTGTCCGTAACCGTCTCCATGCCGCTCGATTACGTGCACGTCGCCCTGACGGCGCGGCACATTTAGGAACATTTGAGATGGGCCCAAATTCATCAACTTTGGCTTTGCAGACAATGGGATCAGACATTATTCACAGATGAATCCAGGTTTTGTGTTCAATTTGCAGATGGTAGGCGTCGTGTATGGAGGAGACGGGGAGAACGGTATGACGCAATGTCATTCAACATGACCGGTATGGGGGTGGCAGCATCATGATTTTGACCGGCATTCATGGTGCTGGAAAAACGGATCTCATTTTCATTCATGGAAACATGACTGTTCAAAGATCATTACACCAGTTGTCATTCCATTCCTGCATCAGCATCCTGGTTTTTTGTTGCAACAGGACAATGCACAATCGTATACCACTAAGCTCACCACTAATCTTTGTCAGAGGAACGACATACAGGTGTCACCAAAGTCCCCTGACTTGTCCCCAATAGAACATACTTGGGACATACAGGGTCATAGGGTACCTGAAAACCATCCCCATATCTTGAACGTCTGTGACCTTAAACTTACTCTGGATCAGGAATGGAATGTTATTACAGTTACTGAGATCAATGGTCTCATTAGAAGCATGAGAACGTTGTACTGCTGTCATCAATGCTGCTGATGCACACACACATTATTAGTCCCCTATCGATCCAACCAGAAGGGACTATATGTTTCATGTCCGTCCGTCTGTCTTACATATGTTTTCCGAATGTTTTTTGTGGTAGGCTTTGATATATTCAGCAGAAATTTTGTTTTTAGTTTCATCATATACTGTTACAGATCAAGTTTGACTTTGTGACGATTTACCCATTTTTATGTCCCTTGAACTAGAAAATGTGTTTTCTGGACTTTTTTTCAGAAGACCTTTAGATATTGAGGTGACATTTTGTGTGTATATTTATCATTTACTGTTACAGATCGAATTTGACTTTCATGATGATTTACCCATTTTTAACAGAGTTATGGCCCTTGGACTTAGGATATGTGAAAATTTGTTTTCCGGACTTCTTTTTCAGAAGACCTGTAGATATTGAGCTGAGATTTTGTGTATAGGTTTATCACATACTGTTACAGATCAGGTTTAACTTTCTTGGCGATTTACCCATTTTTATTGGAGTTATGACCCTTGAACTTAGGACAGGGTTTGCACAGGTGCTTGAAGTGCTTGAAAGCACTTGAATTTTGTTAATGTAATTTCAAGGCCTTGAAAACCTGGAAAAATTGTATTTTTGTGAAAAAGTCTTCGAAAAGTCCTTGGATTTTATTTTCCCCTCCTGAAAAAATAGGAAAATTGCCTTTCCTAGCTTTAGTAAAAAAAATTGAATCACTTCCGTAGGTTTATTTACACGTCAATACAAAAATTCTTTATCATTCCCGCCAAATATGTGCTTCGGCTGTCCTTGTGCTTCTCGCCAAACATTCTCGCAAAGCATGTTGCAAGTGAAACAGTAAGATCCATAGGCTGTTGACCTACTTGGTTGATATCAAGCAGGTAGTTGAAAGAAAGTGTGATGATATATCAAGGCAGTTTACCTTGTTCATTGCAAATGAGGTTGTGGTGAATTGCAGTGCTTTCCAGAATTTCAACTGTGGCAGTGAAAGGTTGGATGTCTTTTTTCATGAATATATTGGTCAGGGTGACAAATACAAAGACCTATGGCAGATAGCAAAACTGGTTCTTCTGTAGACTGTTGTCTCATGGACAAGCCACAGTAGAACGGCACTTTTTAGTTAATGCCAAGATGATGGTAGAGAACAAGAAAGAGGTGACATATTCATCACAGCGTATGGTGTATGATGCTATCAAAAATGAAGGTGGAGTGAAGCATGTTAAGATAACAAAAAGTATGATACAGTATGCCAAGGCTTCAAGGCTGGCATACCAGCAGCATGTGGAAAGGGAGAATGAACAACAAAAGAACAGTGATAGAAACTCGGTGAAGCGTAAGAACTTGGAAGAATTGACTAGGGAAAAGAAACGATTGTGTACTAATGTTCAGGCTCTTGAAGCCTCATGTGATGATGTGGCTACTCAAGCTGAAAGATCGAACAACAGTGAATTAATTGTTAAGTTTTACTTGTTTAGAAATGCTATTAAGGAAAAACAAACCAAGTTGGAAGGGGTTAAGGACTCCATCCAGCAGACCATGAAGGAGTATAATTATATGTGCAAGGACAGTCTTGAAAATCCTTGAATTTTATTTTCTCAAACCTAAGCATCTCAGGCGAGCGCTCTACTAACTGAGCTAAATTCCCACCCATCCCCAGTTAAAGAGATCATAATGTCAGTTTATACATTGTCAATTGTTGATTTTGACTTCTTGTGTCTTTCAGCTCGATCTGGTTGTTACTCAAACTCAGGTGATGCAAGCAGCCAAAACCAAAACAAAGGTAATTTGTCACAATATTTATGTACATCAGTGTTCTCGCTGCTCCATTTAAGCGGGGCGCCCCGCCCCGCTATTCCATTTTACCGCCCTCCTTTCACGTTCCCCGCCCTCCTTTATTTTTGAGCGCCCTTTTTTTTAGTTTTTTGAGCACCCCTCTTTATTTTCCAGCACCTATCTCTGCTATTTCCAAATGCACATTTTTTCCACACAAAAAACAACGATCAGTCTGCACACTGGACATCAAAGAAAACAAGCTGCGTTGTGTATGAAAAAGCAATTGACGAAACATTTACGACAGTTACCGTAACGTAATTTAACAGTATTTTTAACAGCCTCTATTTTGTCCAATATCTGTATCCATTTGTATGTTTGATAGACACAATAAAAGTTATATTTTATGTAAGCAATGAAAACATTTAATTTTTTACGGATTCGGCAATCTCCAATTGAAAAAAACCCCTCTTATTTGGCGCCAAATTTGTCACGTGATCAGTCTTTTGTTTCCACTAACTATCGTTTGATATTTTTTCCTCAGTTGCAGATATAATTGGTTGAAATTGATGATTTTTACTTTCTGTTATTTTGTTTATTCAGCAGTTCTTTATAAAATATTGTAAACTTTTAATTTTGAGGGGATATGAACGCTTATAAAAACAACGGAAGTGGTAGTGTTTATCATTAAAATCATTTATTTTGAGTGCCAAATAATATATACACCGTCTTTACAAAAACGAAACTACTTTTTATCAGCTGGCGATAATATTTTATCACAGCGATCGATTCATTCGATGAAGATGGAAATAACAAAAATGTATCTGACATTAAGAGATCACTTTACAAACATGTTTATTGTTTTTCGTATATCTTGAAATCTTTATTAAAAATAATAATATTAAAACTTTGATCGGTCCAGCAAAACCGGAACTGCCCGTGAATGTCAGACTGATATCATCTTCAGTTCAATTAAAAGATGAGTCTTTTTATAAACCCGTTTGCACTTTTTTGTAGGCAAAATAAGGAGTATGTCTTTTCTCAAAGTCTACCAACACAACAATATGGTAACCAAATTACTTCCCCTCCCCCCCCCCGTTTTTTTTTTTTTTGCTTTTCGTTTGTTGGTGTGGGTTTTTTCTTCTTCTTTCTTTTGAAGGGTGTGGTGCCGAGCGGCCGCCCTCCTTTAATTTTCACCCAACGAGAACACTGTACATGGATATAAAATTAGTATTTTCATTTAAATAAGGAAGGAAGGAAATGTGTTATTTAATGACACACTCAACACATTTTATTTACGGTTATATGGCGTCATCGATTAGCAGCAAGTTATCTTTTAGATGCAGCATCCCACAGACAGGATCGTACATACCATGGCCTTATTTACACCACTTGTGAAGCACTGGCTGCTATGATAAATAGCCCAATGGGTCCACTGAAAGGAATCGATCCTAGATCGATCGCACCTCAGGGGAGCACTGTACCATTGAGCTATGTCCTGCCCCTCTTAAATAATAACTGCATGTAGTTGCGTTGAAAGTTAGGGTTTTTGTCACAACATATTTCTCTTATGGATAGTCGATACATATTTTTTCTATAACAATGATTTCACTTTGGCGTGCACATTAAATTATATAATTTCACTCCACTAAAATGCCTACTGGTTAACACATTACTAAAATGGTCTAAAGTTCCCAATTTATAGCAAATCAACCACAGACAGCTCTTAGTCCTTCAAAGCTAATTTACAGGTAATTACTAGTAGGTGTTCAAAGAATATTTTGATTCTAAAATTTAGATTAATTAGCAACAGTTGTTAAGGTGTTTTTAATGCCACGAAATGCATTTTTCATAATGCTAAACTGTTATGTAGTTTAGGTCATCTATTTTTAGAGGGTATTTTTCGGCAGGTCTTCTAGTTTATGGTAGCCCCACTCCCATGGCTAGTGATATTCAGTGTTGGGCTAGTAAATAACTACTATAACTAGCCAGACGACTAGTGGAAAAAAAAACCCCTTGTCTTATTTTCTAACTATGAATATCCTGCCCTATCTTCGCACCCCCAATCTAGGGTTTTTTAAGATCTATATCCCTCTTTAGGTGACATATCTGATTATTACTATTAGTAAAATTGTATTTATTTAAAGTAGGGCTAGTGAATTTTTAATCATGGCTAGCAAGGCACAATATTTCATGCGAACCGCCGTTCTGTTCGCGTGTCGGTTACGAAAATTTAAATTGTTGTGACCTGTAGACGTTCAGAAATTAAAACTTACAAACTTCACGATTACAGGAAGGTTTTTCATGCAGACATACTACTAGTATTCTGGCCAATGTTTTAGACTGATTTTTTAGATACTTGATGCACAGCAAACCAGTACACAACGGTATATTGCAACAGTTGTGACTTGCGACCGAAGGCTCAGAATAGAGACGATCCAAACATTTCAAAGAAATGTGCACCAACCGCTAAGGCGCCTAAATTATCTGCTGCTATTTTATATCTAAAGGAATATATGTAGACATAATATTGGATTGCCTATAATTTTACAAAGGTTGAAAAAATCCAAAAATGTCGCAAAAGCTGAAAAATACTAACATCGCATAACGTCACTGTAGTATAGAAAGAAAGAAAGAAATGTTTTATTTAACGACGCACTTAACACATTTTATTTACGGCTATATGGCGTCAGACATATGGTTAAGGACCACACAGATTTTGAGAGGAAACCCGCTGTCGCCACTACATGGGATCCTCTTTCTGATTAGCAGCAAGGGATCTTTTATTTGCGCTTCCCTCAGGCAGGATAGCACAAACCATGGCATTTGTTAACCAGTTATGGATCACTGATCAGTGCAAATGGTTTACACCTACCCATTGAGCCTTGTGGTGCACTCGCTCAGGGTATCTGGATTAAAAATCCCATGCCTCGACTGGGATCCGAACCCAGTACCTACCAGCTTGTAGACTGATGACCTAACCACGACGCCACCGAGGCCGGTCCTGTAGTATAGAAGTACTATCCATAAAGTGAAAATAGTATAGCCACCGCAAAAACAGGAACAACCTAAACAACAAACTACGGTTAACATACAAAATAGCACGCACTACCGCAACAGTACACAGGATGCATTGGCTAATAATAGCAATGCATCCGCACCCATTTTATGGCCCAGCAGGTACGTAATAAGAAGTCGGACAAAAGAAAACCGGCTCCGAGTACACAATTCACTGTACTAAGAGAGAGCTGGACAAAAGAATACAGGCTCTCTCCCACCAATCCCAAATACTTGCTGCTGGTGTGACACTTAGTACTGGAGGATTGAGCGAAGAGGACCAATAGCAGGATAACAAAAGGAAACCCCGGAACTCAAGGACAACAGCCTGCCAGCATGCACAATTGCTCACGTCTCCCCTGGGTTGTCATGCCACGACCAGAAGCGGTCAAGCCCTTTCTAAGGGTCTTACGGGCAACCTAAGGAGACACCCCAGCATCAATAGGTCTAAGAATCGAGCTACTCTCGACTGATTAATATCAAAACCTATACGTAGCTCCTGACTTTATCTTTCGATCGACCGTTCAAAAATGCGCCAAATGTCCTTCATTCAAAACGTGCACCCATTCTCTTTGACTACATTCCGACCTATCCTTCCAAATTCAAAACCCATAGCACCCATACTCCCACCCCACCTGCTACCGGCCCCAGCCGGACTGCTGGTGCTCCCTTGCAGGTGGTCCTTCCTTCCACCACACCCACCTTTCCTGTCCTGGACGAAGGAGCCGGCCAAGGGCGTCACCTGTGCCCAAGACAGACGTGCGCTACAACAACTTGCTCTGAATGTGCACGTTAAACCCTCGGACCTGATCTGACCTGTCACCGCAAAATATCAGTGTCAAATTGTGGTCTTTCTTTTTATGTTATTATAAAATTCATTTTTATTAATTTAATATAATCATGCACCAATGAGTAGCCTGTTTTACAGTTGAGAGGAACTGGGCATTTGTTGTTTGGGTTTTTGGTGGGGTTTTTTTTTTAATCAGCTATAATATAATAATAATAGCTATAATTTTACATATTATCAGTGACAAATGGTTTTTATATATCTACAATGCTACGATCGTACGAAAACAAAAGAAACATCTGCAAGTCACTTCTTTCGATTTGCAAGCATTAAAGAAACTGTTTTATAAAACATGTTCTTTTGTATTTTGTTTTAACTTTATGTTTGAGCTAAAAATTATGTCTTTAATATATAATTTCAATGTAATTTTGAGGTAACCGATTAGGTAATCCGCAGGTTGCGCAAATATAATTCACGTAACCGAACAATTGGTTACCTAGGTAAAACCCACATGAACCGACTTCCGGTTACCTCAGATTGCAAAATATTTTCCCCTGGCTAGTAAAGTTTTAAAATTACTGATCCCATGGCTAGTGGATTTTTATATAATTCTAGAAACCCTGTTTTCCCAATTTCAACGTCACTCTTGTTTCTCTCTATTGTAACATCCAGATGTATTACAGGTTTGTAAATTAATCAAACTTGTGAATTAATCAAACTTGTTTCCATTTTCATGGGTTCAGACTAGGATTTGCAACTTTAATTGACTGAAAATTGATTAGCAACCATTATTTAGAATTATGTAGCTATCTTTGTAACTTGTATAGCAAATCTGGGTGCTATATCGAAGAAAATGTTCCCTGTGTCACTAGGTCATGAAAATTGGATTTTGCATTCTTTTCAATCTGATTAAAATTAACTCTACTGGTATATACTGGTAGATCTAACAGCATTGCATGGACTCCCATGTCCAAGTGACATTTCATCTATAAATAACAATTTAAATATCGACCAATTACACTTCGCCTTTTATAGCGTTATTCGGGAGCATACAAATTCTAAAAATATTGGGCGAAACTATTTATGCAGTAGGCGAACTTGTTGGTCTATTTCAACATTGAAAAAACAGGGGGGAAAGTGCAGTAATCAACTCTGGATTGTATACTGGTATAAACAGATTTTATGGCTATATCATCACAGGTATTTTTTCTGTCTTGAAACAAATTTTATATACAATTTTATATTGCAATTAGTTTCCAGCATACTTCGTAATCATTTCGTATACCCTCGGCATAATTCCGAATGTTTTCAAATTCTTTTCAAATCACTGGCATGATTTTGCAAGTAAGGTTTTGATTGGTCGAATGAAAGGTCAACTGGACATGAGCTCCAACGGGCTGCTGTTAGATCCACATGCAGAGTTCAACAAATCCGCTAGCCCGATGCCCGTGGCTAGTGGTTTTTAAGTTCGGCCTAGTGAGAAACGCAAAACCACTAGCCCTGTGGGCTAGTGGTTTCCCACCCCCTCTCCTTATCGCTCGATCGTTTTTTTTTTCGTTTTTTTCTTTTCTTTTTCTCTCGGCTGAAATTTCGTTTAATAAATTTGATTGTGACGTTTGTCATAGAATAATATCAACAACATCATCAGTATATAATAATAATCCACTTGAACTAGGTCTGCAAACTGCAGTAACATGCTATCTCTACATCGTTAATATTACAGCATGCATTGTTTACTTTTCCCTTTCAAGTTTCTGGCACAGGAAATCAAGTCTAATGACATGCATGTTTTGATTGGTTGGACACGTCACGTGGTAGTTAATCTCGCACATAATTATGTTTTAGGCTAACTTGGAAATCACCAATCGCGACGACAGGTTAATCTCAATCAAGTAAACCCCAGTCATGCTTTGAATTTCAGTGTTTGTTTTATTTACCTATTGTTTTCTAATTTAACACTTCGCTTACATATGGTTATCGGCAACCAGGAAAACAATTTACTTTAATGGTAACCGCACATGCAATGACTCGGCTTGGGCTATTACGTTTGGATAATGTCTCACAGCTGCCGATACAAGATAATACCTTTTTTGTTCATCAATTAACAACGGATTAGATGTCGCCGTTCTATTCTTTTGATATCGGTCTGACATGGGATAATGCCCTGTATTTGAGCAATTGGCAGTACCGTTCCTGGCGACATGAATAGTTGACCCTAAAAGCATAACCCACTACCAAATACACTCAACCATCTATTACCGTGCGTCACACTGTCGTACCCTCATTTAAATTTAATTATTTTGATAGTGGTTATAGATACCAACCATGAGTTTAATCAATTATTTTCCCCGGGAGTGGGCAAAAGCGAAAACGGGACAATAACGACGGATCACACTGGACAAAAGACCAAACGTACAACACGACAAAACTGAAAGTTACAACATAATTTAAGTGTTTGTTTCATTTTACTGTTATACTCGTAAATGTGTAATCTTACAAAAATTAGATAAAAATCCAGTTATAATTGATCAAGAATTTGGGCTAGTGCTTTATCTTGGTGGGCTAGTGGTTTTCACAAACCCACTAGCCCTGTGGCTAGTGACTTTTCAAAATATTTGTCATACTCTGCACATGTAATAGTGGAGCTAATTTTAATTAGATTGCATTCTTTTAAGATAATTTGTAATTCAGTGGCTTTGAGGTACAATAGTTTAGTAGTTGATAAGTTTTTGTTGTCTTTACAAAGTAAAAAGGCGAGATGTACTTTTCTGATGGTGGTGGCAATGTACTAGGTCAATGAAATTTGGTTTATAGTTGTACCTATGGATATTCATAACAGTGCAACAAACACTTTTATGGTAGGCGATACATTTAATTCTGCAGAATTCTTGTTTAATTTGGCCATATGACATACGTGTATATCGTCAGACTTGTTGCAATCTAAAGTCATGTACGTAGCCAATTTCACAAAACAACATAAGTATGCGACTACCAGTTATACTGGTTATACGTTTACATGTGTTTGACATCTATTTTACACAGAAAATGACATCATTATGGAAGATGAAAAATTTAAATACAAAAGAAAAGTAATTATGTGTTATTCTATCTATATTTATTGAACTATAATACATGTAGTAATAAAAGTTGTAAATTTACATTTAAGTGCAAAACTTGACTTACAATGTTTTGTGAAATTGGCCCTAGGTCCTGGCATGTCTTTCACTCCTTTTCTTGCATATATTGAAGCTACATGTACATGTATATTGTATATTGTACATATATGTATTTGTTTTAATTTTTATAGATGGGAACCTTGTGACAAACTTGGTGGGAGATTATCCTGATTCTGATACTGAAAATGAAGACGGTAAGATAAACCTGTGCTTTGAGCAACTGCTACACATGTACCCATGTAAAATTCAAACCCTGATGTGCCCTGTAGGTACATGTATTAAAGGTGAAATGGCTTTGTGAACATGGCAGCACATGTATTTATTACATACCTATTCAATCTTAATATACATGTGGTGATAAAGGCCTTTTGAAACCGTGTAATAAATTTATCCTGTATCGCACATAAGTGCAATCTGGACCGGAACTTTTAAATGGGGAATTCCCTTTTACTTTTTACTGCAGTTAGTGCCTTTTATTTACTTACGTCATATATGATTTACAAATGACATCATATCGTATTTGAAACATTACACAAGGCTGCCGCAGAGTATGATTCTTAACGTTAAATGAATCCATGAAAGGAGTTTTGATCATAGATTTAACAAAGTGTTGTTATGACGTTAAATTAGAAACTGTTTTTTGGAAAAAATAAAAGAAGGTAGGTAATAAATACAGAACTTTACATACGTTGTTGTCGCTTCCTATTTATTGCACTTGTTTATTTTGCGAAAGAACGTACCACTCGACCGCTACGTGGTCTCGTAGTATATATTCTTGCGCAAAATAAAGTTGTGCAGTAAAGAGGAAGTGAAAACAACGTATGTGAAGTGCTGTATATGTATGATCCGAATAACTAAAATCCTTCCTACCTTGCACATTCATACATACTTGTTAACTCTTATCCACCCAGCTTTACAACCAGAAAATGTCATCATTGACCTACATGTAGGTTCCAACGTGAAATATGTACTTTTGAAACTACATTATTCAACCTCAAATTGTAAAAAAACTTACTAATTTAAGACTATTTTGATTTGTGTCATAGTTTAGAGGACATAATTATTAGTGAGTCTAATTACCAAAATAAAATTTACAGAAGAACTTATTAATATTTTTTAAATATCTTTTTAAAACACTACGAACACGATCCATGACGTCATTGTTTATGACAGTTTATTTTCACTTTCAATCGACAACAAGTAATCCATCCATCTACATCAAAGTCTGTATTATCAGTTATTTTCGACGAATACATCCTTTACAAATCTTCAATTTTCAATCAAGAATGTGTTTTTACATTAGTTTGCACGTCTCGTCTGCAGTCGAGAATGGGAATGGGAGGGAAATAGTCAAAGAAGTTCCTGTTCACCAAGTGAAATGGTCTGAAACCAACTACAATGCTTATAAATGGTTGAAATTTAACATAAAATGGTAACACCATAATTGTTTATAATGACCAATAAATAATTTCTTGAAAATGATTAGATTTTCCCTTTGTTACCATTAAACATACATGTATATATGCACAAGATAATTTCCCATCAGTATACAGATATTATTCTAACTGATTAGATTTTAATATATTGTATGTAGGTATATTTTATTGTAATAAAAAGTTGATCAGTTGGTTAAGACTAATTATAACTGATCAGTTAAAGGGACATTCCCGAGTTTGCTGCATTGTAAGATGTTTCCGACTAATAAAATATTTCTACGATTAAACTTACATATTAAATATATTTTCTTGTTTAGAATATCAGTGTCTGTATATTTCAATGTGTTTCTGGTCGTCTTAATATTTGTTAGAAGCCCAATCTGGATTTTGTCTTCAAATAATTTCATATGTACGAAAAAATATATTTTAGGAAATAAATGAAATTTAACCTAGTACAAATTTTAGAATAATCAGAAACACGTTTAATATACAGCCACTAATATTTTATGAAGAAAAATATATGTGATATGTAATTACAATCGTTTAAAAGTCTCTGTTAGTCGATAACATCTTTAAAATTGCAGCAAACTCAGGAATATCCCTTTAATAAATTACATTATGCTGTGTGTATTGTGGTTGAATATTGGTTTATTGATATTCACATGCTTTTATCTTTATTCAGTGTCACCTGCTCCAGCTCACATACCAGTTCCCTTTGATTTACCAGATATTCCGATGCCTCCCTCGACAAAACCATCCAAACAGACCGACGGTCAGATTGACCCGGTCATCGACGATGAAGTGGCCCACTTTTTAGCTGTTAGTAGTTTTATATACAAGGACAAAAGACATTTAAGAATTGATTAATAGACACACAAAATGTGATGATAATTTAGCAGAGCTTCTAGAATTTTTATAAAATCCACTAGCCATGGGATCAGTGATTTAAAACATTTACTAGCCATGATTAAAAATTCACTAGCCTTACTTTACTTTACTTTAAGTTAATACATTTTACAAAATAATAGTAAAAATCAGATATGTCGCCTAAAGACAGAGAGATATAGCTCAAAAACACTAACTTTGGGGGTTGTGGGCAGGATATTCATATTTACAAAATAGACAACTGCAACATTTGACACAAAATGTTTCACTAGCCGTCCGGCATGGCAATAGTAGTTATTTACTAGCCAAACATTGAATATCACTAGCCATGGGAGTGGGGCTACCATAATCTAGAAGCCCTGAATTTAGTTACTAATTGTAGATTTACTCCAGTGTTTAAGCTTCATAGATAGATTAATGATAGTGTGTAATTTTCGTAATATCTATATATCCCTAGGAATTATGTCTGAAGCGAAGAGATGAGGTCTAATGGGATGAGGACACAATCCAGATTTTTATCTTTTATTTGTATAGTTTTGGTAAAAAAATAATTAAATCTTTTTTGGTCATTCTCAATTGGGGGTGGCCTGAATCCCCTGCTGCCCCCCGCCACCCCACCCCAGGTTTCTAATAGCCTGGGGCCAATTTCACAAAACATTGTAAGTTTATGTCTACGACTAGTTGTACTGAGTGTAATTTACATGTGTTTGGCATCTATTTCATTAAAAAAATTACATCATTACGGAAGATGGAACATTTCAAGGAAAAAAGAAACTGAAATATGTGTACTTTCAACTATATTTGTTGTAGTATGATAATAAGAAGAAGAATTGAGATTTAGTTGTAGATATACTAAATAAATATGTATCAATGGAACACTGAGATTGCAGATTTTGTATTCGTTTAAACAATATCTACATGTACTTACACAAATTTCCCTGACACAACCCATTTTTAAAGTTATTACATTGTAATTTACTTACATGTGATATTCTTTGTTCAAAGTATACATTGTACATCACCAAACAAAATCTAAACAAGAGATCTGGGCCTGAGTAAGCCTAATTTCTTTATTATTTCATTTTGTGCAGGAAATTGATGCCATTTCCACCGTTCCCAGTGAAAGTAATGGCTCAAACCAGAGAGCGAGTCCTCAACGTGCTGACAGCAAGGATATGATTGTCGACAAAACCTCTCTCCTGGAAGAGGAGGAAGAAACCCGCTCATCTTACTCAAAGTGTGATACAGACTCGTACAGCGACCGGATGGACGTCGATAGTCCGCAACCTGCCGAGAGAGACGTCAAGCACAAACCCACGGTTGTGGTGGGGCCGCCCGAGAAGGACGGAAAGTACAAGTCAATGTTCGTGAAGGGACAGTCCGAGTTCATTGGGAAGTCCGACAAGAGTGATGTTGGTGAAACGAACTCCAGCGGTAGTCATTCCAAGTACAAGTCGATGTTTGTGAAGGGCCAGTCTGAGTTTGTGCATAGGCAGGAGGAGAGGATGGTGGTAGATGTGGTGGAGAAAGCCGGTAAAAAGACCGTGGAGATCGACGAGGAGGAGCTGCCAGATGGTATGTTTAGAATCATTGAATAGAATGAATGATTCTTTTAACAACATCCCAGCATGAAAGATGAATCTCATAGGGTGTCAGTCAGACATGAGGATTGAGCTGTTTGTTAGGTAATATTTAGTGACATCCCAGCATGAAAGATGAGTCTCATAGGGTGTCTCTCAGACAAGGATTGAGCTGTTTGTTAGGTAATATTTAGCGACATCCTAGCATGAAAGATGAATCTCATAGGCTGCCAGACAGACATAAGAATTGAGCTGTTTGTTAGGTAATATTTAGCGACATCCCAGCATCAAAGTTGAATCTCATAGGCTGCCAGACAGACATAAGAATTGAGCTGTTTTTTAGGTAATATTTAGCGACATCCCAGCATCAAAGTTGAATCTCATAGGCTGCCAGTCAGACATAAGGATTGAGCTGTTTGTTAGGTAATATTTAGCGACATCCCAGCATGAAAGATGAATCTCATAGGGTGCCAGTCAGACATAAGGATTGAGCGGTTTGTTAGGTAATATTTAGCAACATCCCAGCATGAAAGATGAATCTCGTAGGGTGCCAGTCAGACATAAGGATTTAAGCAAAATGGTGCATGTAATCGGTGAAACCTGTGAAAACCGGACCCTCTGTAAACCAGAATTCCCCCAAAACTGGACATTTTTCAGTCCTTTTTAAAAAATCAATACGTAGATTAACCTCTCTAAACCGGATCCCTCTTAAAACCAGATATTTTACTTGGTTCGAAAGCTGTCCGGTTTAGAGGAGCTTCACTGTAGTACAAAACACTGTAATAGCCATGTTTTACACAGCATAAAACTAGGATCACTGTAGTACAGAACACTGTAATAGCCATGTTTTACACAGCATAAAACTAGGGTCACTGTAGTACAAAACACTGTAATAGCCATGTTTTACACAGCATAAAAACTAGGATCACTGTAGTACAAAACACTGTAATAGCCATGTTTTACACAGCATAAAAACTAGGATCACTGTAGTACAAAACACTGTAATAGCCATGTTTTACACAGCATAAAAACTAGGGTCACTGTAGTACAAAACACTGTAATAGCCATGTTTTACACAGCATAAAAACTAGGGTCAGTGGTTTTAAGAGTTAAAACATAAAAATTGTGACATATTGTTAAGAATTTTAGAAGCTCTTGCTTCTGAATGACTTCACTTTTGCTTCTGAATGACTTTGCTTTTTTCAAGCACTTGTGAGCAGTCAAGATTGGAACTTGAATCGAACATGGTGTCCATTGGAAGAGAACGTTTTTTTTAGTTGCTGTTAGAACATCGGTTATATGATGAATAAATAATATCTTATTTCTTTGTCTATTTTAACCTTTATTCCGTATAGTTATTTCTGATCATGTGTTGTAACTATATGCACCTGAGATTACTATCTTTAAATTAGTAGATTAATCCTGGATGTTACATCATAAATTATTTCATTATTCTCCAAATCTGTTTATGGTAGGTGAGACGTTTAATTGCGTGGAATTTTGCTTTTGTCTTTTAGAACCGATCTCGTTGTGGCAGCTGTGTTTGGATGAGCACACACAGTTCAACTACTACTGGCACATGCTGACAAACGAAGTGACATGGGAAATCCCGCCTGAGTACACGCAGTACCTACTGCTCTACAAGGAATACAAAGAACGAATCGCACGCATTCCACCAGAGAAACTAGCTAAACTGAAAGAAAAGAAAATTAAAAGGTACAATTTTGTTTTTGTTTGTTGGAATAACACATGAATGAATGTCTAACAACACCCCAACACAAGAAAATACATTGGCATAAGTAGAGTGAAACCTAATGTTTATCCGGTTTAGACTAGATCCGTTGTTTAGAGAGTCAAGTTTTAGAATACAGAGTTATTTCCTTTGACATCGGTATCGAATTTGTAACTAAACGAACAAGTCCGAGAATTGCCGAATGAATGTGACTGTCGGACTAATAATAATGTCACTATATTCCAATTTTGTTATGTATCTTTCTTATTTATGAACCAACATTAAAACATAAATAAAAACAACAACAATTCCAATATTTTTACCACAATTAAGGTTGCAAAATGACAGGTAATTCGACACATCTACATTTAGCCTATGACGGCCGAGACATTTTCGTTCTTTCTTAGCAAAATTCAGTGTGCATATTTCTCATTTCTATTATAGAAAAGATAACATTTTCTGTTTGTATTTAGTATATAAAATGCAAATTAAGTCACGTGTGTGTATTTTACTCTAAATTTATAGTCGGTCCCATCCTACACAAAAACAAATTGTAAATAATTTCAGTTTGGTTTGACGTAAAAATAAAAATAAAAGTGTTTTGGAAATAACAAAAATATACAAGTTTTATATGCAATCTTTAAAACAATCGGCTCAGAAATAAATAACTTCTAGTAAATTTCATAGCATGAACAGAAAAGATGTTCGCTGTGGGACGGCCTATAGTTGTTTCTAGCATTTTACTCGCAGTGTGTCAGTATTTCATTATCATAGTGCACTGACCAAAAATCAAAGGTGAAAACCCGAATGTGTGAGTATCTGAGATATGTCTGAAGATGAAAATAATTTGCACCACCAGACAGTACAACAAGCAAGCATTAATTACACTGTCTGCTAAGCTCGGCTGAGACCGCAGAAATTGGTGACCTATGGCGGAACAGCAAAAATTCTGGTCAGCATTGTCAGTTTGTTCAGGTTAATTAATTAAGGATTTTATATTTCTGAACCAAAAATCAATCCGGTTTCCGAAATGGACACATTCCGGTTTTATCAGGTTTTTAATATGTGGTTTTAATAAGAACAAATTCGGGACCGTGAAATTTTGCTGGTGTTGACAGGATTTTGGTATGTTTAGGGTCCTGTTTAAACAGGTTTCACTGTATATGGAAATATTATTTACCGTAACAAAATGTATATAGTTATGTAAAACCACAGAAATGAAGCCCAAATGATAAAATACTTTTATTTGTTTGGGTTGGTGGGGTAAAAACATATAGTTGAAATGGGCAACTCACTGAAGGAAAAAAAGAAAAAAAAAGTAAATATTAGTTATTTACCAAAAAAGAAAATGTTAACTTACTCTAAAAGGGTAAGATTATTTATCAGTAGAGAAATAAAGAATTGTTTGTACTTGGGATTGTCAGAAATACTTTTATTTTTATGACCATTATAAAATATAAATTTCCAAAATTGTCAGATCTTGTGCTGCATTCATTTGGTGCTTGTGAATATCGTGAATTCACAAGTTCCAAATTGTGAACAAAGTTTCACCAAGTGGAAAGCTTTCAGGCGATTTATAGACAGTCTGCACTGTCATTCCAATCTCACACTTCCAAACTCGTTATTGCATGAATGATTTGTGATTTTTTCCACAAGTTGTAAAGATTGAGACAAAATCCTACCCCAGTTCATAAGTTACGTTCATGGATTATTTCACAAAACAAGTGCTCTTTACAACTTGCGAATTGGGAAATACGATATTCAGTTTGGCAGGTTCACAGATGGAAGCATATAAATTTCAATTCTGCATTTCAGTGAAAAGACAGAAGACAAACATCACACAACCGAAGAACAAAAGAGTAAATCCATTTCTAAACCAAGTGACAAGGAGGACGTCCATGGTACTGTTAATCAGAGCAAAGAGCATTCGGACAGTTCGAAAACTAAGTCCAAACACAAGTCCCAAACCGCAGACGAATCAGTGAAAACAGACATCAAAAGTGTGTCCAAGATTTCGATGAGTGAGAAGGTAAAAAGTGAAAGAACCGAGTCTACGACTGACTCAAGCACGGAACACAAGACACAGAAATCCTCCAAACACAAGCACAAGACAAAAAGCAAGGACAGAGAATCAAAACACGGAAGTAAGGAGAAGTCTTCGGTTACAGAGAACATCGATGCTGATAAAGCCAGTGAAAGGAAGGCCGAGGTGACCGCTGATGATGACGATGTTGATGTTGACTTTGACATAGATGACATTGACCGTGCCCTGGAACTGGCCCTGGAAAGAAAGAAGGTAATTAGCTTGTTGTCACTGTGGCATGTTCAAATTCACTCCAAACACATTTTTAAATGTTATTTTTCTGTATTGCATTTTACTAATTTGAGGATTTATTTGTTAAAGTTTCGATAAAGTTACAGTTTGTTTAATGATACCATTTAGAGCACATTGATTTATTAATCATTGGCTACTGGATGTCAAACAGTCGGTAATTTTTACATATAGTCTTAGAGAAAACCCGTTGCATTTTTTCCATTAGTAGCAAGGGATCTTTTATATGCACCATCACTCAGTCAGGATCGTACATACCATGGCCTTTGATATACCAGTCGTGCATTAGCTGGAACAAGAAATAGCCCAATGGGCAAATTACCTTTGTTTTGGTATTTGGCTGCTTGCATCGCCTGAGTGAGTAAGAAGCATATCGGGCTGAAAGACACAAGAATTCAAAATCAACAATTGACAATGTATAAACTGGCATATATTGATCTCTTTAACTGGGGATGGGTGGGAATTTAGCTCAGTTGGTAGAGCGCTCGCCTGAGATGCTTTGGTCATAGGATCAAACCCCCTTGCTGGACCCACTATTTTCATCGCCATGTCCTGACCAGTGTCCTATGTCTAGTGCATCAAATATTGTGGTATGTGCTGTCCTGTCTGTGGTAAAAGTGTTACTTTAAAATGTGTAGAGATGTCATTAAACAAATAATCTGGGTTTTTTCAACTTCTTTTGCCCCTGGGGTGAGACGTAGCCCTGGGGTACTGCACTCGTCTGATGCATGATCGATCTAGGATTGATCCTCGTTGGTAGGCCCATTGGGTTATTTCTCGTTCCAGCCAGTTCTCCTCAGCTGCTTTATGAAAGGTTGTGGTATGTACTATCCTGTTTTCAGATGGTTCATATAAATGATACCTTAGTGCTAATTGAAAATAGTAGCCCATGGAGTGATGGATGCAGGTTTCCTCTCTCATTATTGATGATATAAATAAAAATGTGTTAGTATGCCATTAAAATATTTATTCCTCTATCTTGCTTTGCCTGCCTGTGTTGGCTCTCAAATTCTGTATATAGTTACATGTATCTTGGGTTTTATATACATTAATTTCTCCACTCAACTGATATGGCTGTGAGTTTAGAACACGGCCCTGTCATGCACACATAGTCCCATAGCTAAATAAAAATACTGCAGCTTTACCATTCATCTTATCATCATCCATATACATGTATGTTTGGGATGTCTCTGTATCTGTTGTAAATTCCGACACCATATAACTAAATAAAATGTGTTGAGTGCATCGTTAAATAAAACATTTCCTTTATTTCCTTCTGTTGTAAATGTTTGTGGAGGTTTAAAAAATAAAATAATGATAGTAATAATTTCCCTGCTATTGTTTATAATATTGTCTTGTGAAAGCTGAATGTGTGTATAAACTGATTAACTTTCTACTGTAGGCTGAACTACAGCGTCTTGAAGATCAGGACACAACATCAGTAACAAAAGGTAAAGAATCTCAACTGAAACGTCCGTCATCACCTGAGAATAAAAAAGACATTTCTGAAGTCCCTGCCCCTTCTTCACCTAAAAGAAAGAAGCTTGTGGCTTATGGAGCAGGTCAGTATTATAAAATATATTTCGAAAAGATATGTTGAAGCATGTTGTTTTTAGGACAACGTGAAAAGATGTAAATAATATTTCAGATGAGATATGAAAAAATTAAGTAAATTAAAGTATAAGCCAGGGTTATATATTTTTTATATTAATTACTGGAATATCGAAGCCCTGCTATGAATTAATTGTTACTAATTGCATTGTAGTAATGTTTAGTAATTACATGGAATTTTGCGTGTTACTCTTCAATGAAAAATGCACATGTCATAAAACCAGTTGTCACTCATAATTTTGATTCTGCTTTTGTAACAGAATTAACTACTTTCTGTATGCATACCTTTTTGCTGTTGAAAATTATCGCTATAAACCTTTCCAGCCTCCATGAACTTTATTTTTTGGTGTGTGAATAATTTCAGTTTCATTTGATAGAAAAAGAAAAGTAGACCTGTTTTGGAAATAACAAAAAGCTGACCTGTGTTTGTGTGCAGTTTCAGAAACAATCAGATCAAAAATAAACAGATTGTAATGCATACCATAGTAAGAAAATGATGTTCACTGCTGGAAAGGGCTATATATATAACATATTCTGTTAGGTTTGACATTGTTTTATGGGTTGTTGTTTTTTATTATCATGAAGATGATGAAGATGATTCTGAGACTGAACAAGACAGCCAGTCTGAAAAAGATGCTTCTGTTACCAGCGAGACATCTCAGGAGAAACTTCCGCCAGTACCGAGTCTGATTAAAATCAAGGTTTGCCTTACAGTTATAAATCATGTCAGTGTAACACTGTACATCTGTGGGAAAGTGCATATCAAAGATCCCTTTCTGCATTAGAAAAAATGTAGTGGGTTTCCTCTGATTACTACGAGTTAGAATTACCAAATGTTTAACATCCAATAGCCGATGATTAATTACTTAGTGTGCTCTAGTGGTGTCATTAAACAAAACAAGCTTTAACTTTTAACACTGTATGTACTGTTGCATAACATATTTTCAAGATGGCTGATACAAAAATTAAACATTATTTTTTATACTATTTGGCACTCAAATTACACAAAGGGCGGGACGTGGCCCAGTGGTAAAGTGCTGTTTCTCGTTCCAGCCAGTGCACCATGACTGGTATATCAAAGGCTGTGGTATGTACTACCCTGTCTGTGGGATGGCGCATATAAAAGATCCCTTGCTGCTAATCGGAAAGAGTAGCCCATGAAGTGGCGACAATGGGTTTCCTCTCAATATCTGTGTGGTCCTTAACCATATGTCTGACACCATATAACCGTAAATAAAATGTGTTGAGTATGTCATTAAATAAAACATTTCTTTGTTGTTGTTATTTAAAATTACACAAAAATCATACACTTTCTAACATATCAAATAATAAATTTTTTGATATTTCAGGTAACTATTTTTAAAAATGACTGCCAGATATTCAAGGTGGCAGATAAAAAAAAATGGAACCCTCAATTTTTTTACTATTTGGCACTCAAATTACACACAAAAAAATCATGTTTTAAAAAACTCTATATAAAATGTGCACGAAATTACACAATTTCATTTTATTTCTTCCCGATCAGGAAGCTTCTGTCTTTCTACTTAATTCGCTGTTCATCTTCACATGCCAGTCCTTGTCTCTTCATAGGCAACAAGTGCTTGTCCTGTTTGGTTATCGTTCCAGTAAGGTTGTAGTGTGCCAGTTGAAGAAGTTATCATGTGACATTGAAGTGTTACGTTCCTCTTGACGTTCTAGTGGGACGTAACACATTGATATGAACTAAGATAGTTTTAACCATATGGGTAATAATTTCCTTTCTTTCATCAATCCCCGTACATGTAGTGTACTTGTCTTGGACTGATTTTAGTGTATTTCTCATTTCGTTTTTCATCACTTCTGTAGTTAAATGTAGTTTCATAAGACTTGAAATTGATGTCCATCTTTTTAATTCTTTCACCAAAGGATGAAGTCGAAGATCAGGCAAATATTGCTCTAGGAAAACTGGAATTTCTCGAAGTGACCAAGAAAGGCTTATCCCGATTACAAGTTCTTCTCTTGGAATTGCAGGTGGGTAATGCTTTTATTATGTACATATATGTACTAATATTTTTGATGTTTTTTTATGATACAGCGGTATGGTGGGACGTAGTCCACTGGAAGCTCTTGTCTGATACACAATCGATTGAGAATTGATCTCCATCAATGGGCTCTTTCTCATTCCAGCCTGTAAGTGCTCCTTAACTGGTGTAAAAAGACTGTGGTATGTACTATCCTGTCTATAGGATGGTGCATATAAAAATCCCTTGCTGATAATTGAAAAGTTTAATCCATGGACTATTTCTCATTCCAGCCAGTGAGTGCACCACAACTGGTATATCAAAGCCCATGGTATGTGCCATCCTGTCTGTGGGATGGTGCATATAAAAGATCTGTTGCTACTAATGGAAAAATGTAGTGGGATTCCTCTCTTAAGACTGTTTTAAAATTACCAGATGTTTGACATCTAATAGCAGATGATTAATAAATCAGTGTGCTCTAGTGGTGTCATTAAACAAAACAAACTTAACCATGGAGGGCACTTTATTTTAAAGTAAGGACATAACATGCCACAGCCAACTTTAAAATTACTCTGTAATGTAGTGGAGTGGTAGTGTTTTCGCCTAAGGTCCAATTAGTTGCAGTGGACGCGGTTGGTACATCAAAGGTCGTGGTATACAGTGTTCGAGATAACAGTATCCCGATATCCCGGGGATACCAGAATTTAATTTTGGATACCAGACTTCAAGAACCCAGTATCCCACCGGGATACCATATAATACTAAATTCTCAGGTGGGATACCAGATTTTGAAATGTTAGTATCCAACTGGGATACTGCCCCAAAATTTTAATCTCGAACACTGGGTATATACTGTCATATATATGAGAAAGTGGATATAAAAGATCTCTTGTCTATATGGGGACAGCAGATGTTTCCTCTTGCACTTGATCGACCAAATTTTGAAATAATCATGTTAGACACCAAAAACTGTAGTTTGAAATGTGCTGAGGTGTCATTAAACAAACATTTCTCCCTCACTGTAGTAGTTTCAAATCCGTTTGTTTATTTATCTTTTTTACTTTTCATTAAACTTTATTTTTTGTTTAATTAATGATTTATTTGTAAACTCGATTTCAAGATTGGTAAGATGGCAGACTGAATATTCCTTCCTCACTGTAGTAGTTTCAAATCCGTTTGTTTATTTTTTATTTTTAACTTTTATTTAAAAAAAATGTTTTAATTACTCATTTATTTGTAGACTCGGTTTCGAGACTGGCAAGATGGCGGACTGAGCACGGACTACTTCCTGGAGCGCCTCGCGGAGGCCAACAGCC
The DNA here is from genome assembly GCF_016097555.1 of Gigantopelta aegis. NCBI lineage: Eukaryota > Metazoa > Mollusca > Gastropoda > Neomphalida > Peltospiridae > Gigantopelta > Gigantopelta aegis. The sequence goes on from NC_054707.1 coordinate 5,761,125, forward strand.
AGTTGAAGCAGTATGAGCAGAGTGCCGTGCCCCGCGGCTGGTCGTGTCACTGGGACAGGTACGCTCTCCTTTTCTTTACTCGGACGGCCGACCGCGTCCGTCACGCACAGACCACACCTCGTCTGCAGACTAGTGAAACGAAACAGACTGGGGCAGGGGTTAACTGTCTTTTCTACGTCCTCATCTCATCCTCTAGGGATGTGGCATGCCAGGTTCAGATTGAACATCAAACCTCGTAGTAGGTTTATCACAAGTCCTTCTTCTTTTTTTTTTTTTATAGAATTTAAAAATCAAATTTGGGGTCTTTTTGATGGATTTGATGTTGGTCCATACTGTGGTTGTTTTTTTAATTTTTTTATTAACTTTGTGTGAAAGAGATGTGTGACAATTGGTAATACAAAACTTCGATGGAGTGCCAGCAGTAAGGTGTGAAGACAGGCAGACATTACAGCATGCAGGTCAAGGCAGATAAAGGGAGATAATTCTGGAGGTGTGGTGTGGTGAGTTCATTTTTAATTTATTACCATGTAATACTAATTATTAAGTTTTCAACCAGTGAAATGTTGCCCGATTGTGGTATATTATGTGTGCCACTTCTGATTATCCCATGATAGAATACATGCCTAATTTTAAGAGTAATTTACAGATGTCAGTCAGTTAACTATTGAACATATACTTACATCCACTGACCCTGTTTCTAGGACAGGCTAAAGATGTCAGTTACTAACCTGATGGTCATGTGTATATTGGAACTACTGTTAGTGATAAATGCATCTTTACTACGTCACAAGGAGAACATTATTGTCTGTGTCACCAAAAATCTTGATAGGATAAAAACGATTGACATTTGAGAATTTAGCTTGTGATATAATTTATGGATTTTTATGTTCAGACATTTATTTTTAAAAATGGAAACAAATAAGATGTACAGCTACATGTTTATTATGAACATTATTTAAATAACGAAGCTTTTGCTGTTAAATACATGTACATTTTGAACTCAGCAAAGCGAATATGTATTGTTATAAGTAGTACTTGACTTCAGTTGCTGTAGAGTAGTATATACTATGGCACTTTCCCTTTTCTCACATTAATATTATGTATGTTAATGAATACCTCTTTTGCAGCTGCAGCATTTCATGATCAATTTCTTTTTCAGGGCATATTAATCATTTTAAAAATTGTTTTTGCAGTATTTCTTTCTTCACTGAACATCATATTTTAAAGTGTTTATTTAAAGATTAAGAAAAAAAAAAAAAACTTTCAAGATGGGGAAATATAATTGCTAATTTTCTACTGCAGTGTATATATATATTGTTTGTTCAAGATGGGGAAGTATAACTACATACTTTTAAATGCTGTGTATATATTTACCCTGTGTATATATATATTGTTTGTTCAAGATGGGGAAGTATAACTACATACTTTTAAATGCTGTGTATATATTTAAAGGTGTTTAAAAATTAAAATAATAATTAACATGAGGAACTATAACTGCATAACTATTAAACTGTGGTATGTGCTATCCTGTCTGTGAGAAAGTGCATATAAAAGATGCCTTTCTGCTTTAGGAAAAATGTAGCGGGTTTCCTCTGATGACTACATGTCAGAAATACCAAATGATTGACATCCAATAGCTGATGATTAATAAATCACTGTGCTCTAGTGGTGTCGTTAAACAAAACAAAGAAATTTTAATGCAGTCATGGTTGGGGGGTGTGGGTGGAGATACTTAAAAGTATTATATATAAAACTTTAAAAAAAAATTATTAATGTTTTAAACAAAGTTGAAAGTTTTCTTAAATTTTAACTTGAATGTGATTTTGTCCCTTTAGGATCTGAGAAATCAAGAATTTATAAAGATTTAAAACATGATCAATAGGTTCTGCCTTGTGGTCAGGTCAAGGTTGCAATGGATTTTTTTTTTTTTTAAAGTACATCACTTTCTTTTAATTAACACAAAGAATGTCTAATTTTACTTATGTTTTAAAATATAATTAATACGACAGAGGACAGAAGACTTGTTAATTAGTTTCAATTAAAATGCTGTTTGTTCTGTTGGTGTTTGTTATTTGTTTTTATAAATTAATTTATGTAATATCAGATAATATGAAAAATTATTCTGATTTCAACGTTTTTCTACATATTTGCATAATTTGCTTGATAAAAAAAAGTTAACAATAACACATCTAAGTTTGAAAATGATAACTTCTCTTAAAGTTTTTACCATTCTACAAAATGATTTCTGCTTAATTTGGTTTTTAAATCTATTATATTAATGTTTTTTCTGGCTAACTTGTCAACTGTAAATGCAACAAAAAAATATCAGCAATAGAATAGTATAATTTCTGGTTTCTAGTGAATTGTCAATTTTTTTTTACAGCTGTGACAAAAAAATCACTGCATGTGTGCTATGCCATATTGTTTGACAGTGTGGAATCGATGGCATTTGTATGACTAATTATATTATGCTTGACTTCTGTTGAAATATGTTCATTATGATATAAGACACAAAATAAACTATATTGCTAGTACTAATAGTAAATAAAATAAAAATGCTAGTTTAATCTGTAGCATTGTATACAGAGATGTGCATTTTCTAGTAGGTTTTTTTTCTTCTGATTTCAACTTTTTCTTTTCTGGGGGTTTTTTTTTTTTTTTTTTTTTTTTGAGGGGTTTGGTTTTTTTTTTTTTTTTTTTTTTTTTTGCAAAAATAGTTTCTCTATATATAGAATTTCTCTGTAATTGTTTTGATTTGATCTGAAATGCTTAAAAATATACCATACTTTTCTCTCTTTTTTCTTCTTTTTAAAAAAAGTAATTATGATATAGTATTTACAGCTTTAAAAAGATCATCAGTCAAGCTGTTGATGCCTTTTGAGCTATATATTAAAGTCTGAGAATTAATTTGTTACTTAAATATATCTACTGTGTTAGATTTGGTCTTTACTGTTAAATGGATAAACGAGTAAACTCTGTAAAAGAATGTGAATGCATCAGTAATCTAATATTAATCTGAATTTTTTTTTTCTGTGAACTGGAATCAAAATATCTGCACGATATGTTAATAATATTAAAGATTTATGAATTATTTACATTGAGTTATCTCAGTACATGTATGGAATTCATCATTTCAGTTTTCACAAGTGTATTTTATTTTGATGGTATTCAAACTATCATTAAATCTAAATTTCTGGACATTATTTTTTTTTTCTTTTTTTTTTTCTTCATTATTTTAATTGGACATTGTACAATATTTACACTTGTTTGTTCACGACACCTACTTGATTAACAGCAAGAGGTAATTCACAGACAGGATAGTACATACCACAGCCTTTGTTACTCCAGTTGTGAAGCACTGACTGAAATGAAAAATAGCCCAATAGGCCCACCAACGTGGATCGATGCTAGATCGATTGTGCATCGGGCGAGTGCTTTACCACTGGGCTGTCATTCCCAATGCATTACATGTGACTGGCTGCTTTTATGTCTTACTTTTCCATCAGCTGTCAAGTTTAAGCTTTGATGTTTTGGGTTGGTATACCAGTATATGATCTAATCCAGTGAGTTGACAGCTCAATACAGAGATACATGTATATAAGAGATTTTAGATTTCTTAATTTTTTTTTTAAAGAAAAAGGATTAAAAACAGCTCTCTTTAAAATGTAAAGGAAGGAGAAAATATCCTTCTGACTTGATAGATGATATCATTTCTGGATAGACTGCCCAGATAGCTGACATATATGCCCATGACAATGTGCTTAAACATTAATTTGATATAAGCACAACATTAAAAAAAAAAAAACATCTTTATTTTTTTGACAAAAATAATTTTACAATGGAGCCATTGATTTTTAAAATTCCTTCACATGATGCCTTTTTATGCATAGCATCCAAACTGAATGTTGGATACATAGTGACAGCTGTAGAGTCGGTACATTTTATTTCAGGTGGTGTATTGTAAGGGGATGTAAATTCATGACATTCCATTCATCTGGTGTCTTTTTTCTTTCTTTCTTCATGGACATTCCTCATGCAGAAATTTCAGGCGCTATTTTTATACCAACATGACAACGGGCGAATCGCGATGGGATTACCCAGACATCGAATCGACTGTGCCACCTCCGCCACCACCACCTGACCTTGACAACAAAGATGACGATGACGAAGGTGACCAGCCTGTTTCCTGTTCGTCCGTAAACAAGCCAATCGCTGGAGATCTGATCACCAGTGTGACTCTTCTGTCAGCTGAAGTGTCCACAACGACCTCAGATCATCACAGAATACCAGACACCAGCTCCAAAACGGAAGACGTATTCGAAGTAATATTGTTTTTGGAAATCTACTTGTGGCATAGCAGGGATTTTTCCAGGCATACTGTGGGCCCTTCTCAAAAGAAAGTGTACTAAAAATCCACAATTTCTGTACTAAATATTCCCAGTATATATATATTGAATTAAGTCCATTCTGATGAATTAATTTAACAGTGATGTACTGTATTATTCAGTGGCCTGAAAACATGTCCAAAGTATGATTTACTCACGCTAATTTTCACAATCGTATCAGACATGGGTCTCTGCCGAAATATCCTGGATAAATCCCTGCAGAGTTTTGGAATATTGAATCATGTTGTTTAATATTTTTTTAAATGTTGAAAAATTTGATTTAACAAAAACCATTTTTTATTTTGTCACCTTGAAACATAATGAATGATTGGCCTGTTTCGAGGGGAGGGGGGTGGGGGTCAAGATGGGTCTGCCAAGGATGTTCAATCCTTCAACATAAGAACCCTGCCAAGGATGTTTAATCCTTCAACATAAGAACCCTGCCAAGGATGTTTAATCCTTCAACATAAGAACCTCTCTAACAGCAGAGATGGAGCTCTTTCAGGTTAATTGCTAAAATTCTGCTCAAGACACAATATTTATGCAGGGCTCCATATACAATGTATTAGGGTTCAAACTTTTCACCCAAGTCATTAAAAAACTAAATTGCTGAGGGTTAAACGGCCCACTGAGAGCAATTTTAGCCTGCCTATGGCAATTTTTTTATTTAAAGTGACTTTTGCAAAAATAAATATGATTGAAAAGTAATTTGTTGCATGCAGACCTATTTCAGATGACCAAATTTATTCAATTTAAAAACCCACAATTAAAAATCTGTTTTGAGATTTTGTAATTATTATGTTATTTATAATTCTTATTTTACAGGGACCTCAGTTACCCGACAGTATTGCTATTTTAACGGAAGGTAAATTGATTTCATTAATAGTGTGTTTGATAGGATAGTAATATAAAAAATTGATTAAAATAAAAATGCATGCCTGCGATAGGAAACTATATATATTGTATTATGTTTATATGAAAGGTTAAATGTTCTTCAATAAACCAACATTATAACGTCTAAACAGAACCTGTTGTTTGCTGTAATCCTCCCGACTTGTCAGGCGGGACTTAGCTCAGTGGTACAGGCTATGGGCCCATTGGGTTATTTCTCACTCCAGCTGTAACAAAGGCCGTGGTACGTACTATCCTGTCTGTGGGGTGGTGCATATAAAGGATCCCTTGCTGCTAATTGAAACGAGTAGCCCATGAAGTGGCAACAATGGGTTTCCTCTCAATATCTGTGTGGTCTTTAACAATATGTCTGACACTATATAACCGTAAATAAAATGTGTTGAGCGCATCATTAAATAAAACATTTCTTTGTTGTTGTTTTTTCAAATTGCACAAAAATCATACACTTTCTAACATATCAAATAATAATTTTTTAATATTTCAAGTAACAATTTTTAAAAATGGCTGCCAGATATTCATGGTAGCAGATACAAAAATGGAACCATCAATTTTTTTACTATTTGTAACTCAAATTACACCAAAAAAATCATGTTTTAAAAAATCTATATAAAATGTTAACGAAATTACACAAATTCATCTTATTTCTTGGCAACAGCGGGTTTCCTGTCTCAATATCTGTGTGGTTCTCAACCATAAGTCCGACGCCATATAACCTTAAATAAAATGTGTTGAGTGTGTCGTTAAATAAACATTTCCTTCCACCGTATGACTTGTCAAACTGGTCCCAACACACTCTTCTTTTCTTCAGTCATTATAGTTGTTCCTGTATATTTCTTTTGCAAACTAGTTCTAAATAAAAATACTGGCCAACTGATCTGTATCTTGTTCCAGCTAAAAAATAATAATAATGTTTTGTGTCCTTCATTGCAGTTTAGCTCAGTGTAAAAAGAAAAGGAAAGCTGTTTTAGAAATAACTTAAAAGTTCTCTAAGTGCAATTTGTAAAGACATTAGTCACAGTGTTACTGAAACAAGAATTATCTCCCTTTGCAAAGAAGTTGTCTGCTCATCGCATTTGAAATTAAATGCTGTTTATATGTGTGTAGGAGAGAAAGAAAGGAGAAAAAACAGAGTTTTCAAACTCCTTGAGCAGACAACATTCTTCAACATTGCTGTTTTATTCATATCTTGACCAATGTTTTCATAATTTGCAATTTTGTTGTTATTGCCACAACCATTTTTCTTTTCTTTTTTCATCAAGCTAAACTGAAATTATTAACAATAAAACACTTAAAATGTTTGCTGGAGCAGGGTAAGTTTTGAATGAATGTGTGTTGGTTTACAGAATAATTGCTTAATTTTCTCGGAAGTTGTAGACAAACAGTAGTACTTTTGCTTTATTTGTCTCGGATGTAGACAACATACTTGGTTTATTTGTCTCAGTTGTAGACAACATACTTGGTTTATTTGTCTCAGTTGTAGACAACATACTTGGTTTATTTGTCTTAGTTGTAGACAACATACTTGGTTTATTTGTCTCGGATGTAGACAACATACTTGGTTTATTTGTCTCAGTTGTAGACAACATACTTGGTTTATTTTCATATTAACAGACTCATTTTAGTTCATCAGAAATTGTAGACAACACAGATACTTTGATAGTCTCAAGTTGTAGACAACACAGATACTTTGATAGTCTCAAGTTGTAGATACAACATGCTAGCATTTGTTTTTCATATTTTTTAAGCAACATACTTGACTTATTTTCTCAGATGTTAACAATATGCTTGACTTATTTTCTCAGATGTAGACAACATACTTGCTATATTTTCTCAGATATACTTGTAGACAATGTATTTGCTATATTTTCTCACATGTACTTGTAGACAACATACTTTCTTTAAGTTTTCACATGTACTTGTAGACAACATACTTTCTTTAATTTCTCAGATGTAGTAGACCCTCAAGATTCTAATGCACCCAGCTCCATGGATGTTGCAGTCCACCCAGGAGAACCTCCTCCCCCAGGTTTTGACCCCCCTGAGGACAGCGTGTCGCCACCAAGTAGCACACGGTGCACTGAAATGGATTCCTCAGCCGCCATTGCATTCGAATCATTGGCCTCCATCGATGGAACGCCATACTCGTCTGATTATAGCGACGATGTCAAGGACAACGACTTTGATGTGGACAAAATGTTAGAGAACACTGCTCTCTTCATGGCAGCGGAAAGCCTTCAGAAGACTGCGGCCATTTCCATGGCAGCAGAGAGCAATCAAAAGAATGCAGCCATTTCCATGATGACAGAAGACTGTCAGAAGAACACTGGTGTTGCCATGGCACCAGAAAGCAATCAGCATTCTGCTGCAGTTATATACCAGCCACCTAAAACGAATGTTGTGAGTCTAAGTTCTGCTGTTACTATGGTACAGCCTCCCGTGCCGTATCAGCCTCCCGTGCCATACCAGCATCTGGTTGATCAACCATCGTTGGCCTCCCACAGTCCTGTCAACTCCCCCGCCCCAGACGACGAACCAAGCTCGTCCACACAAGATGAGATCGACCGACGTGAGCGCAAAAAGAGGAAGAAAGACAAAGAGAAGGTAATACGATAAAAGATGAGAGGTTTTGTTTGTGAAGGTAAAGACAAAATAGGCAAGATTTTTTAGTTTGTGAAAGTAAAAACATGATTTGAGATTTTTGTTTGTGAAAGTAAAGAAAAAAGATGCCTGATTTTGTTTGTGAAAGGTAATGATGAAAGAAACAAGCTTTCGTTCATTTTCTGTCTTGGTTAGGGCGAGACGTAGCCCACTGGTAAAGCACTCGCTTGATGTGCAGTCGATCAAAGATCGATTCCCGTCAGTGGGCCCATTGGGCTATTTCTCATTCCAGCCAGTGCTCCAGTGGTATGTACTATCCTGTCTGTGGGATGGTGCATATAAAATATCCCTTGCTGCTAATCGAAGAGTAGCCCATGAAGTGGCAACAGCTGATTTCCTCTCTCAATATCTGTGTGGTCCTTAACCATATGTCAGATGCCATATTATGGTTAAACCATACATTAAATGTGTTGAGTGCGTTCTTAAATAAAAACATTTCCTTCCTTCTGTCTTGGTTAATTTTTGTTCCGATTTGGTTGGGATGTTTTCTTATCCCAACCAGTGCCCATGACTGGTATATCAAAGACCATCCTGTCCTGTGTAAGACAAAGTACATATATTAGTGTCACAGGGACCCCAATCTAGTTGATCTCGAAAATGAATTCTCACAAATTTGCTTGCTTCTGTTTTAGAAAATCTCAAGTACGAGTTTAACATACAAGAAGAAAAATGTGTCTTCCTTGGTTCAAAAATGGCATCAGGTGAAAGTTCAAGTGGAGCAAGAAGAAAAACTGAACGAGGAACGACAGATGGCCATTCGACAGAAGCTGGAAGAGTGGAAACAAACACACAGGTTAGATCAGTGATAGACAAGGCTTGTTTATCAGTGGAAGAGTGAACACATACGTTAGATCAGTGATAGACAGGGCTTGTTTTATCAGTGGAAGAGTGAAAACAAACACACAGGTTAGATCAGTGATAGACAGGCCTTGTTTATCAGTGGAAGAGTGGAAACAAACACACAGGTTAGATCAGTGATAGACAGGGCTTGTTTTATCAGTGGAAGAGTGGAAACAAACACACAGGTTCGATCAGTGATAGACAGGGCTTGTTTTATCAGTGGAAGAGTGGAAACAAACACACAGGTTAGATCAGTGATAGACAGGGCTTGTTTTATCAGTGGAAGAGTGGAAACAAACACACAGGTTCGATCAGTGATAGACGGGGCTTGTTTTATCAGTGGAAGAATGAACACACAGGTTAGATCAGTGATAGACAGGGCTTGTTTTATCAGTGGAAGAGTGGAAACAAACACACAGGTTAGATCAGTGATAGACAGGGCTTGTTTTATCAGTGGAAGAGTGGAAACAAACACACAGGTTAGATCAGTGATAGACAGGGCTTGTTTTATCAGTGGAAGAGTGGAAACAAACACACAGGTTAGATCAGTGATAGACGGCTTGTTTTATCAGTGGAAGAGTGGAAACAAACACACAGGTTAGATCAGTGATAGACAGGCCTTGTTTTATCAGTGGAAGAATGAACACACAGGTTAGATCAGTGATAGACAGGGCTTGTTTTATCAGTGGAAGAGTGGAAACAAACACACAGGTTAGATCAGTGATAGACGGCTTGTTTTATCAGTGGAAGAGTGGAAACAAACACGTTAGATCAGTGATAGACAGGCCTTGTTTATCAGTGGAAGAGTGGAAACAAACACACAGGTTAGATCAGTGATAGACAGGGCTTGTTTTATCAGTGGAAGAGTGGAAACAAACACACAGGTTAGATCAGTGATAGACAGGGCTTGTTTTATCAGTGGAAGAGTGGAAACAAACACACAGGTTAGATCAGTGATAGACAGGCCTTGTTTATCAGTGGAAGAGTGGAAACAAACACACAGGTTAGATCAGTGATAGACAGGGTTTGTTTTATCAGTGGAAGAATGAACACACAGGTTAGATCAGTGATAGACGGGGCTTGTTTTATCAGTGGAAGAGTGGAAACAAACACACAGGTTAGATCAGTGATAGACAGGGCTTGTTTTATCAGTGGAAGAGTGGAAACAAACACACAGGTTAGATCAGTGATAGACAGGGCTTGTTTTATCAGTGGAAGAGTGGAAACAAACACACAGGTTAGATCAGTGATAGACAGGGCTTGTTTTATCAGTGGAAGAGTGGAAACAAACACACAGGTTAGATCAGTGATAGACAAGGCTTGTTTATCAGTGAAAGAGTGAACACACACGTTAGATCAGTGATAGACAGGGCTTGTTTTATCAGTGGAAGAATGAAAACAAACACACAGGTTAGATCAGTGATAGACAGGCCTTGTTTATCAGTGGAAGAGTGGAAACAAACACACAGGTTAGATCAGTGATAGACAGGCCTTGTTTATCAGTGGAAGAGTGGAAACAAACACACAGGTTAGATCAGTGATAGACAAGGCTTGTTTATCAGTGGAAGAGTGAACACACACGTTAGATCAGTGATAGACAGGGCTTGTTTTATCAGTGGAAGAGTGGAAACAAACACACAGGTTAGATCAGTGATAGACGGGGCTTGTTTTATCAGTGGAAGAGTGGAAACAAACACACAGGTTAGATCAGTGATAGACAGGGCTTGTTTTATCAGTGGAAGAGTGGAAACAAACACACAGGTTAGATCAGTGATAGACAGGGCTTGTTTTATCAGTGGAAGAGTGGAAACAAACACACAGGTTAGATCAGTGATAGACAAGGCTTGTTTATCAGTGAAAGAGTGAACACACACGTTAGATCAGTGATAGACAGGGCTTGTTTTATCAGTGGAAGAATGAAAACAAACACACAGGTTAGATCAGTGATAGACAGGCCTTGTTTATCAGTGGAAGAGTGGAAACAAACACACAGGTTAGATCAGTGATAGACAGGCCTTGTTTATCAGTGGAAGAGTGGAAACAAACACACAGGTTAGATCAGTGATAGACAAGGCTTGTTTATCAGTGGAAGAGTGAACACACACGTTAGATCAGTGATAGACAGGGCTTGTTTTATCAGTGGAAGAGTGAAAACAAACACACAGGTTAGATCAGTGATAGACAGGCCTTGTTTATCAGTGGAAGAGTGGAAACAAACACACAGGTTAGATCAGTGATAGACAGGGCTTGTTTTATCAGTGGAAGAGTGGAAACAAACACAGAGGTTGGATCAGTGATAGACAGGGCTTGTTTTATCAGTGGAAGAGTGGAAACAAACACACAGGTTGGATCAGTGATAGACAGGGCTTGTTTTATCAGTGGAAGAGTGGAAACAAACACACAGGTTAGATCAGTGATAGACAGGGCTTGTTTTATCAGTGGAAGAGTGGAAACAAACACACAGGTTAGATCAGTGATAGACAGGGCTTGTTTTATCAGTGGAAGAGTGGAAACAAACACACAGGTTAGATCAGTGATAGACAGGGCTTGTTTTATCAGTGGAAGAGTGGAAACAAACACACAGGTTAGATCAGTGATAGACAGGGCTTGTTTTATCAGTGGAAGAGTGAAAACAAACACACAGGTTAGATCAGTGATAGACAGGCCTTGTTTATCAGTGGAAGAGTGGAAACAAACACACAGGTTAGATCAGTGATAGACAGGCCTTGTTTATCAGTGGAAGAGTGGAAACAAACACACAGGTTAGATCAGTGATAGACAAGGCTTGTTTATCAGTGGAAGAGTGAACACACACGTTAGATCAGTGATAGACAGGGCTTGTTTTATCAGTGGAAGAGTGAAAACAAACACACAGGTTAGATCAGTGATAGACAGGCCTTGTTTATCAGTGGAAGAGTGGAAACAAACACACAGGTTAGATCAGTGATAGACAGGGCTTGTTTTATCAGTGGAAGATTGGAAACAAACACAGAGGTTGGATCAGTGATAGACAGGGCTTGTTTTATCAGTGGAAGAGTGGAAACAAACACACAGGTTGGATCAGTGATAGACAGGGCTTGTTTTATCAGTGGAAGAGTGGAAACAAACACAGGTTAGATCAGTGATAGACAGGGCTTGTTTTATCAGTGGAAGAATGAACACACAGGTTAGATCAGTGATAGACGGGGCTTGTTTTATCAGTGGAAGAGTGGAAACAAACACACAGGTTAGATCAGTGATAGACAGGGCTTGTTTTATCAGTGGAAGAGTGGAAACAAACACACAGGTTAGATCAGTGATAGACAGGGCTTGTTTTATCAGTGGAAGAGTGGAAACAAACACACAGGTTAGATCAGTGATAGACAGGGCTTGTTTTATCAGTGGAAGAGTGAAAACAAACACACAGGTTAGATCAGTGATAGACAGGGCTTGTTTTATCAGTGGAAGAGTGAAAACAAACACACGTTAGATCAGTGATAGACAAGGCTTGTTTATCAGTGGAAGAGTGAAAACAAACACACGTTAGATCAGTGATAGACAGGGCTTGTTTTATTAGTGGAAGAGTGGAAACAAACACACAGGTTAGATCAGTGATAGACAGGGCTTGTTTTATCAGTGGAAGAGTGGAAACAAACACACAGGTTAGATCAGTGATAGACAAGGCTTGTTTATCAGTGGAAGAGTGAACACACACGTTAGATCAGTGATAGACAGGGCTTGTTTTATCAGTGGAAGAGTGGAAACAAACACACAGGTTGGATCAGTGATAGACAGGGCTTGTTTTATCAGTGGAAGAGTGGAAACAAACACACAGGTTAGATCAGTGATAGACAAGGCTTGTTTATCAGTGGAAGAGTGAACACACACGTTAGATCAGTGATAGACAGGGCTTGTTTTATCAGTGGAAGAGTGGAAACAAACACACAGGTTAGATCAGTGATAGACAGGGCTTGTTTTATGAGTGGAAGAGTGGAAACAAACACACAGGTTAGATCAGTGATAGACAGGGCTTGTTTTATCAGTGGAAGAGTGGAAACAAACACACAGGTTAGATCAGTGTTAGACAGGGCTTGTTTTATTAATGGAAGAATGAAAACACAGAGGTTAGATCAGTGATAGACAAGGCTTGTTTATCAGTGGAAGAGTGAACACACACGTTAGATCAGTGATAGACAGGGCTTGTTTTATCAGTGGAAGAATGAAAACAAACACACAGGTTAGATCAGTGATAGACAGGCCTTGTTTATCAGTGGAAGAGTGGAAACAAACACACAGGTTAGATCAGTGATAGACAGGCCTTGTTTATCAGTGGAAGAGTGGAAACAAACACACAGGTTAGATCAGTGATAGACAAGGCTTGTTTATCAGTGGAAGAGTGAACACACACGTTAGATCAGTGATAGACAGGGCTTGTTTTATCAGTGGAAGAGTGAAAACAAACACACAGGTTAGATCAGTGATAGACAGGCCTTGTTTATCAGTGGAAGAGTGGAAACAAACACACAGGTTAGATCAGTGATAGACAGGGCTTGTTTTATCAGTGGAAGAGTGGAAACAAACACAGAGGTTGGATCAGTGATAGACAGGGCTTGTTTTATCAGTGGAAGAGTGGAAACAAACACACAGGTTGGATCAGTGATAGACAGGGCTTGTTTTATCAGTGGAAGAGTGGAAACAAACACACAGGTTAGATCAGTGATAGACAGGGCTTGTTTTATCAGTGGAAGAGTGGAAACAAACACACAGGTTAGATCAGTGATAGACAGGGCTTGTTTTATCAGTGGAAGAGTGGAAACAAACACACAGGTTAGATCAGTGATAGACAGGGCTTGTTTTATCAGTGGAAGAGTGGAAACAAACACACAGGTTAGATCAGTGATAGACAGGGCTTGTTTTATCAGTGGAAGAGTGAAAACAAACACACAGGTTAGATCAGTGATAGACAGGCCTTGTTTATCAGTGGAAGAGTGGAAACAAACACACAGGTTAGATCAGTGATAGACAGGCCTTGTTTATCAGTGGAAGAGTGGAAACAAACACACAGGTTAGATCAGTGATAGACAAGGCTTGTTTATCAGTGGAAGAGTGAACACACACGTTAGATCAGTGATAGACAGGGCTTGTTTTATCAGTGGAAGAGTGAAAACAAACACACAGGTTAGATCAGTGATAGACAGGCCTTGTTTATCAGTGGAAGAGTGGAAACAAACACACAGGTTAGATCAGTGATAGACAGGGCTTGTTTTATCAGTGGAAGATTGGAAACAAACACAGAGGTTGGATCAGTGATAGACAGGGCTTGTTTTATCAGTGGAAGAGTGGAAACAAACACACAGGTTGGATCAGTGATAGACAGGGCTTGTTTTATCAGTGGAAGAGTGGAAACAAACACAGGTTAGATCAGTGATAGACAGGGCTTGTTTTATCAGTGGAAGAATGAACACACAGGTTAGATCAGTGATAGACGGGGCTTGTTTTATCAGTGGAAGAGTGGAAACAAACACACAGGTTAGATCAGTGATAGACAGGGCTTGTTTTATCAGTGGAAGAGTGGAAACAAACACACAGGTTAGATCAGTGATAGACAGGGCTTGTTTTATCAGTGGAAGAGTGAAAACAAACACACGTTAGATCAGTGATAGACAAGGCTTGTTTATCAGTGGAAGAGTGAAAACAAACACACGTTAGATCAGTGATAGACAGGGCTTGTTTTATTAGTGGAAGAGTGGAAACAAACACACAGGTTAGATCAGTGATAGACAGGGCTTGTTTTATCAGTGGAAGAGTGGAAACAAACACACAGGTTAGATCAGTGATAGACAAGGCTTGTTTATCAGTGGAAGAGTGAACACACACGTTAGATCAGTGATAGACAGGGCTTGTTTTATCAGTGGAAGAGTGGAAACAAACACACAGGTTGGATCAGTGATAGACAGGGCTTGTTTTATCAGTGGAAGAGTGGAAACAAACACACAGGTTAGATCAGTGATAGACAAGGCTTGTTTATCAGTGGAAGAGTGAACACACACGTTAGATCAGTGATAGACAGGGCTTGTTTTATCAGTGGAAGAGTGGAAACAAACACACAGGTTAGATCAGTGATAGACAGGGCTTGTTTTATGAGTGGAAGAGTGGAAACAAACACACAGGTTAGATCAGTGTTAGACAGGGCTTGTTTTATTAATGGAAGAATGAAAACACAGAGGTTAGATCAGTGATAGACAAGGCTTGTTTATCAGTGGAAGAGTGAACACACACGTTAGATCAGTGATAGACAGGGCTTGTTTTATCAGTGGAAGAATGGACACACAGGTTAGATCAGTGATAGACAGGGCTTGTTTTATCAGTGGAAGAATGGACACACACGTTAGATCAGTGATAGACAGGGCTTGTTTTATTAGTGGAAGAATGGACACACACGTTAGATCAGTGATAGACAGGGCTTGTTTTATCAGTGGAAGAGTGAAAACAAACATAGGTTAGATCAGTGATAGACAGGGCTTGTTTTATCAGTGGAAAAATGAAAACAAACACACAGGTTAGATCAGTGATAGACAGGGCTTGTTTTATCAGTGGAAGAATGAACACACAGGTTAGATCAGTGATAGACAGGGCTTGTTTTATCAGTGGAAGAGTGGAAACAAACACACAGGTTGGATCAGTGATAGACGGGGCTTGTTTTATCAGTGGAAGAGTGGAAACAAACACACAGGTTCGATCAGTGATAGACGGGGCTTGTTTTATCAGTGGAAGAGTGGAAACAAACACACAGGTTCGATCAGTGATAGACAGGGCTTGTTCTATCGGTGGCAATTTGGGATCGGATTCCCAGAAGTTAAATTCATGTCAATCCTATTAGATTCCCGTAGCATCCATGTGGAATAAAGCAAACATCTATAGTTTGTCCCATCCTCCTACAACTATTTTTCTGGTCAATAATTTCAGTATTGTTTAATGTAAGAAGAAAAGTAAAAGTGTTTTGGAAATAACAAAAATATGCTATTTTTGAGTCCAATTTAGAAAACAGTTGGCTCACAAATAAATAACTTGTAGTAAATTATATAATATGAAAAAAGACGGTCCCTGTGGGATGGACTATAGTCAAACATTCACTTGTTTGGGGGCGTTTTGGTTCTGTATATATTAAACTAATATGTATATTCAAGTATTTATATGTACTTTTGTCTTTTTCAGCTGAATGCTTCGTATCTGGATGTACATTCAAGAACTGCAATGCCAAATAAAAGAGACAGATGTGTATGAGTGCGATTCACAGAGAACTGGAGATGTGTTCATGAGTCACAGGATACGTGTCATACAGCAGGCTTCAACACAGCAGGCTTCAACACATCGTGTTACAGCCTGTTTTCCAGTTTGCATATCGGTTACGCAACTGTAAATTCACAGGAACAACTCAGTTGGATTACATGGTGAAACCTTACACATTCTGAAATTAAAAATTGCAAACTTAAGATGATTAATTTCAGTGCACGATTGTGGTAACTGATTAGGTTATACAAATGTAATTCATGTGATTGAACAGTCGGTTACCTGAGTTAAAAAAAAAATTCAAGTGAACAGACTTCAGGTTATGCCACCTCTGCAATTGCTGACGGCAATCAGCAATACCTTGGAGATGGCCTGGAGTTGGGGGTTTTTATTCTCCACGGCACTTCTTTTTTGCTAAGGACTACATTAAATTTGTTATCTTTGAATGATTTTTGGCATAGACATTTTCTTAGTTGCAAGGGTTGGGTTATGTAAATGTTGAAATAGTGGCTCTTGTAATATAATGGCAGACACTGTACCTGATAAGCAAGCTATATGCACTTCCGTAAGTCATAACCTATTAGTTGGTTAAGAGAATCGTCCATTAACACTATTTAAAAATACAAAATATCTGGATTGGAATAAGCTATAGCATTATGAACAAGAAACATGGCTGGCTGACTGAAAACCTATTTTACCGCGATCACCAAACATTTATTGTGGTGACAAATATAGCTACAATAACCCTCATAATATCATGTAGAGCACGATTGTTCGTTTGTTTTCTTGTCCTTTTATTTTCATCTTTTTTTTACAGCTGCAATTTAATTTTTACAGAGCTGCACTTTTGTTTTTTCTAAAAGTGTAATTTCATTTTCCTAGAGCTCAATATTTAATTTTCAAATAACTGTCATCCCCAGCGATGACAATGGCACTGGAGTAAACACACACACACACACACACACACATACATGTGTATACATACATACATGTGTATGTGTGTGTGTGTGTGTGTGTGTATATATATATATATGGGTTCGGATCCCAGTTGAGCCATGGGATTTTTAATCCAGATACCGACTCCAAACCCTGAGTGAGTGCTCCGCAAGGCTCAGTGGGTAGGTGTAAACCACTTGCACCAACCAGTGATCCATAACTGGTTCAACAAAGGCCATGGTTTGTGCCATCCTGCCTGTGGGAAGTGCAAATAAAAGATCCCTTGCTGCCTGTTGTAAAAGAGTAGCCTATGTGGCAACAGCGGGTTTCCTCTAAAAAAAAAACACACGGTCAGAATGACCATATGTTCTGAGTCCAGTAGCCGACGATAAGATAAAAAATCATTGTGGTATATATCTCGGCTGCCTAGCAGACAATGGTGGCTAATTATTGATTGGTGAGAGGCAAGTCAGTATAGTGACTTGAACCAGCCCCGGGCCCAGATGATGCAATTGTTTTAATAGATAATTTGGCAAACCTTTCTGCTGACCCAGAGTTCGCACTGCAGATTAAAACCAAACCAGTGAGGTCTGGGTTAATTTTATAGAAAGTTAAAAGTTACATTTTGTTTAACGGCACCCCTGGAGCACTATTGATTTATTCATCTTCGGCTGTTGGGTAATAAATATTTGGCAGTTCTGTCATGTAGTCTTAGAGGAAGTTCACAGCATTTTTCCATTAGAAACAAGGGATTTATTATGTGCACTTACCTACAGAGAGAACAGTGCTTGGTATATCAGTTGTTGTGCACTGACTGGGACTGGGATAACATAATCAGAGAATGGGTCCACTGAGAGTGTTTGATCCTGTTCCCCAACGCACCTCAGGTGAGCACTCCACTGACTTAGCTAGATCCTGCCAACAACTTTTATAGAAAAGCATTTTTGTTGTTTTTGTGGAATTTTCTTTTGCTTCTATTATATTCAGTCCATTTTAGAAATTTTGTATCTCACCCCCAAAATATGATCATGTCCATTGATCTGTACATATGTTAATATAAGTTTCTTCAGGATGGTTACACCAAAGATCTGCCAGAGTAAATGGTGGAAAATTAACTGCTAATGGTCCTTTGTCTTAGTATGATGTTGGTGTTAAAAATGTGTATCAAAGTGAAATATTGTAAATTGAACAATTATTTTACCATATGGAAACGATTTATATGTCTGTACAATGTACATAGTAACTATAAAGTGTATCATATTTTCAGTTTGTTGTGAATGTGTACATAATGATATCTCTCATTGTAGCACTATTGTACTAGAGGCATTATATAGGATAATGTCTATACTGTCATAAAATTAATTGTGAGTATAAATCACAAATGACTCGATACCTAGTGATGCAGTCCGATACAAACAGTCTGCCTACCAAACTCTGATCTTAACGAAGAAGCACAAATATAAAGGAACAAATCGAAATGGACTTGTCATTCATTCCGTCCATCTATTGTTGTTTTCCGCTCAATAACTTTTAATGTATCTCATGTTTGGTGTCAATCTATTTTGCCCTTGATATAATAATATTTTTTAGCAAAGTGAATAGAAATATAATTCCACTTTGTTATTCAGGTATCCTTGCATTGTATCATGGGGTTGTTTGGTTCCCACCAGCTTAATTAATTTTAGAGTTATTCTCCATTATATTTTAGATATCCAGAAAATAAAAAATGCACCTCTTTAGGTAATTAAGGATGTGTAGACTTTGGTCCATGTTTATGATTTGTAGTGTGTCTTCCCCCCCCCCCACCCCACCCCACCCCAAAGAAAAATGTACTGGTCTCACACACCCTCAAGCAAAAAAAAAAAATGCTTGTAAGAGAGTTTCTTGGTTAATATATTTATAAATATTCATTGCCGTGCATAATAAAATTGAGAGTATATTTATTGTTACGTTATTTATTATCTGTATGTTTTAAAATAGTTGGTAATTTGGGCATCGTTTGGCTACATAGAAGATAAAGCTATTATGGTATCACACATCTACCGGTGTACATACAGCATTTCTGTGTTTTAGTGACGTTTGAATCTAAAATAGGTTCTTTAAAAAGATTCAATGTTCTTTGACACACGTTCTAACAATAACTAAAATTTAGCACATTTGACAATTGTATTATTACATTTCTCAAAGAAGTAGGCCATATTTGTAAATTGATAGGCCTACACATTTTATTAAGGATTCAAGTCCACTTCTTTTTTTCTTCTTTTTTTTTTCTTTTCTTTTTTTGTTATTAATATTCCAGACCCTCCTTTTTATTTATCTAAGAGGTCTAACATTTTGAGAGTTGATAGATATTCAAGTGAAGGTGTGCGAGAAATAAGCATATTGTAGGTTAAAGGTCAAGGTGGCCATCTTGGATTTAAAAATACTAAATTGCTAGCATCTTTACTGGCCTCAGATTACAGTTATTTTCCCATTTGGTTGTCCAAAATCCGGAAATTTGACTGCGCAAGTAGTCTGCTGTTTGACTGTGATTATTTCATGGCAGACAGCTATATCCCTACTAAATGTAATTAAACACTTTAAATAAATAGTATACAGTTTTTAACAAGATTAAGTACTCTAATAATACATTTCACCTACATTTATGTAAATTACACACTTCAGTAATTTTAAAAAAATGGTCTTTTATCCTTAGAAAATCTAATAGGCTAATATTTTATGCTGTCTGAATGTATTTATTGTGTTCAGTAATCAGATGCTGGTACACTTGTCAAGTTTATTGCAGAAAATCTGCCAAAAAAGTTAACATTTGGCTTGTAAAACATATGGCAGAATAATCCATAATGCATATTCAGTGGTCATTACTACAAACATCCTTCCAATCAAGAAATACTACACTGAGGTATCCAAGACACTGGCACATGATTACACTTGTTAACAGTTATCACTGGAAACTGAAAAATATTGTGCAAGTACCTCTTGGTAGGATTTATATCAGCATTTTGTGACAAAATCTTCATTTTCAAAGTTGTCGTCAACAAAAAACATATTATGGTGTATACCTAAGTAACATCTGTAGGGCATATTCATATTAATATGCATTTATATGGACTGTTTTGCCTTTTACAAAGTGGCTACATGTCTAATGCAGTAAATGAAGTAGATTAAGTAAATACAGCAGGTCAAAATTGAATCTGAGGCCTATCATGTCTAATTTTCCCTGAAATTAGTGTGTAAAAATTTGTTGCAAAT
Source organism: Gigantopelta aegis (assembly GCF_016097555.1). NCBI lineage: Eukaryota > Metazoa > Mollusca > Gastropoda > Neomphalida > Peltospiridae > Gigantopelta > Gigantopelta aegis. The sequence continues at coordinate 5,781,377 of NC_054707.1, forward strand.
GGTCCCAATTTTGTGACTTTCACCATCCCTCTGACACATTTCTAATAATGTACCATGAATTCAGTCACCATATCTTTAATAAGCCTTCACTTATATCTAAAATGCAAAATTTTACAGTTTTAGATTTTAATTTTTTTCAAAAATTTAAATTTAAGTTTAATATTTAATTAAAAATGAAGTAAAATCTAATGATTGATTTTTTTTCCTTTAAATATTTCAAAATCTTTCCAAGACAACAATGTGCAGATAGAACATATGTAGAAGAAAAAATAGCTGCTCATTGTATGAAGAAATTCCAAAATTTGATAAAGTTATTACATTTTGAAGTTGGTGTGTCTCAAGTTTCCATTGCTAAAACTGGCCATGGCAAGGCACTGTGGTAGGTGTTTTAACACAGCCTCTATATACTCTCAGTTTAAAGGTGACATCCCGATACTTACTGAACATTGCTTTAATATGTATATCATTGGAATGCATTAGTGTGGGCCAGTTTTTAGGGGGAAAAATGGACTGATGGGCCTCAGATTACAGTTATCTTCCCATTTGGTAGTCCAAAATCCGGAAATTTGACCGCGCAAGTAGTCTGCTGTTTGACTGTGATTATTTCATGGCAGACAGCTATGAAGTGGCAACTGTTTGACTGAAGTGACAGGGGATAGCATGTAGTTTGTAAACATGTGTAACTTGTTGACATTGAAGACTTGTTTGTGGTAATTCCGGCCCATGAAAAAGTAGTGCTTTTTGTGTAAAATGGGTGTATTCCGGCCTGGTTTAGAGGGTGTGTCTGTTTAAACCAATATGCTGGGAGAAAGAGCTGGACAACAGGGGTTGTCCTTTTCAGGGTATGTGTCCCCCATGCAGGCAAAGGTAAATACAAAACTTCACGGGCCTGCTGATATTAATAAAAATGTTATAGCCACTAAGGCTATATAGAAACATATAGCGAAATTAATTGTGGTCTGAGGCCCATATAGAAAATAAGAACAGAAGCTTCCTTTATGAATTTATTTTTTAATCGCAAATGTATGTGACTTTCAGAGTTTACCAGGAACTCTGTTGACAAATTAAATAATACACACCTATATAATCTAGATGACCTAAAAAGAAAATTGGTTTGAAGATGATTTGATTTAAAATAGTAAAAAACGTTTCATGATGCATCATGAAAAAAGTACGAAAAATGCCTTTTTCACCATACTTGTCTTTGATTTTGATAAAAACATAAAATAAATATTAAAAGCTATGTATCAGTTGATGCAGAATTGTAAACTGAATAAAAATAAGCCAAATTGAATGGTATATTAAAGGCCGTGGTATGTGATATCATGTCTGTTAGATGATGCATATAATAGATATTTTGCTACTAATTGAAAAATGTAGCGGGTTTCCTCTAAGACCATATGTCAAAATTACCAAATGTTTGACATCCAATTGCCGATGTTTAATAAATCAAGGTGCTCTAGTGGTGTCGTCAAACACAAGACACTTTAACAGTTCATTTTGTTTCTAACCTGTTTCTCCCATATAATTAATAGTTGCCGGACACTGATTGGTTAAAACAAAATTTAGTTTGGGAAGTAAGAACATTGCCAATATAAAACCAATGAGTCCGATGTTCGGGAACTTGTTTCGTCGCATCGCAGAAGTCAGTCTAAGTAAAATTAGCTACACCGATTAACCAGTAGAGCTAATTTTAATCAGATTGCGCAGAAGTTCAACCTGATGCAGAAAAGTGGGTCTGCGACTGTGTGTACCCGCAATATGATGGGGCCCGTATGTTGACGATTCAGTGGCGTAGCCAGGAATTTGTATTGGGGGGGGGGGGGGGGGGGGGGGGGGCCTGTGTAGTGGAATATGACACAGGAACCTTTTTAATGTTATTAATAAGTGAAAAGGTAAAAATGTCCCGGGACTGGGGGGGGGGGGGGGGGACAACCCCACCCCCTGGCTACGCCATGATTGTCATGATTATGGCTCCTACTAAAAGAAGACGGCAGAAAGCTCCAACACAGATAGCGATGATGGACAAACGTTTGGACGAAACAGCCAGCTGGTGTCCGTTCATCAGGTCACCCTCTCTGCCGCCCGTCTCGCCTAAAACATATTTATGTGAAATAATTGTAGTTCATACAACAGTGAGTGTTGAAAACGTGAAATATATATAGCAGCTTGCCGTAACGTTCAGCTTCATGGCTTATCAAGGTGGCGGTCTTGTTAAAGCGGCAGTATCCGGAATATTTTTTATTATTTAAGCATATTATAGAACAGAAAATTCAAATACGTTTGGTGCATATATGACGCCGTACTCCGCATTGGTTTCACTACGCTGGCTTATCCAGGTCAAAAACAAAGCCAGTATTTTGAAAGTGGGACACTTTTGACGGGCTCCTACCGATCTCGGTTTTCATTAGCTTCTCACTAGTGTGGAATTCCCCAACAAGAGATCACGTGAGATTTCGCAATTTTTGAACAAATTTAACTGTCTTGATTGAGGGGTTGTCTCATATCTCCAAAACATATTTATATCCATAGAGGTATGGTACAATGCCTTTCCAGGGGTCGGTGAGTGGGGGATTTGCCTTGAAATGTTGACAGCTGTTGGCATACGCGTTACATGTAAGGGGTGTTACTAATTACGTAACGCTCTAGGGGTAGAGAAAGAGGGTACTGTGTTCGATTTACGTAACATTTTTCAAGACTATGTTATTTTAATTCATTACTTAGACCTAAAAAGGTGTTTTTTGGAAATGCGCGGTTAGTCTAGGATCGATCCCCATCGGCGGGTATATAAAATACCATGGCATGTGATATCCTGTCAGTGGGATGGTACATATAAACGATCCCTTGCTAAACAAAAATGTAGCGGGTTTCCAAGGCGCATGTGCAGGGATTTCAGCGGGGTTGGGGTTATAGACTGTTGAGCGAACTTTACATGGGGCCATGCTCTCCCAGAAAATACATTTCAGTTTTTTTTAAGCTTGGGCAAGTAAGGGTTTCGACCTCCAATACCCTCCCCCTGCACATGTACCCGATTCCTCTCTAAGATTATATGTCAAAATTACCAAATGTTAGACATCCAACAGCAGATGGAAGGAAGGATAGGATATGTTTTATTTAACGACGCACTCAACACATTTTATTTACGGTTGTATGGCGTCGGATGATTATTAAATCAATATGCTCTAACTTTGATGTCGTTAAACACACACCCTCCCCCCCCCCCCCCAACTTTACCCTTTTCAAACGAAAGAATATTTATTTGAATTTGTCGATTTTAACACGTAAAATTAAGAAGTGAAAACGTTTATTGTCTACTTTAGTATATTTTATTTTAAAAAAATATATATATACATGATTAATGTGTTACTAGTATACAAACTAAACTTTGAAAGTTCTACTAACACTTTATAAAATATTAATTCTGAAACGATTGTCGATAATACGTTGTCAAGATCAAACCGGTTTTAACGAAAGACTCTAGTACTGTATCCTCAACCGAACGTTCTTCGTACAGCGCAAGATTTATCTTTTAATTTTTTGAGACAAAGCCTACAATTTGAAATCGGCAAACGCACGTGTCAACTGAAACTGACAACAGGCTGTCGTTTGTGCTTTGCCGAGCTATGGCGGCACAGGCGACGAATCGAGCGTATATTTTTGACGATCTCCGTTCAGAGCGAACACACACGAGTTTTTTAAAAGTGCATTTGAGCTTGTATTTCATATTTGTACATGATATTATTATATGGTAACCAGAGAATGTAACTTTAAACTCTTAAGTGAACACATTTGTACGAACGAATGTGATTTGATTACTATAGAACATTTATTTGAGGTCGTAAACCCGACTTACTGTTTTTTTTTTTTTTTTTTTTTTTTTTTTTCGTTTTTTTTTCTTTCGTTTTTTTTTCATTTTGTTTTATGAAAAACCCAAATACCCCGCATATACTCATATCAACCTGGATATTTTCATTAGCAGTTCCCGATGCAATTACATGAATGGTAACTATTCGTGGGAAATACACATACGTTACCAGAAAGAAAAAAGAAAGAAGGAAGGAAATGGTTTATTTAACGACGCACTCAACACATTTCATTTACGGTTATATGGCGTCGGACATATGGTTAACAACCACTCAGATATTGAGGGAGGAAACCCGCTGTCGCCACTTCATGGACTACTCTTTTTGATTAGCAGCAAGGGATATTTTATATGCGCTATACCATAGACAGGATAGCACATACCACGGTCTTTTGGTGTATCAGTCGTGATGCACTGGCTGGAGCGAGAAATAGCCCAATGGACCAACTAATGAGGATCGATCCCAAACCGGCCACGCATCAAGCGAGCTCTTTACCACTGGGAAAGAAAAAAAATGGATTGAAGAAACTGTCAGTTGAAGGGTTTATTAACAGTAGGGTCTCCACGAGTCCAAAATATTGGACTCGAGGACTCGAAGGTCAAACTCGACCTGGACCCGAGTACCCGACACTTACACTAGATGATGATGAGATTAAGGAATAAAGTAAAATAGCACTGCATTTTAATTCCAACGCTGAACATGGATGCCAAAGGATGCCATTGTATTGCATTTAGAAGTGTTGTGACGGACGGACGGCCAGTTTAAAAAGAAAAACCAGCGCATGACCGTGTAATGATTGTGTAACTTGTATCGTTTATTACCTACTGCTGAAATTATTGTCCTACCTTTTCCATTGTATTATAGTTGCTCATTGTATTCCACCTTTTACGGGTACTCGAGTCCTGTGAACGGACTCGAGTTTTGTAAACTCGACCCGTACTCGAGTACGCGTGGAGACCCTAATTAACAATATACTTTACTATTTCTCTTTCCAGTCAGTGCACCACGACTGATATATCATAGGCCGTGATATGTGTTATCTTGTCTATGGAATTGTGTATATAAAAGATCCCTTGCTGCTGAAAAAAAAAATGTAGCCAAATGTTTGACATTCAGTAGCTGATTATTAATACATCAGTGTGCTCTAGTGGTGTCGTTAAATAAAAAGACTTAACTTTTAGTACATGTAACAAATCGGATCTTCCAATCGTGGTTAATATATTTGATCTGAGCCAACGTGTCCAGGTGACCTTTCGTCGTGGACAATTATCCCTTTGTACTTTTATCATTTATATATCTGAGAATCATATATATGTCTTCGTATGAAATAGGTAATTAGAGAGTATGACATAAAATATATAAACATTAAAAAATACTGACGTCCTGTGCCCGTATAATGGCGCCGATACTCAGAGGATAGCAACAGAATATCGCAAATATGGAAAGTCCCAGGTAATCGGGGACGGGAGAACTCACTGTGTGCACGTTTCCGAGGGGTTGTGTGACCTGTAAGAATGAATGAATGAATGTTTAACGACACCCCAGCACGGAAAATATATCGGCTATTGGGTGTCAAACTATGGTGACATGTAAGAGAAAACATTACTAACAATTAATAATAATGTTTTTTTTTCATCATCATCATCATCATCATCATAATCATCATTATTATCATTAACATAATCATCATAATGATCATCATCGTCGTCGGCATCGCCGTTTAAAAGTCCATTCATTCATTACAGCTTAGTTTCGTGCTTGTATCCAGTTATTCATCATCATCATCATAATGATAATAATAATCATCATCATCATGAAGAACATCAACATCATCATCATCATAATTATCATCAACTTTGTCGCCGACGCCGTTTAAATGGAATGCTTTAACTTGAAATAACTTTCGCAGTTTTAAGTGACTTGGTGGTAGAGAGAGAGAGAAACACAGAGAGAGAGAGAGAGAGAGAGAGAGAGAGAGAGAGAGAGAGAGAGAGAGAGAGAGAGAGATACAGACAGAGACAGACAGACAGAGAGAGACAGACAGATAGAGGGAGAGCGAGAGACAGACAGACAGAGAGAGAGAGAGAGAGAGAGAGAGAGAGAGAGAGAGAGAGAGAGAGAGAGAGAGAGTAAGTGACACAGAGAGAGAGAGATTGATCCCACGCCAGACCTACAGATAATAACTTACTATCACGTTTTGTTCGTGCATTCCTCCCTGATTTGGAGCTGGGTAGCTCGGAAGTGGGTAAGACGAAGGTGGATAGGTAATCATCGCAGCCCCTTCGAAGAAAAATCCGTTCTGAACTTAATTATAAAAATTGTTAATGGTGCATTGTTATAATTGGAGCTGACTTATTTCGCTATTTTACATTTATTTGTCATAAATAATTAATATGTGGTCGTCTCATTATACAATCGTTTCTTATTATATAGCATTTAGTGAAATATCTTAAAATATCAGTGAAATAAAAGTGTTATCAGTCACTCAGTGACGATTACACATTTTAGAGTGAAAATTTCACTGTAAAATGTGTTATTGTCACTGTAGAAAGTGTTATCTTCCATGTAAGAAAGCCGGAACTATTTTGCTGCTGGCATTTTAAAAATAAATGTAAATTGCCAAAAGTTATATAATAAATAGAAAATTTCAAGTTTTTTGTCAAATATGATTTATATATCATCTCGTGAAGTATGCAATCATATCACACTCGTCGCGCAAGCAAGACTCGTGAGATATGATTGCAAACTTCACTCGATGAGATATAAATCATATTTTATAAATAAAAAACATGAAATATCCTCTATATAATTCGAGAATATCAAATTTATTTATGTGCTGTCATTTGTCTCAAAAAGTGGTAGACGTAAAAAGTAAACAGCGAAATCGAAGTCACGTGTTCACCAAAACAACAATGAATTGTTTGTGGGGGCGGGGCGTAGCTCAGTTAAGTGGTAAAGCGCTCGCCTGATGCACGGTTGGTCTAGGATCGATCCCCGTTAGTAGGCCCATTGAGTTATTTCATGTTCCAGCCAGTGCCCCATTCTGTCTGTGGGATGGTGTATATAAAAGATTCCTTGCTGCTAATCGAAAAGAGTAACCCATGGAGTTGCGAGAGCGGGTTTTCCTGTCATTACCTGTGTGGTCTTTAATTATTTGTCCGACGCCATATATAACCGTAAATGAAAATGTGTTGAGTGTATTGTTAAATAAAACATTTCTTCCTTCTTCCAATTCTTTTTCATCAACCATTTATGGGTGCCAAACGTGTACGCGATAACTGTGACGTCACACGTTAAACATTGACCTGTCGGTCACCATCTATAGAGATTTTGATAGAGCCCCTTTAAGCTAGCTGTCCATTCATACGTGATCCGTGATCCGTGATCCGTGATTTGTGTCCGCAAGGAATCGCTGTGTGACCGATTTTTCACTGACACGAATGCGTTATTTTAAAACTTGGCATGATCTCGATGACATCAATGACAGTGGGACATTGTTTTTCTTCTTCATATTTTACACAATCTAGGGAGAAAAAGAGCGTTTTCACGTATTTCAACACGTATTTATGGATTTTCAATTCACGCATACACGGAGAGGGACACGGATGCGGACGCGGACATGGATCACGGATCACTTATGAATGGATGGCTACCTTTAATTAAAAGTATACGCGGCACTGATAATATAGGCCCATTGGGCTATTTCTCGTTCCAGCCAGTGCATCACGACTGGTATATCAACGGCCGTGGTATGTACTACCCTGTCTGTGGGATGGTGCATATAAAAGATCCCTTCCTGCTAATCGGAAAGAGTAGCCCATAAAGTGGTGACAGCGGGTTTCGTCTCTCAATATCTGTGTGGTCCTTAACCATATGTCTGACGCCATATAACCGTAAATAAAATGAGTTGAGTGCGTCGTTAAATAAAACATTTCCATCCATCCATGATAATACATATGTTACATTGGCGCGCGCGTGTGTGCGTGCGTGTGTGTGTCGGGTGCCCCCCCCCCCCTCCAAAAACCCCCCCCGCCCAAACAAAACAAAACCTCCAAAACAACGACAACCCTACTGATTATGGAATTATTTAAAAAGTATGGGTTCTGTATCTTTGATGTTTGACACCCATTACTAGCCCTATATTGTTAAAATAGCAACCGATTCAAAATTGTAAGTAGAACAATGTGACGCCAGACAGGAGGGCAATAAGCGCAATGAGTGTCACATTGTTTTGACAATATTTGACCTATGGGCCTAAAATGTTCAGTGAATATCGCAAATATTCACATAGTAATGGGTGTGAAATATCAAAGTTAGATTCCTCATCGTGTTTCAAAATACGACCCTGAATACGTATTACGGTTTTGTCGTTCAGATTTTCAACACGCCTAGTTTCGCACAAAAGTATAGTACTTAGGTTTTTCAGGTACATTATAGATCAAATAAAAGTGCATAAATGTATGTTATGACAACAAACACTGTCACATGTATCACCAATGGCAGGACTTGTGCGTGTGTGTGTATATTGTCGAGTGCTCTCTCTCTCTCTCTCTTTCTCTCTCTCTCTCTCTCTCTCTCTCTCTCTCTCTCTCTCTCTCTCTGTGTGTGTGTGTGTGTGTGTGTGTGTGTGTGTGTGTGTGTGTTTATGTAAGATACTTAAAATAGTTTTATTCAAACACGTACCTTGGTTTTCCATAATGCTTTATCGACGAAGTGAATGCGACTTGTGAAGCATATCTGCAATGACATCCTAAATCAATCGTACCTGGCTGATCAATTGTCACGTGACAACTGTAACAGCAAATGATGAGGACATATTTAGACATGGCGCAAACAAATGAATATTAGAGGAGGGGGGTGACTGACAGATCGAGGGCGCGAAGCCCCCAGCTTCTTGATGGGTCCGAGGGCTTCGTCCGCCAGGAAAATGTTCAAAACTAGTTGTCCTTAAATGCAGTTGTGATATTACTCTTTCTCTAAGAAGTAGTCCATATTTGTAAATTGATCAGGGCCGTACCTTGATCAAAATCCGGGGTGGGGGCACTACTTTTTATAAACAAAATAAACACTATACAAATTAAACCCTGAGATGTGTATGCTATTTTCTGGAGTTAAAAAAAAAGGTGAGATTCTCATGATATTACACAGAATACTAACGACAAATAGTTTTGCCTTCAAGTTAACACTTATTGATACTGAGACATGTACCGTTTGCAACGTAAATAAAGAAACAATAGAACAACCTTTTGGGAATGTAACTTTGTTCAAACGTTTTGGAATTCGTTTTTAAACTGGTTATCGAAGTACTGCAATTATTTATGTAACATAAAACTGTCTCTCGAACTAGTCATATTTGGATTTAAAGACAACATTAACACAGATAATATTTTTGATCTCTTGCTACTTCCAGCTAAGTATTTCATCTATAAATTTAAAGTGCAATAAAGTTAAATATTATTCATTTTAAAAAAGAAATTAAACAAAGATACTCTATAAAAACATTTATATTTTAGTAAGAACAGTCTCAGCAATTATTTTACCATGTGGTCACTATATCATTCATTAGTTGAAAATATTTATTGGAATAACGTTTAAAAATCCTCTCGTCTCCAACAACAGATGTAATATATAGTAATTTAACAGAACATCTACTTGTCACAGTATCACAAAGCATTAATATACTACAACACAATTGATAGGAAAGTAATCACATGTATACAATTGTTATCAAACTGTTGCATGCTTGTGTATGCGTGTGTCTATGTGTGTATGTATGTATGTATGTATGTGCGTGTATGCGTGTGTTTATTTGCTTTTTAATGTTATTAGGCCTACTGTCTTACTGTCCTGTTTTAATTCATCTCCATCTTGCTCTCCCTCCCTCCCCTCTCTCTCTCTCTTTCTCTCCTCTCCGCCTGTGTGTGTGTATGTGTTTGTGTCTGTCTGTCTGTCTGTCTCTCTCTCTCTCTCTTGTCACGTGACCTCGTCCTACTGACCCTGACCTACTTAGACTGGCCTTGACCTTGATGACGTCACGGACTACTGTACCGTGTGCAACATCCTACTGACCCGGCATTGACCTACTTAGACCGGCCATGACCTACTTAGACTGACCCTGACCTACTTAGACTGGCCTACTGTGCCGTGTGCAACGTCCTACTGACCCGACCCTGATCTACTTAGACCGGCCCCCAACCTACTTAGTCTAGTCCTGACCTATTTAGCCCGACCCCTATTCGTCGTACTTAGCAACGCCCGTGCTATCCTGTCTGTGGGAAGTGTAGGATCCCTTGCTACTAATGGGAAAGTGCAGGGGGGCTTTCCTCTCTAAAACTGTCAAAAGTATGTTTGACATCCAATAGCCAATGATTCATAAATCGAGGTGCTCTAGTGGTGTCGTTAACCTACCACGTCTAAGGACTCAGCCCGACGCGAGATTGTGTATTTATTTTTAGCGCGCTGAATGATGAATGGTTATCACTGTTTACATCCGCGAAGCGGTGGTATTCTATTTTATTGTCGATGACAATACTCTTCGGAACTAGAAGTTACATTCTTAAAGACGTGAAATAAGAAATGATTTAAATAGGTGTAAAACAGAATTTTCGTTCTACGCTATCTGGTTCCCGCTATCTGATAGCGCATTCACAAGATTATTATTAACTGACCTATTTCGTCACGTCATTCCGCGCTTCGCCGCTAGCACATATAACGGTTTAAATGACAGGTTTTGTTAACATGTGTGAAGTAATCAGCTGCGAACGACTTCGCGTCCAGCGCTGAGGGTACGTCGTTCGTATTTCATGTGGGAAAATTAAATTTTTTCTATTATTTTTAAAACAAAATAATAATTTATAATTTGTTTTTATTTTACTTATTTACTTACTTATTTATTTATTTGTTTATTTATTTATTATGTTACGAGGGTTTTCTTTCAAGCAGCCTCTAATAACCCTGTGGGGACGGGACGCATTGATGTGGTTCGGTCTGGGATATATCCAGCCAATGCTCCACAACTGGACAATGGTATGTACTATCTTGTCTGTGGGATGGTGTAGGATCCCTTGCTGCTAATCGGAAGGGTAGCCAATGAAGTGGCGACAGCGGGTTTCCTCAATCAATATCTGTGTGGTCCTTAACCATATGTCCGTATAACCATAAATAAAATGTGTTGAGTAAATCAAATATTTCCTTCCTCGTAAAATAAAGATTAATTGAATACAAATTTTTAGTGTTTTGTTTTAGTCATAGGGAAAGAAAGACATATTTGTCCCGAAGAAAGGAATGTTTGTTAAAAAGAAAGGCATATGCGTTAAAGGAAGAATTGAATGTGTGTGTGTGTGTGTGTGTGTGTGTGTGTGTGTGTGAAAGAGAGTGAAACATCCCCAGCCCATTGCTTTGAAGAAAGAACGCGTGACTGCAACTCAGCGCTCCAACCTAACCTATGATCTTTTAACTGCATTTTAAACACAAGTATTTTCCTAGAGTACAGACAACCAGTGTATTATGTCTGGTATATCAAAGGTCGTGGTATGTTCTGTCTTGTACACACAGCTCTTGCTACTATAAAGTAGCGGTAGAAATATCCAATCGCAAATCTAGTCATAGAGTAAAAAACACAAAAAACAAACGCAATGTTTTGGTTTTTCATTTATTTCTAAATTACAAATCACTGACACATATATAAAATGGACACACACTGGGTTACATCGAGAGGCCTTAGAGAGGCCTTAAGGGCGACATGTGAATAATATGAGTGTTCATTTCTCTTCATCATCGTCGTCCTCCTCATCGTCGGTATCGTCGTCGTCTACTTCGTCCAAATATTCGCCGATCCAGGAACGATACTGATTTAATTTAGAACGAATCTGTGGTCTCACATCTTTGTCTGGATTCACAAACTGTACAATTTTTCTGGTGTTGGGACCTTTGTCAAAGTAATGCATATAGGTCAGAAAGCGAGAGTACGTGTCTTTAAATAACTTCCATTGCAATGTCTTCATGTTTCTTTCGATGGCATCTTGGGACATGTGTTTTTCTTCGTAGCGTTTCCTCTTGCTTTCGATATAGTCATGATTGATGTCGAATTCACGTTCCACCATGAGACGAATGCTTTCGTTTTCCAGGTCGGGCGACGGCTCTTCTTTTCCCTCCTCGCACGTTTTAAATCGCAGATGTCGCTGCAAGTCGCTTCCGTCTTTAAAGACCAGACCACACGTATCGCAAGACTGCATCCTCTTGACTTTTTTTCAGATAGGGTTCTACCTCATCTTCTTCTTCGTCGTCACTTTCGTAGGCGGGTATGCCTGGTAGTTTTCTCTTGAATGCGTTTCTTTGCATGATTTGCATGTAGAGCTCTTTCTTCGTCGGTGGCTGCAACTCTTCTGAGACATTCGCCGTTACGTCCGTGCTTTTATACCACTCGGACGGCCCCGTCTCTAAACCATTAGGCCGAAGACGCCAATGTTCGGGCGTGGTCGGTTTCAAGTCCACCAAGAGATATCCGTAGGGCCTGTGGGTAGCTTCCTCAAACCGCTGCATGAAATGACGAGTATTTCCAGGATACATCTGCTGAGCCAAGGTTAGGACTTGCTGCTTGTCGATGGGGTTGTTAAACAGTGCCAGGTAATGACAGTTTAACTAATCAGTGTCAGGCAACTATTAATTCTATGGGAGAAACAGGTTAGGAACAAAATGAACTGTTAAAGTGTCTTGTGTTTGACGACACCACTAGAGCACCTTGATTTATTAAACATCGCCAATTGGATGTCAAACATTTGGTCTTAAAGAGGAAACCCGCTATATTTTTCAATTAGTAGCAAAATATCTATTATATGCAACATCCAATAGACAGGATATCACATACCACGGCTTTTGATATACCAGTCGTGGTGCACTGGCTGAAACGATGGGACCACCGACAGGGATCGATCCTTGACCGACCGCGCATCAGGCGGACGCTTTATAGTCCATGAGCCAGACCTCAAAATTTTGAGTTTTGAGTAACAAATTGGTGAACAGATCCAACATGGATTTTTAGTTAGTCTGATATCTAAAGTGTCCAAAATTAGTCGATGGATATTCAGGATTGGTACCTAAGTGCTATTTTGGCAAACATATTTAAAGGTGGCTGCCGCATTTTGACCAAAACCCCACAAATCAGCACAATGTTCACTGGCTAATTCTGCATTAGCTGATACATAGCTTTTAATATTTATTTTATTATGTTTTTATTAAAATCAAAGACATGTATGGGGGAAAAGGCATTTTTAATATTTATTTTATTATGTTTTTATTAAAATCAAAGACATGTATGGGGCATTTTTTCGCACTCTTTTTATAATGCACCATCAAACGTTTTTTACTATTTTAAATCAAAGCATCTTCAAACCAATTTTCTTTTTAGGTCATGTAGATTATATAGGTGTGTATTATTTAATTTGTCAACAGAGTTCCTGGTAACTCTGAAGTCACATACATTTGCGATTAAAAAAAATATTCATAAAGGAAGCTTCTGTTCTTATTTTCTATACTATCCTTAAGCCCTTGGTTCTTATGAGTAACGTTGCTAGTAATTTAGTATTTTTAAATCCAAGATGGCCACCTTGACCTCGCACACCTTCACTTGAATATCTATCAACTCTCAAAATGTTAGACCTCTTAGATAAATAAAAAGGAGGGTCTGGAATATTAATAACAAAAAAAAAGAAAAAAAAAAGAAAAGAAAAACAAAAGAAGAAAAAAAGAAGTGGACTTGGATCCTTAATAAAATGTGTAGGCCTATCAATTTACAAAGATGGCCTACTTCTTTGAGAATATGTAATAATACAATTGTCAAATGTGCTAAATTTTAGTTATTGTTAGAACGTGTGTCAAAGTACATTGAATCTTTTTAAAGAACCGATTTTAGATTCCAACGTCACTAAAACACAAAAATGCTCTATGTACACCGGTAGATGTGTGATACCATAATAGCTTTATCTTCTATGCAGCCAAACGATGCCCAAATCACCAACTATTTTAAAACCTACAGATAATAAATAACGTAACAATAAATATACTCTCAATTTTATTATGCACGGCAATGAATATATATAAATATATTAACCAGGAAACTCTCTTACAAGCTTTTTTTTTTTTTGCTTGAGGGTGTATGTGTGACCAGTACAGTTTTCAAGGGTACTTGAATAACAAAGTGGAATTATATTTCTATTCACTTTGCTAAAAAATATTATTATATCACGGGCAAAATAGATGGACACCAAACATGAGATACATTAAAAGTTATTGAGCGGCAAACAACAATGGATGGAAGGAATGAATGACAAGTCCATTTCGATTTGTTCCTTTATATTTTTGCTTCTTCGTTAAGATCAGAGTTTGGTAGGCAGACTGTTTGCATCGGACTGCATCACTAGGTATCGAGTCATTTATGATTTATACTCACAATAAACAAAACATTGCTGAATAAAATTAATTTTATGACAGAGTAGATATTATCCTATATAATGCTTATCTAGTATAATAGTGCTACAATGAGAGATATCACTATGTACACATTCACAACAAACTGAAAATATGATACACTTTATAGTTACTATGTATATTGTACAGACATATAAATCGTTTCCATATGGTAAAGTAATTGTTCAATTTACAATATTTTACTTTGATACACATTTTTAACACCAACATCATACTATTAGCAGTTAATTTTTCGCAGTTTACTCTGGCAGATCTTTGTGGTAACCATCCTTAAGAAACTTATATGAACATATGTACAGATCAATGGACATGACCATATTTTGGGGGTGAGATACAAAATTTCTAAAATGGACTGAATATAATAGAAGAAAAAGAAAATTCCACAAAAACAACAAAAATGCTTTTCTATAAAAGTTGTTGGCAGGATCTAGCTAAGTCAGTGGAGTGCTCACCTGAGGTGCGTTGGGGAACAGGATCAAACACTCTCAGTGGACCCATTCTCTGATTATGTTATCCCAGTCCCAGTCAGTGCACAACAACTGATATACCAAGCACTGTTCTCGCTGTAGGTAAGTGCACATAATAAATCCCTTGTTTCTAATGGAAAAATGCTGTGAACTTCCTCTAAGACTACATGACAGAACTGCCAAATATTTATTACCCAACAGCCGAAGATGAATAAATCAATAGTGCTCCGGGGGTGCCGTTAAACAAAATGTAACTTTTAACTTTTTTATAAAATTAACCCAGACCTCACTGGTTTGGTTTTAATCTGCAGGGCGAACTCTGGGTCAGCAGAAAAGTTTGCCAAATTATCTATTAAAGGTCAAGGTTTATCAAAAACCTAATTCCCTATTGTTTGGTATCTACGTATACCTTTTACAATATATATGAAGTATCAATAAAATAAAATTAAAACAATTTTACCCGTTTTTAATATATTCGCAATAAAAAGTCGCGTTTTCCCCATTGCTTGCCAAACTGCCTGTCGACTGCAAGAGCCATGTCACGTGACCCCTTAACGCGCTAACCGGCATAACATGAAAGCGTGATTCGCAGCCTTTCAGACATTTTACTGGGAAGGTGGAACACGTGTATTTTAAAACGCGAAATTTTTATTATATTGAATTGAATTGTATGGATGGAATATTCTTTTGGAGATAGTTTTCAAATTCAAAATATGGTGAACCATTGTTTAGTGTTTAGATGTATCAAAGCAGCAGTTTTTCCGAACTTTACAACTACATTCCCTGGAATATTTTTATTATTTAAGCATATAGAACAGAAAATCCAATTACGTTTCGTGCATATATGACGCCGCATTCCGCATTGGTTTTACTACGCTGGCTTATCCAGGTCAAAAACAAAGCCATGATTTTGAAAGTGGAACACTTTTGACGGGCTCGTACCGATCTCGGTTTTCATTGGCTTATCACAAGTATAGAATTCTCCAACAAAAGATCACGTGAGATTTCGCAATTTTTCAACAAATTTAACTGTCTCGATTGAGGGGTCGTCTCATATCTCCAAAACATATTTATATCCATAGAGGTATGGTACATCGCCTTTCCAGGGGTCGGTGAGTGGGGGATTTGCCTTGAAATTTTGACAGTGGCCAGCTGTTGGCATACGCGTTACATGTAGCCTATGGGGGTGTTACTAATTACGTTACGCTCAAGGGGTAGAGGAAGAGAGTACTGTGTTCGATTTATGTAACATTTTTCAAGACTATATGTTATTTTTATTCATTACTTAGACGTAAAAAGGTGTTTTTTTGAAATGCGCAGCCAGTCTAGGATCGATCCCCATCGGCGGGTATACAAAAAAGACCATGGTATGTGATATCCCGTCTGTGGGATGGTACATATAAACAATCCCTTGCTAAAAAATTTTTTAGCGGGTTTCCAAGGCGCGTGTGCAGGGATTTTAGCGGGGTTGGGGTTATAGACTGTGTTAAGCGAAGTTTCTATGGGGACATGCTCCCCCAAAAAATACATTTCAATTTTATTTAAGCTTGGGCAAGAAAGGGTTTCGACCTCCAATACCCTCCCCTTGCATATGCACCCGATTCCTCTTTAAGATTATATGTCAAAATTACCAAATGTTAGACATCCAACAGGAGATGGAAGGAAGGATAGGATATGTTTTATTTAACGACGCACTCAACACATTTTATTTACGGTTGTATGGGGTCGGAGGATTATTAAATCAATATGCTTTATCTTTGATGTCGTTAAACAACCCCCCCCCCCCACCACCACCCAAACTTTACCCTTTCCAAACGAAATAATATTTATTTGAATTTGTCGATTTTAACACGTAAAATTAAGAAGTGAAAACGTTTATTGTCTACTTTAGTATATTTTATTTTAAAAATATATACATGATTAATGTGTTACTAGTATACAAACTAAACTTTGAAAATTCTACTAACACTTTATAAAACATCAATTCTGAAATAGGAAGGTACGACTGTCGATAATACGTTGTCAAGATCAAACCGGTTTTAACTACTGCGCAAGATTTCTCTTTTAAAACCGGCCTCGGTGGCGTCGTGGCAGGCCATCGGTCTACAGGCTGGTAGGTACTGGGTTCGGATCCCAGTCGAGGTATGGGATTTTTAATCGAGATACCCGACTCCAAACCATGAGTGAGTGCTCCGCAAGGCTCAATGGGTAGGTGTAAACCACTTGCACCGACCAGTGATCCATAACTGGTTCAACAAAGGCCATGGTTTGTGCTATCCTGCCTGTGGGAAGCGCAAATAAAAGATCCCTTGCTGCCTGTCGTAAAAAGAGTAGCCTATGTGGCGACAGCGGGTTTCCTCTAAAAACAGTGTCAGAATGACCATATGTTTGACGTTCAATAGCCGATGATAAGATAAAAAATCAATGTGCTCTAGCGGCGTAGTTAAATAAAACAAACAAACTTTTTTTCTCTTTTAATTTTTTGAGACGAACCCTACAATTTGAAATCGGCAAACGCACGTGTTAACTGAAACTGACAACAGGCTGTCGTTTGTGCTTTGCCGAGCTATGGCGGCACAGGCAACGAATTAAGCGTATACGTTTGACGATATCTGTTCATAGCGAACACACACGACTTTTTTAAAAGTGCATTTGAACTTGTATTTCATATTTGTACATGATGTTATAATATGGTAACCAGATAATGTAACTTTAAACAAACCGACAATCACAGGGTTTGCATGGAAGTAGTTCTTAAACAGAACCCGTGCGTAATGGAAAGGACCATCACGATGGGATAGGATCTGCAGTGACCACTTCATCCCTGGGGATTACGACAATTATTTAAGGTGGTCGATAAATATGACACCTATTTTTTTTATTTTTTTTTAAATATATATGTTCCAAGCCTGTATCCCAACCGGTACATGTTCTACGATTGTGCAGTTGTCACCTTTTAACAATGGTGACAGTTTCCCAGTAATTAGGACACCACAGAAAGTATTATGAAATAATCGCGCCTCTTTGAAAGCTTAACAAACAATGAACAATACCTGTAGTAACGGGTGTAGGTAACAAGATAAATCTTTTATTTGCACTTCCCACAGGCAGAATAGCACAAACCATGGCCTTTGTAGAACCAGTTATGGATCACTGGTCAGTGCAAGTGGTTTACACCTACCCATTGAGCTTTGCGGAGCTCTCACTCAGGGTTTGGAGTCGGTATTTGGATTAAAAATCCCATGCCTCGACTGGGATCCGAACCCAATATCTACCAGCCTGTAGACCGATGGCCTAACCACAACGCCACCGAGTCCGGTATATATACCAAAAACACCATGCTCCAACCATAAATGGATATCAGGAAAAAAAACAATAATTGCAGGAAACATTCCCAGAGCTTTTTATCAAATTACCTGATTTAGCTTAAAATCCAACGACAATAAAATGTTGGTGGATAAAACAATATAAAGGACCTACTTGTAACATCTGGTACTATGTTACCTACATGAAATTAATAATAAACTAAAATCAGTGAAATAATAACAAAAATATTCTTTTTTTCTTCTAAAACTGCATAGGTTAAATCTTTTCTGATACAGGTTTTTAGGCAATTGATGGAACAGGGTCGTATCTCTGCACAATGCAGTCGAATGGGTATTTGGAAAAATAGTGGACAGTAGTAGGGGGGTCTGTTGGGTACCAAATTATGCAAATGAGCTAGGTCACGTGACCTGGGCGTGGCCTCTTCCGATTGGCTGACCTCTAAGCGTGGGGTGTGACGTCACGACGTGGGGACGCTAACCTTGCCCTACTTCGAGTACATACACCTAACTGGGTTAATGACTTGGACAGCTGTGGGATGGGCGTGGGAACCTGACCTTTGTGTTAGGAAGCACCGGATGTCGGCCAGATTTATGGGTGTGTTAACCGTCGGAAGTCTATACAGGAAACAGATGGTGCGAAAGTTGTTAATGACGGACCAGATGGCAAGATAGCGTGGGTTGAATGGGTTTATTAACTGTCGGGGGGGTCTATACAGGAAACAGATGGGGCGGAAGTCGTTAATGGCTATCTGATGGCAAGATAGCGTGGGTTTAATCGTTTTGATTTGTGTGCATAATAAGAATCAGATGTGAGTCTTGGTAACGTGGAGTGGAAAATTCCACGGTGTTTGAAACGCACCCATATACGGCAATGGCTATGTGTCATCCCAGAACGTGTTCAGACACGTCTTGCCCTCGAGATAGCGTGGGGAGGCTACCTTGGGGCCTATAAAAACCCAGACTCAGAGTGCTTGCCATTCGCTCAGCGACACTGCTAGAGAAGACGTACACTTGATGATCTTGACAATATATGATATTACACATATATATATATATATATATATATATATATATATATATATATATATATATATATATATATATATATATATATATATATTACATCACGATATAATAGAAGCACTACAGAAGGCACTGGGAACGAAGCGAGATGCACACTACACCAAGAAAAGCGTTTCTCTGATGATGAAACAGTGGTTGGAACTGGCCACCTTCAAATATAAAATGGACTCCGCTCCCTACGATGATGCCTACGACGCCGTTGACATATGGGATGGCCTTTTGAGACGTTACTTGTTCTGCTATCGTCCCGAAATGAGAGGATTCTACAGATGACTCGGCACATTTGGTCCATCGCTCCATCTATTACAATCCCAAAAATCCGGCCAAATTGTACACGGTCATGAAAGAATCGGGCGAAATTTAATATTTCCCTAAAACGTATCAAACAATGGCTGAGTGGTCACGAGACTATAACTATGTGCGAAGTAAGTTTCCACGAAACCAGAAGTAAGTTTCCACGAAACCAGATGGTAGTGGAAGGGGTAGACAGTCACTGGCAGTCCGATTTGATGAACATGGTCAGTTTGGCCAAATATAAGGATGGGGTCAAATATTTACTGATCGTCATCGATCTGTTCTCCAGATATCTTTGGATCTATCCAATCATGTCCAAAACGGCCGCATCGATGGTCGAAGCCCTCACAAAATTGTGGGAATCCCAAGACAGAGGGCCCAAGATATTTCAGTCCGATATGGGATCCGAATACACGGGACACGTGACCAAATGGTTCTTTAAAGGACGTGGTGTCGTTCAGTTGTTTTCCTTAAACGAAACAAAGGCCAGTTACGCTGAATGCGTGATCAAGACCATCAAAATGCGCATTTACAGACACATAGACAGTTTCCTACAGATATCTGGACATGTTACAGGACATCGTTCAGAGTTATAATCATATGCAACACTGTATGTTGGGACAGAGTCCGGCCAGTGTCACTAAGAGAAGCGAGGGGGAAGTTAGATTAGCTCAATATCTTATCAAGAAGTCTGATAAATCCCCAAAGAAAAAGTCAAAATTCACATTTGAAGTGGGAGACAAGGTGAGAATCAGTCACCTGGGGGGTAAGTTCGATCGGGAATATCAAGAAAAATGGTCTATAAATATTTAGCATCGAAAGAAAATACTGGTCTCAAAACAAAGATATGTACAAAGTCAAGGACTGGGGTGGTGATTCTATCTAAGGGACATTCTATGCAGCCGAACTTCAAAAGGTGACAGAAAATCCAGACCAGGTATACAGAATACAGGAGGTATTGAAAAAGAGAACTCGGAACAAATGGAAAGAAATGCTGGTCAAGTGGCTTCACTGGCCCAGCAAGTATAATTCGTGGATTCCTGAAACAGACCAGATTCAGTACCAGACAGTATAAAAGGACCCAGCACATGTTTAACTTTCATTAGCATGGAAGCAACCATGGAAGCACAACCTCTGTCTTGAAGTCATTCTGGCGATACCTGGACTTTTTTTGGAAACGTGTGGCCAAATCGAAAATCGTTTTCTTTTCTCAGATCATCGTCATATACGTCGTGGTCATTACGTGCATTGTTAATTTATCTCTCGAATGAGGCAATTCCAACTTGTGAACGGCATTACTCATTAGTAGCTTGGGGTACATGTTACCGAATCATAAGATTAAATCTTACAAACATCATGGATAGGTATATCACCATTCGAAGTACCAATAGCATCACTTACTATTTAGACAACCAACCCTGGTCTTTTAGAGTCAATTTTTATGACAGACTACGTTTGGGCAAACAGTGGGTGGTAGCAGCTACCGAAATCACCGTTCAGAAATGGGATGTTTCGAGAAAACCGGACTGTCGCAATATTTACGTGTGTTCCAACATTTGTCACAGTTGGAGAAAGAAAAGAACCTCTTTTGAGGCGAGTATGTATCAGGGGGAGAACAAATGTTGGCCTTGGTGACAATAGCTCGAGAATTACTCGAAGGTCTCATTAACGTCAAGACAGGACAAAAACGTAGGTTTTTACAGTCTAACCCCAACAAGGTTATTTGAACATGCTCAAATTGATCGCATCACCGGTCGTGACAGACAAAACTAGGAAATGTATCCTGAAACGAAACACACCTCTGTTAACATGAATCAGATCAAATCAGAGATCATACGATCAGTGGTCATGGATCACTGGAGACACGAGGGTCAGCTCACCTGTCTATAAATAGGACCGTGATTGAAATCACTCGTCATTTAAGAGAGAACTTTTGAAGGAGCAACATGTCAGACCAGTACAAGTTGTACGTTCCCGACGTGGACAAGTGGACCTGCTTTTACAAACTGTAAATTCAAGGCAAACTTCAACCTCATTTCCCGTTCAACCTGGTGGGAAAAGTCAGATGATGTACAGCGTGGATTGATGTCTAGAACTCTATGATCCCACGTGGAGGACAAACACCCGGAACCGGAAGTGGTCATGGTCTCGTCCACGCAACAGGTGGTGAAACAAGCCAAGGCCGAGCAGAGACGTCTTTGGAAAAGTATAAAAAGGAAAGCAATGCGACAGTCTGTCAGTTCGTCGAAAAAGCACAAAGGGAACACATCAAGCAGCAGCAGCAGCAAATCCATGAATAAAGCTGAACAAGAGGCCCAAGTTCAAGAATTTTCCATATTTGAACTTCCCTGTACATTCACGTCCATGGAAAAAATATATTACGAGGACACTAGGACCATGTCTCAAATCACGATGGAGAGCAGTCCCATGGAGATTAACGTCTATGGACAAGGTATCGATTATATCAACCTGAAACGCACCAAACTATACGTGAAAGCCAAAACCACCAAAGCCAATGGCAGTGCTTTGGTCAAAGATGAAAAAGTGGGGCCCATCAATCTGTGGTTCCAGAGTTTATGGTCTCAAGTGGACCTGACACTCAATGGAAAACTCATCACCACCTCAACCAATCTGTACCCTTACAAGAGTTATCTGAAAGTGTTGTTGAATGGCACGTCCATGGCCAAAGAATCATCTCTTCAGTCTCAGCTCGACTACAAGACTCGTCTGATGGTATAGACGACACAGACCCAATAACAGGTATCAACGTAGGACTCGCTATCAGAGGTATGTTACGTGAATCGAGGAAGGGAATGGAAGGGCCTCTGTATGAAGACTTTTTCGACATCAAACGTTATCTCATCAATGGTGTCAATCTACAGATCAACCTGTTCCGGACCACACCTTTCTTCCATCTGTTGGCAGGAGAAGATAAACTTAATTACAAAGTCAAGTTCGAGGACGTGTACCTGAGTGTCTGCAAAGTGCGACCCAACATGGCCATTATCACGGCCCACGCCAAGACGCTTCAGGACGTGGACGCCAAATATTCGTTCATGAAAAGTGACATCAAAGTGGCCTCCATACCCAAAGGGCAGCTGAGTTTCACTTGGGATCACCTGTTTCAAAACAAGTATCCCAACAAAGTCGTTATTGTGCTGGTGTCGGCAGAAGCAGTAAATGGCAGTTACACCAATAATCCATTCAATTTTGCCATGTACGAGCTCAACCTCTGCACATTAGCAATAAGCAATACATCTCAGCCTTCAACAACCTGTTCAAGAGAAGAGAATCCATCGGACTGGACGTGAACAGAGAAGATTTTGGAAGTGGATATGCCCTGTATCAGTTCACGTTGGAACCTTACCACTTGAAAGAAGAATACCTAGATCTTATAAAAAGATGAAATCTTCAGCTGGTCTTGCAGTTTAAAAAGGCCTTGACAGAAACGGTCAACTGTTTGAGCTACTCAGAAGACAACCTTCTTCTTCAAACTGACAGAGCCAGGAACATCTTGTATGCAGAACCATGAACACGTTACAGTTGGAATGGGCTCTGAACGCTGATCCAGTTATGAGACATGTCAAAGTCTATGCTGCAGACGAACTTCCATGTCACCGACTGACCAGTTTTCCAAGAGGATTCATCATCAACACGGAACCATCAACCATGAAAGAACAACATTGGGTGGCCATATGGTTGGAAAGTGACAAACACAGAGAATTCATTGACAGTTTTGGAAAGCTACCCGAATACTACCAGAGACAGTTTCGAACCTTTCTGTAGAGAAACAGTGTACACACTGCCTACAACAAAAGGGTGCTTCCACATGTGGACAGTGACTCATGTGGACTGTTTGCTTTATTTTATGTTGTGATGAAATTGACAGGATCATCGCTCAGAGACATTCAGAGATATTTTTGTTCAGACGCAAGAATCAACGAAGCTATCGTTCATGAGTTTGCCACAACGTATTTTAATCATTGTACAGTATAGATAGTTTTTGCCCTTCAGGCCTCTCGATGTAACCTTATGCATGTCCATTGCATGCATAGTAGTAGGCTCTATAGAGACCAGAAATTGTAATTTAGAAATAAACGAAAACAAAAAATTCGCTTGCCCACACAAGTCCCGCTCAAATCAATGGATGGTCGGGAGGTATGGCACTGTGTTTTATTTTACTACAACATCAATATAACATCAACACAACATCGATACAACATCAAAACAACAACAACAACAGATATATTTTAAAACATTTATTGGCTCCCATTTCCAACAGTGAAGATAAGGGTTAAGGAGCAGACCTTTATTCCACTTTACAACGATTTCCATTTAAACAGTTTTATTTTCTTCTTAGGTTTTCGTTCCTGGGGTATGCCTGAAGGTGGTTCGCGTTTTCGTATGGGTGGTGCAGTCTTGATTTGCACTTCAGTCACGTATCCAACAGGGGATGTCTGTTCTCGAACTTTTCCATCTTGACCTCCTTCCTGGTATGGGACGTTCATCATCATCTCTCCTTTTAACAGACACTTGTATTTTTCTTCGGGAATCAGAATGTGTTTGGTCACGTGTTGCATCATGCAACGTTTAAGAGGGGTGCCACACTCTGTAACACGAGTATGATGACTCCAACTCGCAGCACTTGGTTCTTCTTTTTGTCAGAAATTGTCTTATCCCCCGACACGCATAGCACTTTCTTACGTTTCCTCAGCTTTTGAAGTGCTTGTTTGGAGAAGGGGAACGTCACTGTGTAATATATTGGCAACGATGAATGTCAGAGTTCTCAGTTGATTCTTGGTAATGCTTTCCAGCAACAGACTTTTCTGTTTCATCGATTTACCAGACAGCAGGAACTGCAGGAACGTCAGGTTCTCTCTGATGACTTTAGACATTGTGATGCTCGAACCTAAATGTCACGCTATTTATACTCTTGGCACATACACGACGGTGTCTTCGTTAGGGAATACCTTGGTCCTCAGTCTGAGTTTGTCATCAGCGTGGGGTGACATGTTCACTACCAAATAATTAAATGGGGTCTTCATGGCATCCTGATAGGCTTCCACCAATACGCCAGAGTAACCAGGAAACAACTGTTGGCCCAGCGTCACGATCTGTGACGTATCTCTCACGAGGTACCAGGTGTTGAGAGCAATGGTTCTGACAGACCTTCCCTGTCCATAGAGATTCTGATGAATACGACGCTCAGTCGTCTGTGGTGACATCCTTGTGTAAACAGCACTTCTACGTCTTTTTGTTCCAAGACTTGATGCATGAGATCGTCCAAAATTATCATTCCGTGTAGTCCATCGGCATACTCTTCTATTTCCATCTGTGTAGGTAATCCCGTATGAAACGTCAGATAAGGGGCAGTCTTTTCCATGTCATCGTTAAGTGGTTGGTACACACCATAAAAATACATGATTTTCTTGGGAGGATCCTTGACGTACATACCATTCAGATTCTTTAAAAGTCTGTACATCCATCAAGTTTTTCACACACCCGTCGGACCAGACACGCAATGTTCGAGCAAGGTTTGAATGGAGCTAAACCTTGCTTTTCTAACCAAGGTCGTGTTGGATCAACCGTCGCTCCATGGGACTCCATGAAATGGCACTCTTGGGTAAAGTGGGTTTCACTTCTTCAAATTCTTCATTTGTCAGCCATGGTACTCTGTTTTCCAACTTGTGCACTTGCGACAGATGATTAGGAAGTCTTAACAAATTCTGGAACTGGACAATCTTTTTTGACGCGACCCATCTCTACAAGCAACTTTACCCAAATGATAAAATGTTTGATGAATGACTTGTATTTATATGATGACCTTGAATGGCCCTGTGTGTGGCCCTGAATGTGGCCCTGAGCATGGCGCTGTGGCCGCGTGTGTGTGTCCCTGTGTGTGGCCCTGAGTGTGGCCCTGGGTGTGGCCCTGAGTGTGGCCCTGTGTGTGGCCCTGAGTGTGGACCTGTGGCCCTGAGTGTGGACCTGTGTATGGCCCTGTGGCCCTGAGTGTGGCCCTGTTTCCCTGAGAGTGGCCTGGAGTTTGGCCCTGGGTGTGGTCTTGTGGCCCTGAGTGTGGTTCTGTGGCCCTGTGGCCCTGAGTGTGGCCTGAGTGTGGCCTGAGTGGCCCCGTGGCCCTGAGTGGCCCTGAGTGGCCCTGAATGTCTATTATTATTATCAACAACAACAGTATGGTACTCTCTCCTACTCACCGATGGGGAGGTAGGAGATTGAGTACGATATACCAAGTTTGATTCAATGTACCATGATTCATTTACCGAGTTTGATGTTTCATACCGAGTTTAATGTTTCATACCTAGTTTAATGTTGATGCCAAATTTGATTTGGGGGAATACCGAGTTTGATGAACTATGTCAATGTTGTTGTTTTGTTTTGCGTTTTTTAATCAAAAACAAAAATTAGTTTGCAGCTTCCCCCTTAAACACAACTTGTTTTGTCTCTAAGAGGTGACTGGTGAGTGGGATAATGCATGGAGAATTTAGAATACCTATACAATTTTGAATCACTGTCCTAAAAAAGGAGTATTGACTCCATAAATCACGAATGTATCAGACTATTTACGAAAAAAAATATAAACAAAAGTGAATTTGAAACTGCGGTCAAACAAACTCTGATAAAAAAAAAGTTACAGATTGGAGACTGATTCATACCAAGTTTGATTTTGGGGAAATGCCGAGGTTGATGTTTCATACAGAGTTTAATGTTTGATACCAAGTTTGTTGTTTTGAAGCACGTCTGATATTTAATATTTAATAACCATAGGGAAGAGTGTCCAGATCATCCAGAATTACCCGTTTGTTATAGACGATCTGGTACTTTTTGTTTTTGGGTCTGTTATACATTTTTCTCTTTCTTTTCTCTCTCGATATTTTGCCAGGGTTGGTCACCGTGATGGACTCATCTCTCTTTGGAGACAACACCATGTCTCGAATGGCAGCGAAATTGATGAGTTGGGCGTTGGTGTGGTGGCGAGTGAACCCTCTCACCTTACAGGTTTCTTTCCCCTTGCTCGTCCTGTATGCATAATCTTTGAGACCACTAGAGACAAACTCTATAATGTGGTCTCCATCCAACTCATCTGTCAAATTGCCAAGTAATCACCCAGTGGAGGCAGGTAGCTGTCTGGCTTACATACATAGATGACAGAGTCTGTGTCGTAGTACAGCACGTGTTGGTCCAATGTTTCTAGGACACAGTACAGTTTCAGACGTTGTCAGGACATGGTGAAGTTGGCCAAAAAGATGTTGACTTTTTTGCCTTCAGGAACAAAGCTCGATTTGTGCTGGTACTTCAGTTGCAAGATGTTGTCTGTCAATATGTGAAAGTTGATGATCTCTTTGATGGGGTCCATCAGCATCTTGAAGAAGGTTTCGGCATTGTTTTGATGAATGAAGGAGGACTGTTTCATGTTGAGTCCTTGTCCAAATTTCCCCCAGAAGCTGTTGAGACAGAGTTTGGCCAAAGAGCGATGGCCCGGATTTTCTTGACAGCATTCTCTCGCAACTGGATGCCTTCTCTCTCCTTGTAATCTTTGATGTATCAAGCCTTGTCCCCATCCGTCTTGCACCATTCCGGCCATCCACTGGCTTCTTGCTTCGGCTGAAGAAAGGTGTTAATGTATTCTGCAAACAGACCATCAGTTTTGGTCTCTGGATCGAACTGGGCAGTTTCCGTCCAGTGATAGACATCATACATTTTCAGGACTTGGTAACCTCTCTCCATGGCCTTTTGAATTTCTCAAGTACACCAAGTCCCTAGGATGGCCCGTTCATCGTCCGTGTGTTGGCATGGGGTCTGCTGCTCTGCATCTGCACACGTCTGGCAGAGAGGAAATTTCAGCTTTCCAGCTGAGTGGTAGGGCAAGATAGTATGATAGAGTCCTCTTGGTGGAAGTACCTTTAATTTGGCAATACCGAAGTACTGATCCAGCATTTTGAAATGATCATAAATGATCTTTGGATGTCCGACGGGCAGTATTTGTTCACCCACGGGTAGTGTGAGGTGAAATCGACATACTTGATTTGTTCCTCATCATTGACTTTGTAATACAGGGTACTGGCGTTGGTTCTACCACCAAAAAAGTAGTCTCTGGGGTTAAGTCACGTTTGGATGTCTAAGGCATCCACGAACGTCCTCATTTCCGGATTCTTTTGCAGCTGATCACGAAATTCGTGCTCCCAAATGTGCACGAGTTTGTATCCTCTTTCTTTCAAGACATTACATTTCTTGATCGTCAAGGTGTGCAATTCCTGTATGGACTGGTTGGTGCATGACTGAATGGTAGACGAACGTTCATGAGGATAACACTTTTTGCATCCATCCCAAAGACATCCGTTCAATTTGAAGGCCGTGTTGGTCCTGGTGCAGTACCCGTCGAGCCGATAGTTGGTCTCTGGAACGTGGAATTCGCCGGCGTTCAGTGCGTGTCAGATATCATATTTTTGTGGATGTTGGTGTTGGATCCACCCCAACCATTGTATGGACGATCGACTAAAGTGGTCCCTCTGTACACATCCATAACTGGGTACTTGAGCTATCGGGCTCGGAACTCTCTCATCTTCTTCGAGGGTGATCGCCGTCGCTGCAGCTCTTCTTCAGACACCCACTCGTTTTCTTTCACCTTAATGGACAAAGATCCATCTGGGTGTTCTCTGACAGACATCCAATCCGAAAGGGTCTTTCCGTTGGATAACTTGACGTGGTGATGTTCTTTAAACAATTTGGCATGAAAGATACCCATGCAGACTGATGTGATGGCTGATCAATGCCATTGACGTAAGTGACGGTTTTCATGTCGACATCGATTTGCTTTTTCCCCGTGGCTTCCATCATGAGGGCTTAGAACTTGAGGCAGGCTTCCCTCAGTATGGTGACTTCAGAAATACAATATTCTTTCATTTCTTTTCTGAAGTCGAAGGTACCCGTGTGTTATTTCAAAACATCTTGGTGAAATGTCCCTTCTTGTCTCAGGTGTTACGTTTGTGACATCGAGATCCACAGGTATGACACATGGATTGCTCGTCAACAGGGTCATCCTTGCAGGCTGGACAGGCCAATTGATTCCTCACAGACGATGATCTCTTGGACACGTCTAAGACCTTCTTACAGATCGTGCACTTCCAAAAACTTGCGCATTTAGAAGGGATGACGTGTCCCTTCTTGTCTTTCTTCTGCTGTTTGTGCCTGTAGACTTGACTTGACTTTAATCTCTTAACATGCTCCTATACCACATAGGTTTCAAGCATGTCTATCCTGGGGCCTGTCTCTGGAGGCCAGGGGCCGGCTCCACGACAGAAAATTTATGGGACAATGTTGAGTTTTAAACTAAAATATAACTGTGAAAGTGAGGCTGCGGTTGTTCCACGAAATAGAGGAAGAGTCTGGGTTGTGTGGATTCAGGGTCTCTGACTCTGATGAACTTATTGCAGAGTTTGGCACTGACGAGCAGGATCTGACATTGCAGAAGGGCTTTGAAGGCTGGGATCTCATTGAGGCTGCATGGCTGATTGGTGTGTGGATCCCGGCGAGTTCACAGAGCTTGATTGCCAGATTCTTCTGTTCGCCACGAGTCTTGGCTTTTACTTGTTGATAGAATGTTTCTGGTACTTTTCGGTGCTTGAGGATCATGTCTACCATATTCAGTCTACTAGGATTTTTGACGAGATCCTTCCATTCCGTGTTGGTGACCTTGTGCAGTTTGGCCCGGTTGACGGCAATGGCGCAAGCCATGCACAGCTCGTCATCGTTGACGATTTCGAAGAGTGACATCTTCATCTGGACAGAGTTGCCTTGTCCTTGCTATTGTGTAATGGGGTTTCCTTTCCCTCCAAGTGGCATCTGGATGACCCCGGTGGTTATGTGGAAGGACTGGTCCAGTGCCAGGGTCTCGTTACTGTTCAATACCTTTTCCAGTACTTTAAAGATCTCCAGGGGCTGCATTGGTACGATGATGGGTCCATTCAGATCATGATGATGAATGATGACGCGACCCACGTCGTTTTGTCGCAGGACTTCGTCAAACATGGCGTGGAGATTGTCGTGCAGTTCCCGAATCCCTTTGCCCTGCCAGGGTTCATTGAACTTCACCTGATATGTGGTGTCGATGGCACCCAGCTTTTTTATTGTTCTTTCCCCTATTTCCCCTAGTCATAAGGTGATGATGGGTTGCTTTTGTTGTTGTCGTCGTCTTCAACCACGGCTGGACCAATGCCCCCAAACTGATTAATGATCCTCTGTTTCTTGAGGGGGGTTCCGACGACATAGAGGGTTCGTTTATTTTCGATTTTTCCTTGGGTGGAGCATCGACTTTTTGGGGTCTTTGACTACACGTTGCCCTGTGTCGTCTGAGATCGGGCATCCTCCGAAACCTGGCATGACAAAAGTTACATGGTAGACCTTTGCTATGTTCTGAAAAGTCACCATCCTGGAGCTAGTCGTGTCAACCCGTCGATTTCTTTCTGTTCTTCTATGCCTGTTTGGTGTTGTTGTTCTGGACTCCAGACTTCATTCAGCTCATCCAAAAGCTGAACGTCCATGTCTTCTGCCTGTGGGTGTTCAGCTGGGGGCATGTCATCTTGATAGGCCGTCTTTCTCCTCAGAGGTGATCTTTTGAAGATTTTCTACGGCCTCCTGGATCTCTTCGTCCGTAAAAGCCACCTCTGCCAGAAGATCCATTTCGTTCATCATCTTCTCGAATTTTAGCTGGACCAGCCTGTCTTTGACGCATGTCAAATTGCCTATGTGGTTTCACTCGGCAAAGAGTTCCAGGTCTCTACTGTGGGCAAAGGCGGCAACGAACTGTTCAATGTTTTCCATGACTGAAAACAAACACGACCCTCACTCAAACTGTGCCCTACAAATGATCCATAAATATTCTAATAATATATAGCATGGACTTATCGCAAAAATATATATATATATGAATTGACTTAAATATATATGGTAAGGGGGAAAACTCTTGGAGTCTTAATGCGAAAGATATTTTGTTTAAAAATGCAGTTATTTCCCTTTGATCGACATGTGATACTCGTTAAGCCCGTGGCAGCAGACGGCGCGTGTCGTTTTGTTAGTCAGCCTTTCGCTGAATTACACTTACATTGATGGATTAAACATGTGTGACATATCGTTTCTCTCTCTGTTTACCAGTTAGAGGAGCGTAACCAACAGCTACATAGACCGATTTGCTCTCTCTCTCTCTCTAATCTCAAACATTACCAAAAATAACTTTAAGACGTTCAAAACCACAAGGAGATCGGATTACGTTTTCTTGCTCGAACTATCAGTAACTGTTGGTAGATTTTAGTTTATGCTCCGTATGGAATGATAATATATCACGTGTGTTAAAAGTCAAAGTAATATTTCTATGTTAAAGGCTAGTTGCCCTATGTAATTTCTTGTTTATCTAAGAAAGAAAGAAAGAAAGAAAGAAAAAGAAAAAGAAATTAAATAATTTAGTTTATTCATCAATGATTATTACAGATAATTGAAGTGCTTTTCTGCACATACTTGATAAATCAGTGCACTCTCGATAAAAACATTCACTGTAGAACCATTTATATAAAAAAATCCTGTTAATTTATAATTATTCATTTTTATAAGCAATATTTATAAAGGTACACAAATCCATAAAATAAAAGCTATCATTATCTAAATTCAGATTGCTACTTTCAGTAAGCATATAACATCTTTCATTAAACAAGCCAATGGTCTCGGGAAACCACCAGATATTCGTTTTTGTTTATGTTGTCATCCAGTTTCCACACCAGATCACAGTTACACACAACAGATTGCCCAATGATATTTGCGAAATAAACACCCTCAGCGTGTGCGCAACAGACGTTTGCATAAAAACGTACATCCAAGAGATGTATTCAGGAAGTCTTGAAGACGATCTTCAAAAGCTGAGACGGAACAGCTGTTCTGTCATACAAATAACAAATCGCAACACGTGTAACTTATCACTCTTGGGCCACAAGTGTATAATCTGGTTTATTTTCGAACCCATCAATGAACTTCTTCCAAACTGAATTTTCAAATTTTTTTCCGATGAACGCTAAATAAATTAATAAACACATCATAATTTTTTCAAAATTGACCATTCACCACACAATTGTTTGTGTCGGCATTCCTTAAATACCGTAGATATTCGGTCATTTGGCACCTGTGAGATTTAAGAAGGGAAAACAATCATGTCGTGCCATCAAGAAGAACTTTACAGTTTTGTGTTAGCACCGTAAGTATACTTTTATTATATAAATCTAATTTAAAAAATAATAATTAAGTTTCTTTTTTACATCAAGTCTAAAAAACATTCATCGTCCTTCATGACAAAGCTTTTTAATAATAATAATAATAATAATAATAATAATAATTTAAATCATGTATTTAAACAGTTATCTTCTTTTTTTTTTCTTTTCTTTTTTTACAGTATCAAAATATTACTGGAAGAAGTTCCAGAGGTATCCGTCGTCGTCCACGAAACGTGGGTATAAATATCAGTTTTGTATATTGTGTTTTTATATTTGTATCTTTTCAGATTCCGGCGTGATGAGACTCCAAAGAAGAAGA
This sequence comes from Gigantopelta aegis, assembly GCF_016097555.1. NCBI lineage: Eukaryota > Metazoa > Mollusca > Gastropoda > Neomphalida > Peltospiridae > Gigantopelta > Gigantopelta aegis. The sequence continues at coordinate 5,813,483 of NC_054707.1, forward strand.
AAAAGATTACTCAAAAAAATAAAATAACGCAATATTTTTTTTTTTTTTTTTTTTGTAAATTGTAGCTGAATGTATTTATTTGGTTTGTAAATATTTTTTAACTTGTAGATCTAGTTTGTAGCTTAATTGTATTTATAGAGTTTGTAAAAAAACACCCAACAACCACCCAAACAATAAAAAGAAGGGGTGGTTTAGTGGGATGCGTTTGATCACTGTGTAACGTATAAAACAAGTGACAAATCGCCAAATCATTTCTTACTAAACGTCACTTCTCTAGCACCGAAAAGAAAAATACACCAAGTAATCTCCGAGTAATAATGCGGTAAGAAAACAACCGTTTAACCGCCCTTCGTCTCTCTCTTCTCTCTCTCTCTCTCTCTCTCTCTCTCTCTCTCTCTCTCTCTCTCTCTCTCTCTCTCTCTTCCATTCGCGTCTAGCATGTTTACATCTGTAAAACATGTTTTCTATTAATGTACTGCCGACGAACTAACGACATGCGTCATTCACGCGTAAGCGTGTCGTTTAATCTTTGAACCATCTGTAGAATCTACATGTTATAGGAGGTTTTATAGCCACGCCATAAAAAATTTAGTTTTCTTGTAAAACGGTTTCTTCAAAAAGTAAGTTAAAACATCATCACACGAAAACCTTATGGTAATTTTAAAAATCACTTACCTTATTCATCTGTGCTGAAATAAAGAAGCTTACTGAATTCTTCAGACACAAATAGTTATACTAACTAATTAAGTTAAATGTCACTTACTTTTTATCCAAGTGAAGTCTTTCTTGAACCAAAGAATCGTTGTTCGAGCACACAAAATATTCTTTGCAAATACCACTGCTTAACACTATTCAAAAAAAAAAAAAACCTTGTATACTTTATGGAACAGTTATCTTTTTCTTAAAACTTTCAAATAAAAATGGCATAGGTCTTCTCTCTAGCAGTGTTGCTGAGCGAATGGCAAGCGCTCTGAATCTGGGGATTTTATAGAACCCAAGGTAGCGTCCCCACGCTATCTCGAGGTCAAGACGTGTCTGAACACGTTCTGACTAAAGGCCATCGCCGTATATGGGCACGTTTCAGACACTGTGGAATTTTCCACTCCCCGTTACCAAGACTCACATCTGGTTCTTATTATGCACACACGTCAAAACGATTAAACCCACGCTATTTTGCCATCTGATAGGCATTAACGACTTCCGCCCCATCTGTTTCCTGTATAGACCCCCGACAGCTAATAAACCCATTCAACCCACGCTATCTTGCCATCTGGTCCGTCATTAACAACTTCCGCAGCATATGTTTCCTGTATAGACCTACGATGGTTAACACACCCATAAATCAAGACATTAACCCAGTTAGGTCTATGTACTCGAAGTAGGTCAAGGTTAGCGTCCCCACGCCGTGACGTCACACCCCACGCTTAGAGGTCAGCCAATCAGAAGAGGCCACGCCCAGGTCACGTGATCTAGCTCATTTGCATATTTTTGGTACCCAACAGACCCCCTACTACTGTGGATGATTCCATCAATCTTTATCTAGTGCCTTGTCTACAGGAGGACAGCCACTCCCGAGGAAATCCTTTACTGGAGAGTTCATTCCTCTTGCATCGCCATAAAGAGGACTGCGACTCCCAGACTAATTTACTAAAACATGCGCAGTTCTACCTTTTAAGGCTCTAGTCTCTTTGTACTGCATTATCGATTACTTCAGAGCTGCATAAATTGGCTGTTCTAGCATTTTTCTTTACACCTGTATTACAATTATATTTAATCTGTATCATTTAATGGTAATTTGTAAAGAAACATTTTTATTTATAATGGATATCTTTTTTCAAAAATGTTATTTGGGTTGGTATGGGTTTAAAACTTAATAATATGTTTTTTAATACGAATTTTAACTTTATTCATTATGAAGTTACATGCCAATTCGTCGTTTTCCTTTTGACGGAAACGGACTACATACATGGTTATTATTATACATGGTTGTTATTCAACAAAGAAAATTCTAGTTTTGATTTTCGCTGTGCAGTTAAATTGGAGGGCTAGTTTAATTTGAGAAGGAAGGGCCAGTAAGATTTTTTTTTAACTGGCCCTGCTAGCGACCATGGTTTTCATGTTAATTTTCAACCCTGAATTCCATTGGTCAAGCGGACTGGTGCCTCATAGAAATTTAGGAATGGTACCGATTAATAGCTATTTAAAGTTTGGAATTATAAACCGAATGGTGATCAATTTAATCCATTTGCCTGCAACAAATACACTTTTAATAAAAGTGTTTATTTTTGTTCCCCGAGGCAAATTGTGCAGGTTGTGAGTTTGTTTTCGCGGGGTTTGGGGGAATCAGTGCTGACGTTTAGTGAACATTAATGCCGTGAATAACTGAGGAATATGTTCACCTTTTTTTTTGGTGGCTTTTTGAGTTTGCATTATAACTCCTAACACTCGCTTCACTGCGATGCCCCGAAATTTTCATGATTTCCCGAGTTTCTACACCAGCATGTGCCAAACGGAATATTTTTGACCGACGTCTGACATTGTTGTTGATAAACAAATCTGCGCGTATGAATACATGTGACGTAGGTAGCACCTGGAAATTTGCGACCGGTATAACGGTTGTTTTACCGCCTGAAATTTTATTAGAGATCCAATCAAACTGGATCTTACATATATGTTGAATTATGCCTCAGTCACAAATGCATCGTAAGTGGGTAAGATGCCCGTATGATGTGTTTTTGACGATATCCTACGGATATCCTACGGGCATCGGTGATATCCTACGGATATCGTTGAGTTTTTGGCCGATTTGGGGGCATCGTAGGGTCATCGGAAACTTTTAATGCAGAATTATAATTTTCTAAAGACCGTACGATTTTTAAAATCAGAAACCCACCTCAGATATATCGTAGGGGCACCTTGCGGCCTTGAGGTGACCTTGCGGTATCTGGAGACATCGTCGGGAGGCTACACGATGCCCCTACGATGTCGGGACAACGTACGGGCATCGTACGGTGATCTTACGTTGGCCGTAAGGTCAACTTACGATGCCCTCACGATGTCCTTAAGAATTGATGGCCCGAAAAAATGTGTCAGGCCGTAGGGTCCCCGTAAACACACCGTATCTAATGTGATCATGGCTAAGAATTTTGGGAGAACCCTACGATTCGTTCTCGATGTCGCGGACGCCAGGACGCCGTACGGTTACCCCCCACCGTAAGGCGACCGGTGCATGTGTGACTGAGGCATTAGAATTAAGTATTGTCTGTTATTTCTTTTACGTTCTTCGGGGTATGAAAAAAAAATATCATCCGCAAAATGCGTGTGTGTGTGTGTGTGTGTGTATGTATTTTCGTGTGTATGCCAAACCAAAACTAACAATAAATAATATGTTTGTTTAAAGATATATGTCATGTTCCAATACTAACACGGAGTACATGTACGTTTAGCTTTGTCAGTTGCTCTGCTTCGCCTAACTTCCTTTTGACATTGCATTGTACAGATATACGATTTCGATCATGGAATACGGTTCTGTCATTCAGTAAAGTTTGTGTTATTTAACGACGCCACTAGAGCACATTAATTTTTTATCTTATCATCTGCTATTGGACGTCAAACATGTGGTCATTCTGACACTGTTTTTTAGAGGAAACCCGCTGTCGCCACATAGGCTACTCTTTTACGACAGGCAGCAAGGGATCTTTTATTTGCGCTTCCCACAGGCAGGATAGCACAAACCATGGCCTTTGTTGAACCAGTTATGGATCACTGGTCGGTGCAAGTGGTTTACACATGCCCATTGAGCCTTGCGGAGCACTCACTCAGGGTTTGGAGTCGGTATTTGGATTAAAAATTCCATGCCTCGACTGGGATCCGAACTCAGTACCTACCAGCTTGTAGACCGATGGCCTAACCACGACGCCAAACTAAACGATATGCTGTGCTGTCAGTTTTCAATTTCTATGGTTGTAACAACCCTCTGTCCTGGACAGACAGTCCAGATAGCTGAGGTGTGTGACCAGGACAGCGTGCTTCAACCTTAATTGGATATAAGCACGAAAATAAGTTCAAATGAAATAAATTGCAGTTACTGTTCACAGGTCTCAGTGGTGCAATGGTTAAACCATCGGATCGTTTCAGTCAGTGTCAAAGGTCGTGGTATGTGATATTCTGTCTGTGAGATGCTGCATATAAAAGATACCTTGCTACTAACTGAAAAATGTAGGGGGTTTCCCCTCTAAGACTATATGTCAAAATAACCAAATGTTTACCATCTAATAGCCGACAATCAATATATCAATGTGCTATGGCGGTGTCATTAAAACATTTTTTTATATAAACATCGGCTGGTAGGTACTGAGTTCGCCTACCGGTACCGGCTCTGTCTATTTGTTTTATTTTTATCGATTTAGTCAGCCTGCTGCTTACTACTGTTCAGGAAACTGTTTGATCTCTGTTATAATTACGACTCGCTCGTTTGCCTTTGTTTTCACCCGGGTAAGACGTAGTCCAGTGGTAAATCGTTCGCTTAATGAGCGTTCGGTCTAGGATCGATCCCCGTCGGTGGGCCCATTGGGCTATTTCTCGCTCCAGCCAGTGCACCACGACTGGTATATCAAAGGCCGTGGTATGTGTTATCCTGTCCGTGGGATGGTGCATATAAAATATCCCTTGCTGCTAATCGAAAAAGAGTAGCCTATGCGCTGGCAACAGCGGATTTCTTCTCTTAATATCTGTGTGGTCCTTAACCATATGTCCGTAAATAAAATATGTTGAGTACGTCGTTAAATAAAACATTTCCTTCCTTCCTTTGTTTTCACTGGGCAAATTTACCCATGGATGTAATCATACCCAAACGTCAAAAGTTTGTTTTTGTTTAATGATACCACTAGACCACATTGATTTATTAATCATCGGCTAATAATTAAATTTCCGTTACATTCATTACAATATTACATCATCCCATTGGTCCAGTTTGTTCATTTCTCGATGAATGTAAAAATTACATCGCCAGGAGACGTCACTTTATATTGGTAATTTGTCTTACTGAGCGTTATTGTTCTAACCAAAAACATAATTCAAAATAAAATATGAACTTTTAATGTCATTATTGATAAGTATGTTATTTTGTTTACGTTCATCGGGGTATGAACAAACAAAAAAATCATCCGCAAATTTATGTGATGACAGCTTCGCCGATTCACACAGTTTGCGGATGATATATATATTTTTTTCATACCCCAATAAAAGTAAAAGAAATAACAGACAATCCTTAATTGGATGTCAAACAATAGGTAATTTTCACAGTCTTAGAGAGAACTGTTTCCAGACACTCACAAGATAATGTTAGTATGACAGGTGAAAAACAAAACTGAAGAGCAGTCCATGGGTTGCCAGACCGATCGTGTAAATCGTAAACGGAACAATAGTAAAAACATGTATACAACTAGTGTCGTCTTCTGTTCACTTAAAGAGACATATCCTAGTGTTTAAAACACTATGAAGTGTTGTTCACTATTAGAACAGTTAGGAGATAACCATATGGAGCTTTTAGATGTGCAGGTATTATTGACTATTTAATCTAGCATATGTAATTTTGACCGAAGGCGTTAGCCTGACGTTAAAAATGAAACATTTGCAAGCATCAAATAGACAATAACACCCGCAAATCTAAAAACTCCATATGGTTATGTCCATTGTAAACTGAATTGTATTTTTTACAGAACTAACTGTATATTTGGTATTTCTTGAAAAAAAAATATCTGGCTACAATTTAACTGGAGACCATTGAACCGTCAACTTGGCCTGTTCCAATTGCTAATGACGTCACTTTCTAATGACGTCATTAGCTTTCCGGGTGTTATTTTCATTTGATCCCAGAAAAAGAATGTAATTAACCAATCACAATACAGAGCATACTCGCCATCAGTTTACAATGCAGAACACACTCGTCATCAATTTACAATTCCTGATAATTGAATCAGACATTACTTAGATTTTATAGTTTATTAGAGTATCCATCTCCGTACATCCTGGTGTTTGTAATCCCACAAAATGCATTTTTAAATACGCACGTACCTCTCAGAGGTAAACGGTTATTGAGACGAGCTCTAATCTAGTTATTTAGTGTCCTCCCCCGTTACTGCGACTTTAAGTTTCATTTAAAAATGGCCACAGACTTTAGCCACATTTTACCGGCCTCGGTGGCGTCGTGTTTAGGCCATCGGTCTACAGGCTGGTAGGTACTGGGTTCGGATCCCAGTCGAGGCATTGGATTTTTAATCCAGATACCGACTCCAAATCCTAAGTGAGTGCTCCGCAAGGCTCAATGGGTAGGTGCAAACCACTTGCACCGACCAGTGATCCATAACTGGTTCAACAAAGGCCATGGTTTGTGCTATCCTGCCTGTGGGAAGCGTAAATAAAAGATCCCTTGCTGCCTGTCGTAAAAGAGTAGCATATGTGGCGACAGCGGGTTTCCTGTAAAAAAAAACCAACAGTGTCAGAATGACCATATGTTTGACGATCCAATAGCCGATGATAAGATAAAAAAAAATCAATGTGCTCTAGTGGCGTCGTTAAATAAAACAAACTTTACTTTTTAGCCACATTTATTATTTTGTCGCCACTTTTATTGGCGATAAGTAGCCAACAGGCCTAGTCCTGTATGTATGCATGCATTTTAGAATGTGTGTGTGTGTGTGTGTGTGTGTGTGTGTGTGTGTGTGTGTGTGTGTGTGTGTGTGTGTGTGAGTAACAGCAGGGATAGAAACTAACGCTCGCCCCCTCGCCCCAAGTGAGTAGAAATCCCTGGGGGTGAGTACATTTTAAATGGCGCTAGTCCCTTGGGCGAGTAATACTGGGCAGTTGTGACCCAGATTCATGATGCGGACAGTCAAACTATTTTGCCAGTCAAACCTGTTAAACATACAAACTGTAGATGCATTTCATAAAAAACAATTGCCATGACAGATTGACAAAGTCAAAAGTATCGCAGTTTCGTTTGGTCTCGATAAATCCGGATATTTACTGCAAACACAATTGGAACTTTCCGGTTTTTGTTTCCATATTCCGAAAATTGCCGTAATATTCCGATTACAGATGAGTCATGTTCGGAAGGGAAAATGCGTTTTATTATTGTGTGTGTGTGTGTGTCTGTCTATGTGTGTGTGTGTGTGTGTGTGTGTGTCTGTCTCTGTGTGTGTGTGTGTGTGTGTGTGTGTGTGTGTGTGTGTGTGTGTGTGTGTGTGTGTGTGTGTGTGTTTGTGTGTGTGTGTGTGTGTATTTATGTAATTCATTTAAAATACTGTTGAAATACGTACCTGTGAACCCATTGGGCTATTTCTCGTTCTAGCCAGTGCTCCACAGCTGGTATAACAAAGGACGTGGTATGTATTATTTTGTCTGTGAGATGGTACATATAAAAAATCCCTTGCTGCTAATCGAAAAGAGTAGCCCATTAAGTGGTGATAGCGGGTTTCCTCTCTCAATATCATATGTCCGACGCCATATAATCGTAAATAAAATGTGTTGAGTGTGTCGTTAAATAAAACAGTTCTTTCCTTCCTTCCAAATGCGTACCTTGTTTTCCCGTAATGAGTTAATGACAAAGTGAATGTGTGTTGTGAAGCGGGCTCTGATATATATCTGCAGTGACACCCCGATTATATCTCACCTAGCGTGTCAACAGTCACGTGACGACTGGAACAGTTACAGATGAGGATGCATTGAGTGCCACGTGATAACTGGAACAGATAATGGTTAACGAACGTTAGCGTTGTTCGCTATCATTGAACGCAGATGTTTCTTCTGGATATAATTTCTTTTGTTTAACGATACCACTAGAGCACATTGATTTATTAATCATCGGCTATTGGATGTCAAGCATTTAGTAATGTTGACATATAGTCATAGAGAGGAAACCCGCTACAGTTTTCCATTAGTCGCAAGGGATCTTTTATATGCACATTTTTATTTTTTTATTTTATTATTTTTTATGTGCACTTTACTATAAACAAGACAGTATATAGATGTGGTCTAATAGGCGTGTTTTCATTTATGGTAGATTCAGTCTTACCAGGTTTTTCTATTTTCCAGTTTCTATAAGTTTATGATGCAGGGGAGACAATTCATGTAAGCGAAGGAAAACATGACTACAGATCATAGTTATCTTCCCATTTTTGGAAATATTTTCGCACAAAAAGTCTGCTGTTTGTCTTTGATTTGTTGCAGACAGCTTTGTAGTGGCATTTATTAGACTGAAGTTAAAAGCATGTGATTTGCAAATATGTGTAATTTAATACCGACGATTTCTTTGTCGTGTTGCTGTTATACTAGTGGCAGTATACCACTTGTGCAGTTGTTATCAGTACTAAATATAACGAGAAACCAGTGGGCTATTTAAATACTTCAGAGGTCAATCTTCTTGTAATCATCAAAGCAAGATTTCAAAATGCATTTCAGAATTTTTTAATAATTTTTTATAATTTTAGAACTACATGTATATCCTAAACTGGACTACAACAAGTAACAACCTGTTTATCAACATTACTAGTTGTAACTTGCAGTGTATAGTGTCTGTTTATCAACATTAGTAGTCGTAACTTGCAGTGTATAGTGTCTGTTTATCAACATTAGTAGTCGTAACTTGCAGTGTATAGTGTCTGTTTATCAACATTAGTAGTCGTAACTTGCAGTGTATAGTGTCTGTTTATCAACATTAGTAGTCGTAACTTGCAGTATATAATGTCCGTTTATCAACATTAGTAGTCGTATCTTGCAGTATATAGTGTTTATCATCATTAGTAGCCGTAACTTGCAGTATATAGTGTTTGTTTATCATCATTACTAACCGTAATTTGTAGTATATCGTGTTTGTTTATTAACAGATGTAGCCGTAACATTCATTGTATAGTATTTGTTTATCAACGGATATAGCCGTAACATGCGATATAAAGTGATTGTTTATCAACAGTAGTAGCCGTAACATGCGATATAAAGTGATTGTTTATCAACAGTAGTAGCCGTAACATGCGATATAAAGTGATTGTTTATCAACAGTAGTAGCCGTAACATGCGATATAAAGTGATTGTTTATCATCATTACTAACCGTAATTTGTAGTATATCGTGTTTGTTTATTAACAGATGTAGCCGTAACATTCATTGTATAGTATTTGTTTATCAACGGATATAGCCGTAACATGCGATATAAAGTGATTGTTTATCAACAGTAGTAGCCGTAACATGCGATATAAAGTGATTGTTTATCAACAGTAGTAGCCGTAACATGCGATATAAAGTGATTGTTTATCAACAGTAGTAGCCGTAACATGCGATATAAAGTGATTGTTTATCAACAGTAGTAGCCGTAACATGCGATATAAAGTGATTGTTTATCAACAGTAGTAGCCGTAACATGCGATATAAAGTGATTGTTTATCATCATTACTAACCGTAATTTGTAGTATATCGTGTTTGTTTATTAACAGATGTAGCCGTAACATTCATTGTATAGTATTTGTTTATCAACGGATATAGCCGTAACATGCGATATAAAGTGATTGTTTATCAACAGTAGTAGCCGTAACATGCGATATAAAGTGATTGTTTATCAACAGTAGTAGCCGTAACATGCGATATAAAGTGATGATTGTTTATCAACAGTAGTAGCCGTAACATGCGATATAAAGTGATTGTTTATCATCATTACTAACCGTAATTTGTAGTATATCGTGTTTGTTTATTAACAGATGTAGCCGTAACATTCATTGTATAGTATTTGTTTATCAACGGATATAGCCGTAACATGCGATATAAAGTGATTGTTTATCAACAGTAGTAGCCGTAACATGCGATATAAAGTGATTGTTTATCATCATTACTAACCGTAATTAGTAGTATATCGTGTTTGTTTATTAACAGATGTAGCCGTAACATTCATTGTATAATATTTGTTTATCAACGGATATAGCCGTAACATGCGATATAAAGTGATTGTTTATCAACAGTAGTAGCCGTAACATGCGATATAAAGTGATTGTTTATCAACAGTAGTAGCCGTAACATGCGATATAAAGTGATTGTTTATCAACAGTAGTAGCCGTAACATGCGATATAAAGTGATTGTTTATCAACAGTAGTAGCCGTAACATGCGATATAAAGTGATTGTTTATCATCATTACTAACCGTAATTTGTAGTATATCGTGTTTGTTTATTAACAGATGTAGCCGTAACATTCATTGTATAGTATTTGTTTATCAACGGATATAGCCGTAACATGCGATATAAAGTGATTGTTTATCAACAGTAGTAGCCGTAACATGCGATATAAAGTGATTGTTTATCAACAGTAGTAGCCGTAACATGCGATATAAAGTGATTGTTTATCATCATTACTAACCGTAATTTGTAGTATATCGTGTTTGTTTATTAACAGATGTAGCCGTAACATTCATTGTATAGTATTTGTTTATCAACGGATATAGCCGTAACATGCGATATAAAGTGATTGTTTATCAACAGTAGTAGCCGTAACATGCGATATAAAGTGATTGTTTATCAACAGTAGTAGCCGTAACATGCGATATAAAGTGATTGTTTATCATCATTACTAACCGTAATTTGTAGTATATCGTGTTTGTTTATTAACAGATGTAGCCGTAACATTCATTGTATAGTATTTGTTTATCAACGGATATAGCCGTAACATGCGATATAAAGTGATTGTTCATCAACAGTAGTAGCCGTAACATGCGATATAAAGTGATTGTTTATCAACAGTAGTAGCCGTAACATGCGATATAAAGTGATTGTTTATCAACAGTAGTAGCCGTAACATGCGATATAAAGTGATTGTTTATCAACAGTAGTAGCCGTAACATGCGATATAAAGTGATTGTTTATCATCATTACTAACCGTAATTTGTAGTATATCGTGTTTGTTTATTAACAGATGTAGCCGTAACATTCATTGTATAGTATTTGTTTATCAACGGATATAGCCGTAACATGCGATATAAAGTGATTGTTTATCAACAGTAGTAGCCGTAACATGCGATATAAAGTGATTGTTTATCATCATTACTAACCGTAATTTGTAGTATATCGTGTTTGTTTATTAACAGATGTAGCCGTAACATTCATTGTATAGTATTTGTTTATCAACGGATATAGCCGTAACATGCGATATAAAGTGATTGTTTATCAACAGTAGTAGCCGTAACATGCGATATAAAGTGATTGTTTATCAACAGTAGTAGCCGTAACATGCGATATAAAGTGATTGTTTATCAACAGTAGTAGCCGTAACATGCGATATAAAGTGATTGTTTATCATCATTACTAACCGTAATTTGTAGTATATCGTGTTTGTTTATTAACAGATGTAGCCGTAACATTCATTGTATAGTATTTGTTTATCAACGGATATAGCCGTAACATGCGATATAAAGTGATTGTTTATCAACAGTAGTAGCCGTAACATGCGATATAAAGTGATTGTTTATCATCATTACTAACCGTAATTTGTAGTATATCGTGTTTGTTTATTAACAGATGTAGCCGTAACATTCATTGTATAGTATTTGTTTATCAACGGATATAGCCGTAACATGCGATATAAAGTGATTGTTTATCAACAGTAGTAGCCGTAACATGCGATATAAAGTGATTGTTTATCAACAGTAGTAGCCGTAACATGCGATATAAAGTGATTGTTTATCAACAGTAGTAGCCGTAACATGCGATATAAAGTGATTGTTTATCAACAGTAGTAGCCGTAACATGCGATATAAAGTGATTGTTTATCATCATTACTTACCGTAATTTGTAGTATATCGTGTTTGTTTATTAACAGATGTAGCCGTAACATTCATTGTATAGTATTTGTTTATCAACGGATATAGCCGTAACATGCGATATAAAGTGATTGTTTATCAACAGTAGTAGCCGTAACATGCGATATAAAGTGATTGTTTATCAACAGTAGTAGCCGTAACATGCGATATAAAGTGATTGTTTATCAACAGTAGTAGCCGTAACATGCGATATAAAGTGATTGTTTATCAACAGTAGTAGCCGTAACATGCGATATAAAGTGATTGTTTATCAACAGTAGTAGCCGTAACAAGCAGTATATTGTAATTGTTTATCAACAGTAATGGCTGTAACACGCGGTATAAAGTGATTGCTTATTGGCAGCAGGAGCCGTAACATGCAGTAATTGTAAGTTGTTTATCAACGATTCAATCCAATTTCAATTCAATTCAATTCAATTCAATTTATTGCATATTACCAAATAAGCTGGTGTCAGCAAACAGAAAAAAAACACAACATACAACATCATGTTTTTCATCTTCCACAGCTTGAGAATTACAAACAAAACAACTCTGTTCAATTAGTTTTTAGGTTTACAGAATCTTCCAAGTTCAATATGAAGATTGTGCGTACTGATTCTCATTTTAGTAAATTGTCTGCGTTGTTCGAAGTTTGGTGTGCAGAGCAGGTATTACAGTTAGAGACGTAGTTTAGTAGCTTCTTTTGGTGATTATGAATATGCATAATGTGTGACGTCACATCCGTCACCTCGTGCATTATTAGATTACGAAAAATGGCTTGAACACGAGGACAGGTCGAGAAATTTGAATCTATGGGGGACATACAAAACGGTATGCATATCATTAGATAATAACTCATCGATTCACTGAGTATTAATTAATATTGATGCAATGTAAACAAAGTAGCACAATTTGATAAGCTAAATTATTTGTTTTAAAAATATGTGCTTGCATTGTACTATTTATAGGGCAGACGAGCATGACTGAGAAAGCATGTGCGGTGTCGACAGTTTGTAATGTTAAGATTTGTACAAGAAATAAGACTAAATATGTTTATATTTTATTACGAAAACATTTTAGAATAATTAGATACAAATCTTGATATTGTCAGAAAAAAGTCCAAAGTACAGTTGTGTCAGAAGTGAATACAGTAAGTGGTTGGTTATATATGAAGACTTTCTTCAAGAATAAGATAATGTTTTGCTACATGGACATTCAGACTTTACAGATGAGTTAAGTGTGTTCGCTACGCGTATGTTAATTTTTAAATCAAAAGTTGGTGAGTGGCTACAAAAGCAGGACAGACTTAGTTATTAAAGTTCAGAGAGACTTGATACGCACACTGGTGTTTCTCATAAAACAAGGTCTTCGGTTGCAAGTTCTATTATGTGTGAGAAAATTCGGCAGGAACAGAGAAAGGCAGAATTGTTGACATTGACTGCATCTTTTGAAAAGAAACAAGAATTAGAACTGCAAATATTAAAACCACGTTTAAAAGAACAAGAATTAGACCTGCAGACTGAGTTAGCTGTTACTGTTAACATGGTTGACTTAAGGGAACCTTGTAGACAAAACAATGATTATGTAATTATGTCAGTTGTGTATTTGTTGAACAAATTTAGTGGTGATCCATTGACCTACAAACAGTTCATGCGTCAGTTTCGAACAAAAGTGGTTAACAACACTGATAGTGTAGATGTCAAGAATGAGCTATCTGGAACAGTTCACATCTGGTGATGCTAACAAAGTGGTAAAAGGTCATAGCTACTTGGATGCAGAAAAGGGCTTTAAAAAAATTGGAGGAAAGATATGGTAATGAAGAGAAAATAGCACAAGTTTTTGTTAAAAGAGCTATGGACTGGCCTGACATAAAACCTGATAATGCCAAAGCATTGGATGACTTTGGGATATTCTTAGCTAAATGTGAAAATGCAGTTAAATGTATAGAGAGTGTGAAAGTACCCAGACAACATGAAAAAGTTGGTGATGAAGTTGCCTTTCTACCTTCATGATAAGTGGAGGAATATTGTGTGTCAATCAAAACACAGAATTACATTCCATGATCTGACAGTGTTCGTAAAGACTGAAGCTAAAACAACTGTTCACCCGATTTATGGAAAAGATGCAATGTACAAAGATAAAAAGGTACAGCCAAAGCATATGCAGTCTTTAAAAATAAAAGGTGCATTTGCTACTAGTTTGTGTGATGGCAAAGATGTTCAGAAAGAAATCAAATGTGATCGCTTGAGTGAACAGGTAGGCATTGTTAGAGAAATTAATGAAACAAAAATAGCTCCAGTAAAAGACATCAAATGCCTTATGTGTGATTCATTACATTTTCTTAGCGAATGTGACAAATTTGCTGCACTTACAATTGAGAACAAGTTGGAATTTCTAAAATCGAAAGGTGTGTGTTTTAGATGTTTCAAACGCGGCCACGTGCAAATACTGTAAAGGTCATGTTGTGTGTTCAATTTGTCAAGGAAGACATCAGACACTTCTTCATGTTGACATTAAAAGAAAGGAAGATTTAAAACCTAAGGTTATTACAAGTGCATGTTCCGGTTGTCTAACCAGTGATATGAGGGCTGGTGACGGAGAATGTACTATGCCCATTATTCCAGTGAAAGTGAAAATGAAGAATGGTTTCACGGATATAGATACATATGCATTCTTAGATCCGGGTTCAAGTGTCTCTTTTTATACCGAAGCCATAATGAATAAGCGTGGTGCCAGTGGTAAAAAGATGAAAATTACTCTGGATATAATGGGTGAACCGAACACAAAGACCACTTATGCTATAGGTGGAATTGAGATTTGCAATCTGAACTGTGAAAATGTTGTCAGTTTGCCCATGGTGTACACAAAAGATAAGATGCCTATTACCATACGTCATATTCCTTCAAAGAAAGCTATTTCTAGTTGGGCGCATCTTCATGAAATTGAGCTGCCACAGATAGATGGAGAGGTAGGTTTACTGACAGGTAATAATGTGTCAGATGCCTACTCGCCAATCGAAATAATAACTGGACCCCAGAACAGTCCACATGCTATTAAGACACGACTTGGTTGGGTGTTGTGGAATGTTATTCGTGGTTCCAACTGCAAGGTGAATGAAGAGCAATATCCTTGCTATAGAGGAAATGGAGCAGTTGTAGCGATTGGATGTAATGGTACGACAATCAATAAACTTTTGATTTTCCAGAAAAAAAGGAAAGATGATAAAAAGGAATATTGCCAAAAAGATAAGAAGTTTGTTCAAAAAGTGAACAAATCTATAAAATTGATTGATGGGCATTATGAAATAGATCTTCCCTTTAGAGATGAAAATGTAAAGCTACCTAACAATCATGATCACGCCAAAGAGCGTATGATGGGTTTGAAAACGAAAATGGAAAGAAATTCAAAGTTTCATGCAGATTATAAAGTCTTCATGGACAATATTCTGGATAAAGGCTATGCTGAACGAGTTCCAGATGATGAGTTATTTAAAGATGATGGACGGGTGTGGTATATACCTCATCACGGAATATACCACCCACGTAAACCTGAAAAGATACGAGTAGTGTTTGACTGTAGTGCCAACTACAAAGGTGTTTCACTGAATAGTCTGTTGTTGCCAGGACCAGATTTGATTAACAATTTGATAGATGTTGTGTTGAGATTCAGACAAGAGTCAGTTGCTATGATGGGCGACATAGAAGCAATGTTTTATCAAGTAAAAGTTCCCAAAAAGGACTCTGGCTGTCTTCGTTTCTACTGGTGGCCGAATGGTGATTACACACAAGAACCAGTTGCATACAGAATGTTAGTTCATCTGTTTGGCGCTGTATCGTCACCTAGTTGCTCAAACGCCGCACTACTTCAGACTGCTGTTAATAATGAAAACAAGTTTGACAAAGAGATCATAGACGTTGTTAGAAAGAACTTTTATGTGGATGATTGTTTAACCTCTTCAGCCAATGAAGAAAATGTGATTGACATCAGAATGAGTAATACGGCTTGACGATAAAGGTCTTCAGCCACTTTTTTATGAAGTAGAGAGTATATTGAATGGACGACCAGTTACTGATATTTCGTGTAACCCGAATGACTTGTCTCCTTTAACACCGAATCATTTGCTGCTGCTTCGTTCTGGTGGAAGGTTCCCTCCGGGATTATTTCATGCAAAAGACAACTTTGTGAAAAGATGATGGAGACAAATTCAGTATCTCGCAGATTTATTCTGGACACGATGGTCTAGAGAATATCTTTTATCACTACAAGAGAGACAAAAATGGCATCATTCTCACAAAAAAATGCATTCTAATTCAAATTAGCTCCACTATTACATCTGAATCTAACAGCAGCACGTTGGAGGTCATTTTCAGTTGACCTTTCATTCGACAAATCAAAACCTTACTTGCAAAATCATGCCAGTGATTTGAAAAGAATTTTAAAACATTCGGGATTATGCCGAGGATATACGAAATGATTCGGGTGAATTACGAAGTATGCTGGAAACTAATTGCAATATAAAATTTTATATAAAATTCGTTTCAAGACGAAAACCATTCCCAGTCTGGAGCTCCACGCGGTAAGACGTGTTTGTTTCGCTTGTGCACACTGCACGTGCTTTCGTGTGCTCGACTTGAGGATCCTTCATTTCGTTGTTTTTGTCAGCGAAAAGAAGTTTTCTACTGGGATGTATGCGGTCATTGGAACTGATTGAATGCTGGAACGCTTCTCGTTTCGACAACCTGCACCACCAGGTTGGATTCTTTTTCTGACTGTCGACTTGTTTTTTTCGTGACTGATATGACGGCCATTCTGCAGAACGCCACGGTTGTTCGCGTTTAGTCTCTACATGTCCGAGCCTATCCTAGCAGCACTGGAAGATTGACCACCCCACTCTAAGAAGAAATAGAAAGCGGGGTTGGCCCCTACTACTCTTTTTCTAGACTTTGCCTTGCTTTATAGTGATACCATCTCGTATCCTCCGGAGTCGGGCCCGTCCGCACCACTATACCAACCCAAGACGACTGGACTATACCCTAGTCTGATACTCTCTCTCGTTCAGACGGATCCGGCTTCTCAAGATCTGTATTTCAGCACAGCACTACACCTTCAACGTCTATCGACTGTCAATCTAGGGGTTTCTTGACGGGATGCAACCCATCTCGTCCCTATAAGCTGTGCACCCAAACGACCTTAACGAGCCACTCACGTGGACATATCGATCGGACTTCAAACTTTTAGATCTGCGTTCAAAATTTTGTCGAAATTACTTCTTTTTTAAAATATTATTAAATAGTCCGATCCTCTCTTCTTTCTCTTATTTAATTTTGGACTGTCCTTCTAAAATCCTCCAAATTATATAAATATTCGGCCGAGCAGTCAATTCTTTTTATTTTTGGCTTGTAACTTTAAAAAAAAAAAAATCTTTATTCTATTAACTTTTTTTTATTAATTGCTATTTTCAAAATTCTGCCCATTTTCAACTCTACCCCCCCCCCCCCCCCCCCCCATCCATCCCGAGTCAGGCCACCGATCTTATCGGAGGTCGGACTCGGGATGGGCGTGTTCGAAACCCTAGTGGTATATGGGCACGTTAAACTAGTTATCATCAAGACGAAAAAAAACCTGTGATGGTATAGCCATAAAATCTGTTTATATACTAGTATACAATCCAAAGTTTATTACTGCACTTTTCCCCATGTTTTTTCAATGTTGAAATAGACCAACAATTTCGCCTATTGCATAAATAGTCTCGCCCGATATTTTTAGAATTTGTATGCTCCCGAATAACGCTATAAAAGGCGAAGTGTAATTGGTCAATATTTAAATTGTTATTTATAGATGAAGTGTCACCTGGACATGGGAATCCACGCAATGCTGTTAGATCTACTGGAAGACCCAGTAGAGCTAATTTTAATCAGACTGACAAAAATGTATGTGTAGGTGATATTGTGGTACTGTGTTATAGTTCACCAAGAAATGCATGGTGTCTAGGTCGTGTTGTTGAGGTTGTACCAGCCGGAAAGGGTTTTGTGCGGATTGTGAAAGTTCGAACTGAAACCTCTACGTTGATGCGTCCTATTGACAAATTGTGCGTGATTCTGGAAGCTGATATTGATGAAATTAAAACAGTGTATTAACAGTGATATTACTTTAAATGTGATATATTGAACTTTACTAGATGATGTCGTGTATTGAACTTTACTGGATCTTGTGGTGTATTGAACGTTACTAGATAAGCAATGGGTTATATTATGTTTATTGCCTTATATTTAAAGTTATTATGATGGTTTAATTACAATTCTTATGTAAGCTCATAAGAATTGGAGGGCCGGAATGTTACAGTTAGACACGTAGTTTAGTAGCTTCTTTTGGTGGTTATGAATATGCATAATGTGTGACGTCACATCCGTCACCTCGTGCATTATTAGATTACGAAAAATGGCTTGGACACGAGGACAGGTCGAGAAATTTGAAGCTATGGGGGACATACAAAACGGTATGCATATCATTAGATAATAACTCATCGATTCAGTGAGTATTAATTAATATTGATGCAATGTAAACAAAGTAGCACAATTTTATAAGTTAAAGTATTTGTTTAAAAAACATGTGCTTGCATTGTACTATTTATAGGGCAAACGAGCATGACTGAGAAGACATGTGCGATGTCGACAGTTTGTAATGTTAAGATTTCAATCTAATTAAAATTAGCTCCACTATTACATGTGGATCTAACAGCAGCCAGTTGAAGCTCATGTCCACCAATCAAAACCTTACTTGCAGAATCATGCCAGTGATTTAAAAATAATTTGAAAACATTCCGATTTATCCTAAGGGTATACGACATGTTTCGTGTGAATTACGAGTGCCTTAAAACATGTTTTATTTTATAAAATAAATAATTTGTAATGTAAAACTGAAGACTGATTTAGGTTTTTTTTTATAAATAAATAAATACTTTTGAATGTAAAATTGAAGACTGTTAACCCATCCCGTACGTATTGGTATGGTTCGCTGTACTGCGGCCACTAAAATAGACTCGCCCGATATTTTTAGAATGTGTATGCTCCCAAATAACGTTATAAAAGGTGAAGTGTGATTGGTCAATATTAAAATTATTATTTATAGACGAAATGTTACCTGGAGATTGTAGACTACGCAGTGTTGTTAGCAGTCTGATTAAAATTAGTTCTACTGGTCTAAATAAGGCATTCGTAATTCACATGAAACATATCGTATACCCTCAGGATAATTCAGAATATTTTCAAATTATTTTCAAATCACTGGCATGATAGATCCACATGTAATAGTGGAGCTAATTTTAATTAGATTGGTTAAGATTTGTACAAGAAATAAGACTAAATATGTTTATATTTTATTACGAAAACATTTTAGAATAATTAGATACAAATCTTGATATTAAAAACTTTATTGACAAAGTTTGTTAAAAAGAAAACAAAAGACTATAGTTTGAGTCTCATACAATAGTTTATTTTGACTCTTTATACAATATACGTTTCTTTATATATAGAATACTGACTTAACAAATGTATTTTTTATTTGTTACAGTCAATCTAATTCAAAATAAAGAATTGTTTCAAGATGAAGATGAATTGATGTTGTGTCCCAGTACAGCAGGTAGTTTTCTAATTTATATTCTGATTTAAATAGACTGTATGTTCTGAGTTTAGAATCATTGTTTTGAATAGTATCTGACCAGAATATTATATATTTTAACTCGAGCTCTTGTTTCAACTTACGTGTATCTCTGTGAGGGTATAAAGAGCCTTGGTTGTCCCATATTTGACTAAAGCCAAAATTGATCCACC
The DNA here is from genome assembly GCF_016097555.1 of Gigantopelta aegis. Taxonomy (NCBI): domain Eukaryota; kingdom Metazoa; phylum Mollusca; class Gastropoda; order Neomphalida; family Peltospiridae; genus Gigantopelta; species Gigantopelta aegis. Next base: position 5,833,147 of record NC_054707.1, read on the forward strand.
TAATTTTTATATAAAATGACCAGTTTAAATTAGATGAGTTATTATAATAGTATGATTCCAAGTATGCCTTATGCACTATTGACGAACAATCATGTGTTCCCAATCTAAACCTGTATTTTGCTGCAACGGGTAAGCATGTAATAAGAAGTGGGTGCTGGCTAAGTTCACCGTGTATAGCATCATGGGCGGGGTTTTTTTAACACCAAGTAGCTATTTATAGAATTTTATTTGTACACTTTCGAATGGAGTATTAGCACATATATGTTTGAAACCCCAACGGTCTACTCCTTTGAGATAATAGGGGCTCCAAACCTCACAGCAATACATTAAAATGGGACAAATTAAGCACTGAAATAACTTTAAGGCTGTCGATATATTGTTTCTAACATCAATTTGTTTGAGTTTAAAAATGGCTTTGGTAGCCTGATCACAAAGTCTGTCACATGCGCTCACACTTCCAAGCGAACTAGCAATGAGAGTAGACGTTGTTTCGTGTGCTCTCAACCTAACCCCCCCCCCCCCCACCTGGGGGGATTGATGGCTAGTTATGGCTTGCTGGTGGAATACCGCGTCACGTACACCGGGTCACGGGCAACTGTGACCTTGGTGTACGGGGACGCGGTTTCAAACAAGAGGAAGAGGACAAGGAAGAAGAAACGTGCGCCAGGGACAGCTCAGGTGGGGACAAAGCTGGTGGCTCAACCGCCAGCGGCGGTCCCGTCTGCGTCGCTGCCCCCACCACGACCAATCCAGACGGAGCGGAAGGAGACGACTCGTCAACCGACCGCACCGACCGTTCAGAAGCGGAAAGAGGAGCACCCCAGTGCACCACGGCCCGCATCACCTGTTCTCGCCCGTCGCTCATCAGCGTCGAGACCCCCATCCACGGGGGACTCCGCGATGGCGACATTGGATGTTGGAGTTACCAAGCGGAAGGCCGTGACCCCCCCCCCCCCCCCCCCGGGGGACCAATCAGCCAAGACGCGGCCTTCTGCTTCCGCCAGGGACCAATGGCAGCTCTCGAAATCGAAGATCAAGAGCCAGTACGCCAAGTACGTGGTCGGCGACGTCTCGGATCCCGACAAACTGCCAGGCGGGTTCCAAGAGGAAGAATTTAGGACATTCCAGGATGGCAACCAGATCGCCATCCATCCCGGGGATCTACGGGGAATCGGGCAGGTCCTGGTCATTACTTCGCGCCGGGATGGCTTGTACGGGCAAAGGATCCTCTACAAAGAGATGGACAACCACACCGTCCACAGGATCATCAAGATCATCGCCGGCACCCAGTACATCCCACTGACCCAGCGCCTCTGGGGGCACGACTTCAGGAAGTTGGTGCCCCACGTTAACAACAGCTACACCATCTCTTCCCCGTAGACGCCAACCTTAACTAGGACAGGTAACCTCCTTTTGGGGCTTAGTTGGACTTTAAAAAACTTTCGATCGAGTTTCAAAATTCTTATGTTTATTTTTTTATAAATAGTCCAACGCACTTTACTTTGGCGCCCGTTCAATTGCTCAAATCACCTTAAAACCGTTTCGGCCGAGCAGTCAAACTTATTTTTGGGTTTAAAATCTTAGTCCGGACATGATGTTAGGTGCAGTTACTCTCCGTAGACTTAGGTAAATTACAGGCTTCACCGAGGAATCGAAATTCAGCCAATCAGAACACGGCTCCCACTCGGTGTTACTTCAAGTTTGCGAAGTGTCTGCTATTCGGTCCGCGCTAGCGCTGACTCTACTAAATGGCTTTTTTCCAAATTCCGCCCACCTCAAACGTACAACCCCCCCTCCCCCTGCTCCGGAATTAGTCACTGGCGAAGTCAGAGGCTAAATCCGTAGTGGGCGTGCCTGAACCTTTGTGGATAGGGGCACGAGAAAATAGTTCCAGTTCCAGTACATGCGCTCTTAAAATTACCGGAAGCAGTAAACAATATACCTAAGTAACAATAAGACTGAACAATGTTAATAGCAATTGTATCGTATGTAAAACGAAATCTCTTTATGAGCTTGCCACCTTTGTTGAATACAATAATCTTTGTTTTTTTATCAACGGATGTAGCCGCAACATGCAGTATATAGTGATTGTTTATCAAGAGTAGTAGCCATAACATGCAGTGTATAGTGATTGTTTATTAATAGTAGTAGCCGTAGCATGCGGTATAAAGTGATAGTTTATCAACAGTAATGGCCGTGACAAGCAGTATATTGTAATTGTTTATCAATAGTAATGGCAGTAATACGCAGTATAAAGCGATTGTTTATCAACAAAAGTAGCGGTAACATGCGCTGTTTCCTTCGGCAAAGTACCAGATGAGAACGCATGTCGCTGGGACGAGAAGTAGAATTCCACAGGCGATGGCGATGATGGACAAACGTTTGGACGAACCAGCCAGCTGGATTCCGATCACTGGGTCATCTCTCGCTGCCGCCCGTCTCGCCTGGAAAAAAAAGAAGTGAAACAAATTAACTTAACAGAAAAGACTACATGCAAATTAAAATCCAAACGCTATTTGCGTGTCCACATATCAGTACACGTCCACCCGGGGATTCGCCTCTTACATCGCCAGTGAAGGAAAGTTTGTTTTGTTTAACGCACATTGATTTATTTATCATCGGCTATTGAATTTCAAACATTTTCGTATTTTTGACATAGTCTTAGAGAGAAAACCCGTTACATATTTTTTTTTTTTTCAACAGTAGTAAAGGATATTTTATATGCAACATCTCATGAATAGTAGAATAGGACATATCATGGCCTTTGATATATCAGTCGTGGTGCACTGGGTAGAACGAGAAATGGGCCCATCGACGGGAATCGATCCTAGATCGACTCCTCATCATTATCATTGGGCAACATCCTGCCCTGTCAGTGATCTGCCAAACGTTGTATCAGGTGAGATTGCGTATTTTAGACTTTTTTCTTCTTTTTTTGAGCGGTGGCCAAATAGTTTAAAGTCCGAATCTGACGCTAACTACACGCAGCAGTCTGTGACGTCCTTAGCTTCGAAGTTTATCAAGCTGGTGATTTTTACAGTTCGTTACTACACGCAGCGGTCTGTCACGTCCTATAGCTTCGAAGTTTATCAAGCTGGTGATCTTTACAGTTCGTTACTACACGCAGCGGTCTGTCACGTCCTATAGCTTCGAAGTTTATCAAGCTGGTGATCTTTACAGTTCGTTACTACACGCAGCGGTCTGTCACGTCCTTTAGATTCGAAGTTTATCAAGCTGGTGATCTTTACAGTTCGTTACTACACGCAGCGGTCTGTCACGTCCTTTAGCTTCGAAGTTTATCAAGCTGGTGATCTTTACAGTTCGTTACTACACGCAGCGGTCTGTCACGTCCTATAGCTTCGAAGTTTATCAAGCTGGTGATCTTTACAGTTCGTTACTACACGCAGCGGTCTGTCACGTCCTTTAGATTCGAAGTTTATCAAGCTGGTGATCTTTACAGTTCGTTACTACACGCAGCGGTCTGTCACGTCCTTTAGCTTCGAAGTTTATCAAGCTGGTGATCTTTACAGTTCGTTACTACACGCAGCGGTCTGTCACGTCCTTTAGATTCGACGTTTATCAAGCTGGTGATCTTTACAGTTCGTTACTACACGCAGCGGTCTGTCACGTCCTTTAGATTCGAAGTTTATCAAGCTGGTGATCTTTACAGTTCGTTACTACACGCAGCGGTCTGTCACGTCCTTTAGCTTCGACGTTTATCAAGCTGGTGATCTTTACAGTTCGTTACTACACGCAGCGGTCTGTCATCTTTACAGTCCGTTATTATTAAAAGGAGATCCAAGTGTTGGAATTTAACTCTACAATGAATAATATAAAAACGCATATGTAAAAGCATTGCGTTTTAACTCGACATCTACTTGCCTAACTTTGCTTAAAAATTGCAATTTAAATAATAATAGGCATATCAGTCGCTACCCTTTATTTTGGCACACTGCGTGTATTTGTTAAAAGGGCAAGACTTTGGGACTGCTATGCATATTCAGCGATATTTAATGCACATTATTGCTACCAATCGCATCTGGGGCCTATTTCACAAAACATCGTAAATTTACGTCTGCGACTGGCAGTTATACCGGCCATACATTTACACGCGTTGGGCATCTATTTCACGCAGAAAATTACATCATTACAGAAGATCAAGTATTTTAAGGACATAAGAAAATGACATACGTGTACTTTTAACTATACACCACGACTGGCATATCAAAAGCCGTGGTATGTAATACCCTGTCTGTGCGATTGTGCATATAAAACATCCCTTGCTGCTAATCGAAAAAGAGTAGCCCATGAAGTGGCGACAGCGGGTTTCCTCTCTCAATATCTGTGTGGTCTTTAACCATATGTCTGATGCCATATAACCGTAAAATAAAATGTCTTGAGTGCTTCGTTAAATAAAACATTTCCTTCCTTCCTTCTTTTAACTATATTTGTTGTACTATAATAATAAGTGCAAAACTAGGATGGCAATGTTTTGTGAAATTGGGCCCTGGTCTGACCTGACCTGACCTGACCTCAGAAAAGAAATTGAAAACTGATCTTACTTCCAATCTCACCTTGGTCTCGGTTAATAGATCTGACCTGAGCCAACGTGCTCCCATAGTATATATCGTTTTAAATGGGTGAATAGTGATTATTCTAAATATGAAATAATTTTTTAAAATACTAACATCTTGTGCCCGTAGAATGGCGAAAATTCCCAGCGGCAAGCAGCAAAAGATTGTGGCAAATATGGCGAGTCTCGTGTAGTCGGGGACGGGAACATTTATCGTTATCGCGTTAGGATAGGGTTGTGTGACCTGCAAGAGAACATGTTATAAAATACTAATAGTCATGTTACTATTTTCATCGTCATCATCATCACAACTATCATCATTATCATCATCATCATCATCGTCGTCGTAGTCGTCGTTATCATAATTATCATCACAACTATCATTATCATCATCATCGTCATCACAATTATTATCATCATCATCACAACTATCACCATCATCACAACTATCACCATCATCACAACTGTAATAACCATCATCATCACAACTATCATTATTATCATCACAACTATCATCATCATCAAAGCTATCACCATTTTCTTCATCATCATTATCACTGATTAAATGTTGAAACAATAATTATCTTAAAACAACTTTTTGCTTTTTGGGAGAGAGACAGACAGATACAGAAAGAGATAGGAGAACATAGGATAGGAACATTGCGAGCAGACTGGCCAGACACTTGACTCGCTGACGACAACAATACTACGGCACTGGTTATATTACAACCTCACTAGATTAAAGTCCCGGGCCCTCTGCGTACACGACAGCTATCTAACTTACCACCACGTACTCATTCTGAGCAGAGTAGCTCTGAGCAGCGTAGGCAGGGTAGGTCATAGGTGGGTTTCTTCTCATTGCCGTCTCTCCTTGCTTATCGTAAGAGGGCGGAGCATCGGAAGGAATTGGCCCTGTAATTAGTCACAAGAATTGTTAAAGGTGCGTTATCCAGCTTTTGGTCTCCAATATCTTCAGACATTTTAAAAAGATTTTTTCAATAAAGAGCGTTTAGACCGTCACACTTCTCGCCGTTATGCAATGTTCATATAGCTAAAACGTACTGCAACTACCGTCCCGCCCTAGAATTGGCTTCTGGCGAGGTCAGAGACCATGTCCGTGGTGGGCGTGCCTGAACCCTCGTGGATATGGGCACGTAAATAGAGTTCCCATTCCCATATTGCAACTAATATGACCATAGTTATTAATAGTAATACTGATACATTTCACAGCAAAATTAGTAAAAGTTAACAAATAATTATGGCGGGAAGCCGCCATTTTGCAATTTTGTGATAGCGATTTTAATTCTGTAAATCCTCATCAAAGGCTTGGGTGTATAAAATTAATTAACTTGGGACAGATAATCCGTTAATCCCTTGTAGCACGTTATCAAAGTATACAGCGTTAAGGGTTTAAAATAAAATTCTTAACACGTGACCTCGACCTATAGCTTTGTGTATAGTAACTAACACGCTAATTATCTACCACACCTGTTGTTGTCTAGTACATTACCTACTTGGTTATACGACTACTCTATTCAACAACGAGCAGTTCACTCTATTAAAATAAAGATTTAAAAAATCTGAGACCACGCCCCCCCCCCCCCCCCCCCCGTACACTGGAGATTACCTCTCTCTCTCTCTCTCTCTCTCTCTCTCTCTCTCTCTCTCTCTCTGTCTGTCTGTCTCTCTCTCTCTCTCTCTCTCTCTCTCTCTCTCTCTCTCTCTCTCTCTCTCTCTCTCTCTCTCTCTCTCTCTCTCTCTCTCTCTCTCTCTCTCTCTCTCTCTCTCTCTCTCTCTCTCTCTCTCTCTCTCTCTCTCTCTCAATCCAGATATCATTCCTGTGGGCCGGGTGAGTGGTGTTTTCAAGGTCTATACAAATAACAACACCTATTATCGACGTGGTTGATATCATGCATGGATTGCAGGCCACCCCTATTTTTCAAGTGGTAAATATCCTATTTGATTCAAACTACACGTCTCTTCTCTATGCTCTAGAGTGGAAACTTTCATAATTCGTTTACACATCACTCATAGGATCGTGTTAGTTTTGCGGAGGGGGCTGGAGGGGATCGCTCACTGCCAGCCTTTTAAAATACTTTAATTGATTGAAACGACACTAGCCTCCAACCTAAGTTGTATGACAAAGGGCACGGCTTTAACATTCCAACAGTCAATGTTCTCTTTTTGTCGAGCAATATATATTCCTCTTTTGCGGTGTCTACATATTACAACATCTGACATATTACAACATCTGACATATTACAGAGCTAGCTCATTGTATGCCAATTTAAAAACAAAGCCAATATCATTCTTGGAACAGAAGACGCGTTAAAACTATCTAAACGTTTTATAGCAGACGTTTAGAGGCAATTTGCAGATATGACGCATCACTGACTAAGGTCATATCATCTGCTACATACTTTTTCATCTTTTTGGTTAAGACTGTGCACGTATTTCTCTTCATTAAAAATGAAACAATCCACTTGATAACTGTAGACTACTAATGCAGGTAGCTCGAGTGTTGTCTATTGTTATTCTGTTTTAAATATATCAATATACGAGTTCTTGTATATATGGCCTTATGGCCTTACATACAATAAAATAATTGAATTGAATTGAATTGAATATAGCATAACGCTAGAAGACACTCGAGCTATAATGATGGGTACCACCAGTTGGGCAGGAAATGCTTTTATATCATCAATAGGGGTTTTGTTGTTATTGTTTTGTTTTTTAACTTTGTTGGGGTTTTAGGGGGCTGTTTTGTGTGTGTGTGTGTTTTGTGGTGTTTGTTGTTGTTGTTTGTTTTTGGTTTGTTTTTTGTTTTTAGTTTATTTCCTTCCTACACATCCATGTGATAGATCTCCCGTTCAATTTATGTGTTGGAGATCATTTTGGAGACTTGTGATTGGTTGCTCCACGCTGAGCACCTGGTCGTTACAGCCATACCGTCCAATCAAATAAAAAAAAGTATGATCGAAATTGAATGCTTTCTGACGTATAAGTAAACATGAAATTGATTACACTATGACGCGTAAGTTAATTATAAACGCAAGTGCCATAAATAAGCTATACTTCGAAAAGACGATTAAATTTGTTTTAAACCTGTTTGTTAAAGATACACACGAATCAGAAAATTACATTTGTTCCCATTACATACTTTTTAAAACAACTATTTCTAAGAAAATGGTATCTAACAGAAAAACGTGTAGTATACTCTATATAAAAAACTCATTCTAAGATAAATGGTATATAACAGCCACTCGTGTAGTATACTCTTTACAAAAACTCATTTTAAGATACATGGTATGTAACAGCCACTCGTGTAGTATACTCTATATAAACAACTCATTCTAAGATAAATGGTATATAACAGCCACTCGTATAGTATACTCTATATAAACAACTTATTTTAAGATACATGGTATGTAACAGCCACCCGTACAGTATACTCTATATAAACATCTCATTCTAAGATAAATGGTATTTAACAGCCACTCGTGTAGTATACTCTATACAAACAACTCATTCTAAGATAAATGGTATGTAACAGCCACTCGTGCAGTATACTCTATACAAACAACTCATTCTAAGATAAATGGTATGTAACAGCCACTCGTGCAGTATACTCTATATAAACAACTCATTCTAAGATAAATGGTATGTAACAGCCACTCGTGTGGTATACTCTATATAAGCAACTCATTCTAAGATAAATGGTATGTAACAGCCACTCGTGTAGTATACTCTATATAAACAACTCATTCTAAGATTAAACAACTCATTCTAAGATAAATGGTATGTAACGGCCACTCGTGTAGTATACTCTATATAAACAACTCATTCTAAGATAAATGGTATGTAACGGCCACTCGTGTAGTATACTCTATATTAACAACTCATTCTAAGATAAATGGTATGTAACAGCCAAACCGGCCTCGGTGGCGCAGTGGTTAAGCCATCGGACTACAGGCTGGTAGGTACAGGGTTTGCAGCCCTGTACCGGCTCCCACCCAGAGTGAGTTCTTAAGGGCTCAATGGGTAGGTGTAAGGCCACTACACCCTCTTCTCTCTCACTAACCTCTAACCAACTAACAACTAACCCACTGTCCTGGACAGACAGCCCAGATAGCTGAGGTGTGTGCCCAGGACAGCGTGCTTGAACCTGAATTGGATATAAGCACGAAAATAAGTTGAAATGAATGAAATGTAACAGCCACTCATGTAGTATACTATATATAAACAACTCATTCTAAGATTAAACAACTCATTCTAAGATAAATGGTATGTAACGGCCACTCGTGTAGTATACTCTATATAAACAACTCATTCTAAGATAAATGGTATCTAACAGCCACTCGTGTAGTATACTCTATATAAACATCTCATTTTAAGATAAATGGTATCTAACGGCCACTCGTGCAGTATACTCTATATAAACAACTCATTCTAAGATAAATGGTATGTAACGGCCACTCGTGTAGTATACTCTATATAAACAACTCATTCTAAGATAAATGGTATGTAACGGCCACTCGTGTAGTATACTCTATATTAACAACTCATTCTAAGATAAATGGTATGTAACAGCCAAACCGGCCTCGGTGGCGCAGTGGTTAAGCCATCGGACTATAGGCTGGTAGGTACATGGTTCGTAGCCCGGTACCGGCTCCAACCCAGAGTGAGTTCTTAAGGACACAATGGGTAGGTGTAAGGCCACTACACCCTCTTCTCTCTCACTAACCTCTAACCAATTAACAACTAACCCACTGTCCTGGACAGACAGCCCAGATAGCTGAGGTGTGTGCCCAGGACAGCGTGCTTAAACCTTAATTGGATATAAGCACGAAAATAAGTTGAAATGAATGAAATGTAACAGCCACTCATGTAGTATACTATATATAAACAACTCATTCTAAGATAAATGGTATGTAACGGCACTCGTGTAGTATACTCTATATAAACAACTCATTCTAAGATAAATGGTATCTAACAGCCACTCGTGCAGTATACTCTATATAAACAACTCATTCTAAGATAAATGGTATGTAACGGCCACTCGTGTAGTATACTCTATATAAACAACTAATTCTAAGATAAATGGTATGTAACGGCCATTCGTGTAGTATACTCTATATAAACATCTCATTCTAAGATAAATGGTATCTAACGGTCACTCGTGTAGTATACTCTATATAAACAACTCATTTTAAGATACATGGTATGTAACAGCCACTCGTGCAGTATACTCTATATAAACAACTCATTCTAAGATAAATGGTATCTAACAGCCACTCGTGTAGTATACTCTATATAAACAACTCATTTTAAGATAAATGGTATCTAACAGCCACTCGTACAGTATACTCTATATAAACAACTCATTCTAAGATAAATGGTATCTAACAGCCACTCGTGTAGTATACTCTATATAAACAACTCATTTTAAGATACATGGTATGTAACAGCGTAGTATACTCATGAAAGAGTGATTGCAACCAAAATCCACATCTAGAGTTTCAAGATGTTTACACTCGTGTAACTGACATTCAATCCCACATTCCATCCTTGTACTTAAACTTCTCCTGGTATATGTTAATGACGACTATGATACATTCATAAACTATTCTATATAGAATGGAACCCACCACCATCCATCTACCCACCCATTTAAAAAAAGTAATAATAATTTTAAAATATAAAAAACCAGCCATCAACCTTATCGCTCACTATTTGATGATCTGCAATTTGCTTCCAACATATTTCAAAGAATATAAAGGGATTTAACGGGGGACGTGTTGGCTTTGTGTCAATATTCACCTCCAAAACGAATGGCCGTGTTTGCTTATCAGACCTGTAATAGAGGTATTTCACATTCCACTGCGCATGTGCCCGTTGCGGAGTTACTCGAGGACGCAAACCGCGAGATTTCGCGAGATCTCGCCAAAATAGACCTATCTGCAAATTGGGGGGCAAAAGCAATGGGAGGCCACGACCATTGTTCAATTATTAACTGTTCCAACCGCATATGTCCGGGAAATTCGTTATCCTTCCATCGATATCCAGCCAATGGATATCGGAAACGATTGTGGGTAATCGTTTCACGTAGAAAACGATTTTAATGTTACTCTAAGTACGAGGGTTTGTTCGGCACATTTTGTAGGAGGGAAGCCAGTGAACGCATAAGGGACCAAAACCTTACCGGTTCTGTACAGGACGTTCCTACACAGGGCGGTCTAGTATACTTAGATATGGTGGAAAACACATTAACAGTAAAGAAAATAAATATATATTTTGTATATAAAGAAAATATATGTATATTTCGGATTATACTCAATAAAATATATAACGTGTGCGTGTGTAAATATATAAAAAAATATATGTAGTCAGAACAGCTCTGTACAGAACGTTCCTATACAGGGCGGTTTAGTATTCTCTACTTAGATATGGTAGTAAACAGTAAATAAAATAAAATAAATATCTATTTTGTATATACAGAAAATATATGTATATTTCGGACAATACTCAACAGAATATATATATATATATGAACTTTTAATGTTATTATTACTCAGTATGTTTCAAATTTAATTATAAGTATTGTCTGTTATTACTTTACGTCAATCTAGGTATGAACAAAAAAATCATCCGCAAACTTATGTGAGAACGGCTTCGCCGATTCACAAAATTTACGGATGATTTATTTTGTTCATACCCCGATGAACGTAAAAGAAATAACAGACACTCCTTAAATAATAATAATAATAATGATATATAAATATATATAGAGTGATGACGGCTCTGTACAGGACGTTCCTACACAGGTCCGTCTAGTATTTTATATACTTAGATATGGTGGAAAACACATTAACAGTAAAGAAAATAAATATATTTTGTATAATACTCAATGCGTTCATGTTGACACTGTATAAAAACGTGTGTATGGGTAAACAGAACGGCACCTACCTTCAACCCCCCCCCCCCCCAAATCCCCCTTTTTTAAATTCCCACTTTATGGATATACATGTAACAGCATAAAAATCTCTTCTTTTTTTTAACTTTTCCCAATTAGATAGACACTAAGAAAAATGCAACAAAACACCTTCTGATATATATATATATATATATATATATATATATATATATATATATATATATACAGTCAAACCTGTCCTAGCGGCCACCTGTATTCAGCGGTCACTTGCCTTAAGCGGCCACTTTTTTCCTCCCAAACGATATATAATGTAAATGCACCTGTAATAAGCGGTCACCTGTCTAACGCGGCCAGCGGCCACCTAAATCTGATCCCAAATCGCTAAAATACCTGAATTAAGCGGCCACAGTAAAGTTTTACTCTTATATAAAAGGGATATTTTAACAACAGCGATAGGTGCAGCAAATAACCGATCTTCACACCTTCAGGAATAATAGTACCCATTCAGTCCCGACATCTCCACTGTGTATCAATTAAGGAAGTATGAATCTGACATGCATCTAATTGCCTCTGGGCAGGCTACGCTTGACATTTGTAGATTCACTTACTATAACAATACATCGCATGAAGTCGGAATTAAATAATTAAATGGAAAAAGAAAACAAACTTGTGGAAAACGGTTAATTTAATATATTCTATTTGCATTATTTTTGAAGGAGACAACATGTCAAAAGTTGATTTATAGTCAACTATGAAGCACACATCCGTTAATTAGCAGTACAGACGGTAAAACAAGAAACAACAACAAATGTTTTAAAGACTATATATGTGGCAACCTGTACCGCTTAAGACAGGTTTGACTGTATATATATATATATATATATATATATATATATATATATATATATATATGTGTGTGTGTGTGTGTGTATGTTTATATATATATACTCTCTCTCTCTCTCTCTCTCTCTCTCTCTCTCTCTCTCTCTCTCTCTCTCTCTCTCTCTCTCTCTCTCTCTCTCTCTCAAATATATATATCGATCGATGCCATAACCTGTCGATGCCATAACCTATGGAATCTGTCAAATGTTTTGTTTATACATTTTACGAGATAGTCTTTTAATCTGGCGTTATCAAAACCCTCGGATACAAGTCGCAGAGACTTTGTCCAAGTTGTTGCACTGCTTTTTAATTTGAACCATTCCGCTGTAAATTTCAGCGGACCGTTTTCTACGGCCATTATACCATCTAATTCGAAATATGTACATGTTAGTTGTCAAAGTTTAAAAGTCTCCTACGAAGCTACTCAAGTCGCCCATAACAACCTGTCTGTCACGCCCCCCAATTTGTAAATAGACTAGTTTCAGTCTATTTTATCAAGGGACGTTACTCTTCGCGCGCATGCGCAATAGGAATGTGAAATACCTCTATTCAGCAAGCCCTTTTTTTTATAAACGTTTGTAAACTGTTTTGACTGGTACCCGAAGTGGTAATTCGGTTTACAGTGTATCATAAACTTCAGTCTAGTGGACGGTAGCTACAAATATCTGGCTTTCATTTTTAATTTGACTTATTTTCGTGCTTATGTCCAATTAAGGTTCAAGCACGCTGTCCTGGGCACACACCTCAGCTATTTAGGCTGTCTGTCCAGAGCAGTGGATTAGTTGTTAGTGGTTAGTGAGAATGAAGAGGGCGTAGTGGTCTTACACGTATCCACCGAGTGGTGAAAACGGGTGGGAGCCGGTCCCAGCGTTATATCCGATGGCTTAACCACGACACCACCGAGGCCGGTATGCGCGACTGAACTTACCTTTGGTTTCTAGCGAGAACTACCTGACAACCTTCCTAAACAGATTCGGACAAGTTTTACAATATTTTATATATACTGCTAGATCTGACGTTTAATTTATGTCAATGGATCTGTTAAATTTCCATCATGATTGTATATAATATTATCTTCAATGTTTTCCTTTCCTAATGGCCTAATCTCTTAACATGTTGGCGTTGTTTTAATCCCGTTTTCTCAAACCGGATATTTTCCATAGATACGGCGTGAGTTGGTTACAAAGGTAATACCCATATCGGATCACCCTCAGTTTATTAGCATAAACAAACACACACACACACATATATATATTGTAATGGTCACACCTTAGGTTTCCATTACGTTTTAATTAATTCTATTCTAGTGCAAATACGAGGCAGGTAACTTTGGTTCCAAAGTGCAGTTTACGAAGTACAACTGTCGAAACAACAGAACATTGCTGTGTATATTCATTGTGACTGTGGCAAACGTTTTACTATTTGATAAAATAGCTATATAGTGATGATTAGTAGTACCTACAGATTTATTTCGCTAAGTTTCTAGGACACAATAACTTATTATTTCAATGGAATCGCCATAGTTTATTTGTATTTACTTCCTGGTTTTTAAGGACGCCGCCATGTTTACTTGAAGATGTGTTAGGACAGGTCAAGGCTACGCCAGACGAAATGGTTATAGATATAATTTATGAACCTTGTTCTTCGGCGGGAATATAGCTGAATGACATAATTACATAATTTAATGTTCATATTTAATATCAGTTACGTGTTAACATTTATCAAACTTGTTTTGAACGTTAGACTGTATTGTCGTCAACTGTAGATTTGTGCTTACAGTTGCATCGTTACGTTAGACCATCCCTTAGTCTTTCACGTTGACTTACTGGTGCAGATTATTACGTAATATAGGGAGGTAGGGAGCCAAATACTTTATTGTGTGAGTTTTAATGCAGTTACAACACAACTGAACCAGTTATTTTACAAACATTATCGGTTTACACCGTTTTGTTAGATAGGGTTGGTACTTACCTTTCGAGACGTCAGGTTGCAAGCGGTCGCATTTTGGGTTGGCGGGATGCATTTGATAATTCTAGATCAAGTACACATTTATTAGACAAACTGGTGGTACCAAACTATACAACAACATTATGGGAAAATGTTGTAATGGCCAACCCGAAATATAATGATGATTTAACTACGAAAATAGCATTTTAGTAAGTCAAGTTAGTCAACATAACGTCAAACGGGTTGCACCACGTTGGCAAATCCTGTATTTTGATTAGACAAATGATGTCACGTGGTACGTATATAAAAGCAAGCGACATCATTAATGACGTTACTATGTGGCAGGGCCGGGACAAAGTCAGTTGCCAGACCAGAACCAAACAGTGACTTGGAAACAAAATAAAGCCAGAAATAAAGAACCAATTCCATCAGAGTACGTAGAGCACAACAGTAACGTTATAGTCCATTTAAAGAACATAGCCAATATTTTCCAATGTAATTTACAGCTTACTCCCCTGTCTACAATTAAAGGTGCATTATCGTAAACTTGACATTTTACTATAAGGCATTGAGAAAGGTAATTACTTCGAGTTATCAACGGGAAATTAACTGGATTAGCCTCTTATCAAGTTATCTGCTGTGATCCGATTTTTAAGCTGGCATTTACTCTATTGATAGTCTACGTAGTTTATGAGTGTTATTAGTTTTATTCGAGTTGGAACACACAGCCTCCTGTACACAAGATTGACTACCAAGACCGTATATTAATAAATTATAATTGTTTTTATTTCAACAACACTATCTTTTTATTTGTTGAGTTGCCTATATTAGTGTAATTTTTATAAGTACAAGCGAGCATTGGGTCAACACAGATAGAGAAGAAACCTGCCGTGGGCCACTACAAATGGTGTCAGAAGTGGGATACTTAAAACAAAACAGTGATCAATCCAGCGTCTACAGTACTGTAATAACCACTTGATTGACCAACATAGAAGAAGTGCCGTCACCAGATCCAGAAGTATTTTTCCATATCACCCAAGATACTACAGACAGGGGTCACGGGGATCTAAATTGTGAAGAACAGGGACAAATGGATGATACTGTTCCCTTAGAAGTAGCCCAGTCACCACAATATGGCACAGTAAAATATTTTAGATCACACCCTGGTATCCATAGAGGAGCAAGTTTGGCAACACAAAGCAATGAATTCAGTTCATTTACCGTTCGTCCAGAATCTTATGATGGAACTACAGATTGGGATGAGTATTTATCTCATTTCAACAACTGTGCTGAATGGGAGCATGGTTACCTCAGCAGAAACTGATGATACTATCAGCTAGCCTCAGGGGTGCAGCCCGCACATTCTTCATTGGAATGACAGCCCAAGAGAGGAATTCCTTTACCAAAGATCAAAGATTTGGTAGTTCAAGGCAACAGAACACAAGGTTATCACGGTTAGAAGTGAGATAGCGAGATTCAAAAGAATCAGTGGCCGATTTTGCAGATGATATACGTCGGATGACAAGACGAGCTTATCCTGATTTGGATGACAGAGCACAAGAAGCCATTGCCTTAAACCAACTGTATAAAGCTGTGATCATGGTTGCCGTACAGTTAGTGATGCAGTAGAGATTATTGAGAGATATGAAACCCTTGTCCTTAATTCAAAGGAAAGGAAGAAATCGTCCATTAGAGCAGCTGTTTCCACACCTGTAAGTCAAGAAAACTGGCTCAGGAATCAACATCCTAACGAATCATTACACGACGACATGTTAAAAAAAGATAGACCATGGTCCTTGAAAAAGACTTGTTTTGTTTGCCAATCTGAGTATTATTACATGAACAGGTGTCCTATTTACAAGAGGTACATAGACCAGATGGCAAGAGAATCACAATATACAAGTAGCGAACACACTGACTTGAATAGTTAGGGAAACTCCAACCTGTCTGCCTAGAGGGCCAGAGGAAGACAGGTCTGTCAAGGCCCAAACCAGGTATGAGAGTTGGCCTTGCAGGAGATCCAGCCAATATATGGAATAATGGATTATATATATAGGGAATTGTAAATAAGGTTTCAACGAGTTTCCTTGTTGATAGTGGATCGACAACGACATTGATATCCTATGCCATTTTTAAGAAGATTGAACAACATGATACCATAGAATTTAAGCCATGGTCGACAAGCATCCAAGGTGTGGATGGTGCCGAGCTGGAGACACAGGGGTATACAACTCTGACCATACTGTTTAATGATCAGTGTTTTGAACATCCAGCTGTTGTTTGTGACATCTCGTTAGATGCCATCTTGGGTCACGATTTTCTTTTACAGCAGGTTAACTCACTTGACTATAAACGTTTGAGACTCAACACCAGTGGTTCCAGTATCCAGTGTTGGATAGGTGGCAAAGCAGAGATGATTTCCAGAGTGGAGGTTATAGCAACCACAGTTATTCCACCGAGTCATGGACTCTGGCTTCCAGTAAGAATACCACAAGTGGAGAAACTAGCCAAATCTGTATTTCTTCAAGGTAAAGATGTATTTATTCCAGAAAGCATCATATACCCTCACAAGGAAAGTGTCAAAGTCAATGTGATCAGCTATAGTTCAAATGAGGTCACTCTTCACCCCAATATGAACATAGCCACTGTGGAGTCGATCAACATGACTTCTGACGATGAAGAAATGAGATGTGCTTCTTGCCACTTAAACGTTTCGAAACCAGCAACAGAACACATTCCTGATCATCTAGAACAGCTCTTTAAGAGTAGTTTAGAACACCTGTCTTCATCTGAGTGTGAAGTCTTTGCAGAACTCCTGATCAAGTACCAAGCAGTTTTTTCAACAAACTCAGCAGACCTAGGTCAAACAAACAGAGTTCAACACAAAATCAATACTGGTACAGCTTATCCAATTTGCCAGTCACCAAGGAGACAACCCCCAGGAAAACGTCACATTGAAAAAGAAGAAGTACAGAAAATGTTGGACAACAACAACATAGAGCCATCTGACAGTGCATGGTCATCTCATGTGTTTCTGGTGAAAAAGAAAAATGGTTCATACCGATTTTGTGTTGATTACAGACGACTAAATTAAGTGACCATCAAAGATTCCTATCCATTACCAAGAACCGACGATTGCCTAGATGCTCTAGCAAAGTGCAAGTGGTTCAGCATTATGGATCTAAACTCAGGATTTTGGCAAATAGGTGTCGCTGAACAGGGCAGAGATAAAATTGGTTTTGCCACAAGTCGTGGTCTCTATCAATTTCGAGTGATGCCATTTGGATTAGCAAATGTCCTGCTACGTTTGAGCGACTTATGGAAAATGTCCTTCGTGGTTTGCAGTGGGAAGAGTGCCTCCTGCTTGTTGATGGCATTATAGTGGGAGCCGCTGATGTGGCAGAAACTGTGCAAAGATTAGAACACGTTTTCCAAAGACTACTGGATGCTAATCTTAAGCTCAAGCCAAACACGTGTACGTTCTTTCAGAAGAAAGTGAAATTCCTGGGTCATATCGTGTCTGAAAATGGTATTGAAACAGACCCAAAAAATATTTCAGCAGTAAGAAATTGGCCTGTACCAAGAAACTCCAAAGATGTTAGAAGTTTCCTTGGACTATGTTCTTACTACAGGAGATTCATCCTCCATTTTGCTGAGACAGCAAGACCTCTCCACAGGTTGACTGATAAGGCAACAAAGTTCGTCTGGACAACTGAGAGTAATGAAGCTTTTGAGAAACTGAAATACGTTCTGACCATAGCACCTATTCTTTCATGCCCTTTGCCAAATCACCAGTTTATCCTAGATAGTGATACGGCTGTTGGTGCAGTCCTGTCACAAAAAGATGGGGATGTTGAGCATGTCGTTGCTTATATGAGCAAGGCACTTAGTAAACCAGAACAAAATTATCGTGTCACACGCAAGGAACTATTAGCAGTTGTTGCAGCCCTTAAACATTTTCACAGTTACCTGTATGAACAGGACGTTCTCCTACTTATAGATAATGCAGCTGTAAGCTGGATGAGAAACCTCAAGAACCTAGAGGACAAGTTGCTCGTTGGCTCCAGGAATTGGGCACTTACAATCTGAACGTAATCCATCGAGCTGGGAGAAAACATACAAATGCTGATGCTTTGTCTAGGAATCCCTGTAAGGCATGCAAGTGACAAGAGAATATCCAGAACAGTCATTTGGATAGTGAAGATGAAGATAGCAACCCAGCATTATCAAATGTTTCTCAACCTTCAACAGGTCCAGTTAGAGTGCTAGCCACGCAACAGAAATCTCAGTCCAATCAGTCCACACCACACATCGTCCTAGAAGGCCTGGATCTTCCAACTGTAAGACTAAAACAGTTGGAGGATAGATCTGTTGAGCCCATCTTAATTGCAGTAGAGAAAGGAAAACGTCCAGAAAGGGAGGAAATATCACCATGCACAACAACCATAAAGATCCTTTGGAGACAATGGGACCGACTGGAAGTCCATTCTGGAGTGCTATACAGGAAATGGATTGATGAGAGTACAAGCACACTTCAGATGGTCATACCAGAGAAACTTAAGGCAGATGTGTTAAAATACCATCATGATATACCATCTGGTGGACATTTGGACAGAGAAAATCTCTGAAAAAGATTCAAACAACATTTTACTGGCCAGGAATGAAGAAAGATGTTGAGATACACTGTCAACTCTGTGATCATTGTACTGCAAGAAAACAGTCCAGTAAATCATTGAAGGCACCTTTGGGACAGTACCATGTTGGGGTGCCAATGGAGCGTGTAGACATGGACATACTTGGACCATTACCAAAGTCAAGAAGAGGCAATCGGTACATACTTATAATAGTTGACTGTTTCACCAGGTGGACTGAAGCAGTAGCCATCCCTGATCAAGAAGCCAAGGCCGTTGCCAAAGCCTTTGTGGATAATTTTGTTTGCAGGTTTGGTTCTCCTTTACAATTACATACAGATCAAGGAAAAAACTTTGAAACTCAACTTTTTCAAGATGTGTGTAAGCTGTTGGGAATTAACAAGACTCACACCACTGGGATGAGACCCCAATCCAATGGCAATGAAAATATTTTTTTAACAAGACACTGGGTGCTATGCTGACAATGTATTGTGAGAAAGACCAGCGATCCTGGGATGACTATTTACCACAAGTCATGCTGGCTTACAGAGCATCACCATATTCTACCACAGGCAATAGTCCAAATAAAATGTTTTTTGGAAGAGAAGTCTTTCTCCCTATGCATGCCATGATTGAACAACCTGAAGATATGAGAAATCTAATGGATGTCAATACTTACCTTTTGAATCTAGAAAATAACCTGAACAAGATCATTGAAAGAAGGGCACTCTGTTTGGCTACATAC
Organism: Gigantopelta aegis; assembly: GCF_016097555.1. NCBI lineage: Eukaryota > Metazoa > Mollusca > Gastropoda > Neomphalida > Peltospiridae > Gigantopelta > Gigantopelta aegis. The sequence continues at coordinate 5,852,859 of NC_054707.1, forward strand.
TCCTGTAAGAAAGCTAGGTATTTGTCAAAAGTTCACGTCAGGCTGGAAGGGACCTTACCTTGTTGTCATGAGGATAGATGATCTTATATACCGTGTCAAGAAGTCACTGGAACAACCTGCCAAAGCTTTCCACATAGACCGCCTGTTACCTTATGGAGGATGCAGTCTTCCAATGTGGATTATAAAGCAACAGTTGGTCAGGAAGAACAGTTTATAAATCAGGACATTTTCATGACTATTGTTCATATTTTGTTGTTGTTGTTGTTGGGTAATAGTTTGTTGAAGTTCAAGTTTCCCAGTCTCGAGAGGAACCTATAGCAGAGTCTGAGATTTTAAAGAAGCAACACAGTGAATAAAGATAGCTTTATTACAGGTACCTTAATTTATAAAACTATAATTGTGATTGAGATATCTGCTTTGATGTAAACCTACAATGACACCGAGGATGATAGAAAGACAAAATTGATAACTGCTGGTGGATCAGATGAAGTAAATCTTTGAAGATCAGGATGGTACACATGATAGTTCTTTGACCTCCTTGTGAATGAAGGATGGAAAGTCTGCAATGAAAACAAGAGATGAGTTGTAGCTGCAGCGAGAGTTAGGAAGCTTCCGAAGATGTTTTCAGCAGGACTAGGACTGATCACCCTAGGGTCTTCTGAACCGAATCTTTTCTCTTTTCTTCACTGTTGAGTTGTACAGATGGAAATCTACAGTAGTCAGTAGTTAGTATTAATAACTATAGATTCCAAACCCGAGTGTGTGTAGCTATCCCTCTTTGCCAGCATTGGGTTACAGTAGATAAGCGGTGCTATAGTAAACATGAAAATCCACTTACCTTTCAAACAACATTGATGGAGATAATACCTGTTTCATAAACATGTGTTAAGAGACAGACTTTGTGATGTCTGGAAATACCTATATTGAAATATGGGGAGTAGAACAAGTTGCATATGGTTTACCAAGTTCCATTAATCACGGTGTTTCATGCCTGATAAATTTGAATTAACATTTCTCAGGAAGATCACATTTTATCATTACACACATACACACACACACACACATACACACACACACACACATAGAGAGACATACATACATGTTATATACATACATGAATGCACGCACGCACAAAAACACATATATACATACATACATACACACATAAATACATACATACATACATACACACACACACACACACACACACACACATACATACATGCATGCATACATACATACATACATACATACATACATACATATATACATACACATACATACAGACAATATATAGATTTTCATACATCAATATATAGATTTTCATACATCAATATATACATACATACATACATACATACATACATACATACATACATAAATACATAGTTTTAAAACATTCCTGGGCCAGTGCGTTCATTCATTCTTAAATACATGCACATAAACAGACAGACACACTGACATATAGACAGACATACATACACAGTCACAGACACATATTTATACACTTGTATAATTTCACCATACGTGGCTGTACCCCAACTAGCAAACAGAAATGATTATAATTTACTATACCACGAAATTTAATATACAACACGTAAAAACAAAAGAAAACAAAAACATAACACATCACAACACAACACAACACCACACCACACCACACATCACAGCATCATATCACACCATAACACAACATAACACATAAAAGAACAATACAGCAAATAACCAAACAAATAAACAAACAACTCAAATAAACGAAAACAAACAAACAACGAAACTCCAAATAAAATTAAAAAATTAAAAAATAATAAAACACAAATGAACCCAACTAAACAACAACAAAACACCTCCTAAATCCATGTGATAAATTTTAGAACAGATCCAACTACCTGGAAATGTTTTCTCCTAATGTGCTATAGTCCTGTTCAATTGTTAAGACCCGAAACTGCATTTAAACACAGAGATTTTTTTATTATTGTTTTGTTTGGGTTTTTTGGGGGGTAAAATGGAAATAAGTCACCTTCGTGCATTTTAGATGATGAATTGTATATAAAACTTGTTGGAGTTTGGGTTTGTTTTCATGCAAATGTAAAACAAAACAAGGATTGAATAGGAATTAAACGTAACATTTGTAAAAAACTTAGGGTCATCCCTGAGTTTGCTGCAATTTTTAAGATGTTATCGACTAACAGAGACTTTTTAACGTTTGTAATTACATATTAAATATATTTTTGTGCATAAAATATTAGTGGCTGTATATTAAACATGTTTTTGGTCATTCCAATATTTGTACTAGGTTAAATTTCATTTTATTTCTTAAAATATATTTTTTGTATGTACAAAGTTATTTGAAGACAAAATCCAGTTTGGGCTTCTTACAAACATTAAGACGACCAGAAACACATTGAATATACAGACACTGATATTCTAAACAAGAAACTATATTTAATATGTAAGTTTAATCGTATAAATATTTTATTAGTCGGAAACATTTCGCTATGTTTACATTTATTTGTTATAAACAGCTACAAATTGATCGATCACACAACTAATTATTTGAATAAATAACTCTGTAATGTTGTGTAATGCAAGGCTCAGACTACCAACTGCCAGCAGAAAGTTGGCCAATTTTCTACTGGCAGTTGGTAGTTGAAGCCTAGCATAATATGCATGCACGAAGTGTAAACAGAGTCGCGTTCAATACGACTAGCTTCTTAAAGGTGCTATGTCAAAGTTGCAATAATTGAGGCTCTTTGAAACACAAAGTTTATACTTTCAGCTATATGCCTATAAAAATAATTCCATAGGAAATTTTTTTTATTTTAGAGGGGGAGGACACATTCAACACACTTTTTCATATTCTTTTGCAGACAACTGAAAAACAAACAAAGATGGTGACCATGCTACATTTAGCCACAATTAATTGGATATAAGCCGAAAAATATGGTTTAAAATATAAATGAAATTTGTTTAATTGAAACATGTTCTAAACATATTGAAAACAATATTGTACGTATTACAATTTGACGATGTTGAAGTAACAACAACAAAAACGTTATTTTAGCCCATCCGTTTAAAATAACTTGTAACAACAAAAATTTGTAAAGATCACTGTCTTAAAAGTTTGGGGGTTTACACAAAGTTTTTTTTTTTTTTTGTTGTTTTTTTTGGGGGGGAGGGGGGGGGGGGTTTGTCTGGATTTTGATTCCATACAAATTTAAACAATATTTTGTGAAATTCTTTCTGAAATGTTTCCGATGGATTTGGTAATGTTAGAAGTAAATAACTAAGCTTAGATATTAACAGGGATTTTATTATAGCCATTCTTCCAAGTGGCGTTAACAGCCTTCTCGTCCATATATTTATAATTTGTTTAATTTCAAATAGTTTAGAATTAAAATCGAGTTTGGTCATTTTATTTAAGTCGGTACTAAAATTAATTCCAAGTGCTTTAAATGAAGGAGGATTCCATTTTAGATTACGATTTTGTAAATAACTATTCCCAAGACAGCCAATACAAATTACCTCTGATTTATCATAATTAATATTGAGTCCTGATAATTCAGAAAATACATTCACGGTATTTATTGTTTCTTGAAAAGACGTCTTACTACCATCAAGTATAAAACCAGTATCATCAGCATATTGTGAAATTATTTTCTTATTTTACAAACAAGTCCTGCAAGAATTTCTATACAGAGAATACCGCTCGTGGATCACCTTGCCTACAGCTTCTATATATGTAATACATTTCCATTAACTATACCACTTGATTTTATATTTTGGTAAAAAATATTTAATAAATTCAGCGTTTAATATCTGCTCCAAATCCAAAATAATCCAGGGTTTTATATGACCATAAAATGGAGTTTAATCCTTTTTCAAAATTATATATATATATATATATATATATATATATATATATATATATATATATATATATATATATATATATATACATGTAAAACGAATATATCTGTATTTGTATCTGTATCTATATATGTAGATTTTGTATCTCTGTTTCTCTCTATTTTTATCGATATTTCTATGTATATACATCTCTATCTGTATGGTTAATGAATGTATCATTTACATGTACGGTTAATGAATGTATCATGTGCATGTACGGTTAATGAAACATTTACATGTACGGTTAATGAATGTATCATGTACATGTACGGTTAATGAATGTATCATGTACATGTACGGTTAATGAATATATCATGTGCATGTACGGTTAATGAAACATTTACATGTACGGTTAATGAATGTATCATGTACATGTACGGTTAATGAATGTATCATGTACATGTACGGTTAATGAATGTATCATGTACATGTACGGTTAATGAATGTATCATGTGCATGTACGGTTAATGAATGTATCATGTACATGTACTGTTAATGAATGTATCATGTACATGTACTGTTAATGAATGTATCATGTACATGTACGGTTAATGAATGTATCATGTACATGTACTGTTAATGAATGTATCATGTGCATGTACGGTTAATGAATGTATCATGTACATGTACGGTTAATGAATGTATCATGTACATGTACGGTTAATGAATGTATCATGTACATGTACGGTTAATGAATGTATCATGTACATGTACTGTTAATGAATGTATCATTTACATGTACGGTTAATGAAACATGTACATGTACGGTTAATGAATGTATCATGTGCATGTACGGTTAATGAAACATTTACATGTACGGTTAATGAATGTATCATGTACATGTACGGTTAATGAATGTATCATGTACATGTACGGTTAATGAATGTATCATGTACATGTACGGTTAATGAATGTATCATGTGCATGTACGGTTAATGAAACATTTACATGAACGGTTAATGAATGTATCATGTACATGTACGGTTAATGAATGTATCATGTACATGTACTGTTAATGAATGTATCATTTACATGTACGGTTAATGAAACATGTACATGTACGGTTAATGAATGTATCATGTACATGTACGGTTAATGAATGTATCATGTACATGTACGGTTAATGAATGTATCATTTACATGTACGGTTAATGAATGTATCATGTACATGTACTGTTAATGAATGTATCATGTACATGTACGGTTAATGAATGTATCATGTACATGTACGGTTAATGAATGTATCATGTGCATGTACGGTTAATGAATGTATCATGTACATGTACGGTTAATGAATGTATCATGTACATGTACTGTTAATGAATGTATCATGTACATGTACGGTTAATGAATGTATCATGTACATGTACGGTTAATGAATGTATCATGTGCATGTACGGTTAATGAAACATTTACATGTACGGTTAATGAATGTATCATGTACATGTACGGTTAATGAATGTATCATGTACATGTACTGTTAATGAATGTATCATTTACATGTACGGTTAATGAAACATGTACATGTACGGTTAATGAATGTATCATGTACATGTACGGTTAATGAATGTATCATGTACATGTACTGTTAATGAATGTATCATGTACATGTACGGTTAATGAATGTATCATGTACATGTACTGTTAATGAATGTATCATGTACATGTACGGTTAATGAATGTATCATGTACATGTACGGTTAATGAATGTATCATGTACATGTACTGTTAATGAATGTATCATGTACATGTACTGTTAATGAATGTATCATGTACATGTACGGTTAATGAATGTAACATGTACATGTACGGTTAATGAATGTATCATGTACATGTACGGTTAATGAATGTATCATGTACATGTACGGTTAATGAATGTATCATGTACATGTACGGTTAATGAATGTATCATTTACATGTACGGTTAATGAATGTATCATGTACATGTACTGTTAATGAATGTATCATGTACATGTACTGTTAATGAATGTATCGTTTATGTTGAGGCCACATTCACTTTGTTCGCCTTTTAACCTTACGTCTGATTACACTGTTTTCCGTTACTGGACTTTGTTCTGGATAACTTAAAATTGCGTTTGTATGTGCAATGTTGTTAATCCATAATGCCTACATGTAGGGCAATCCTATAGATCTTCAAAGGCAGCTGAAAGACGGAACTTGATCACCGTAACATAGAATTAAATACATCCAAAATCAATGTAATTATGCATGCACTTTGGTCGTATATGCCACATACAACTTTATTATGAAATAAAATTGTATCTACAGATACAAATTACATGTTGGAAACTTTGCTTCGATAAAAAAAACCTTCAAAATAGATATTTGTTTTTCAAGACAATTCACCAAAACATGTTTATTATTATAATTATGGTGCACATAAAATAGAAAACCATACAAACATTAATGTTATTGCAATTCCTATGTATATATACAGACACGATTTCTGTCTGTTGCCAAATGGTTCGTTGCATGCGGTATTAACTTTTTTTCCATATTAGACCGGGCTTTCACGACAAAAGTCATATTATCTTTAGGATTCAAGCACATAAAAATATTGACATAATGTATGCTCTATTGTACTTCGCATTTGTAATTTCTATCACAAACCGATAACAAAGAATGCATATGGGTCGTATTTGGCACATACGACCTATGTCGGATATAATTATATAACGAACTGTATTTAAAAAGGGTGTATCTACCACATATGACCAGTCGTGTTTGTTGTGTATTTGGACTGTAGGGTCCAGTGGTGGTTGTTTACGGTGTTCTGTAAAAAACACTAGGTCATGCATACTGAGCATGCGTAGTAAAACGTTAATAAAAAGTACATGATACCGGTCATTATGGGAATTCGTGTTATTTTGTCAAATTTGACATAGAGCTTGACACAGGGTCAGCAGTGTCGGTTATTGTTGAGAAAGTGTTTCGTAAGACATGAAAACCACAGATGTGTGTTTAAAAACATATTCTGGAGAAAAACTGAAACCAGTCGGAGTTGTCAGTGTACAAGTGAAATATGATAAACAGTGTAAGCAATTAAACCTCTATGTCGTTCCAAAGGCAGATATAACCTTATTTGGCCGAGACTGGCTGAAACACATCACTTTGGACTGGTTGTCAATTAAAATGTTGCAAGTCGCAAAATTGTCAATTGTCAAATGACAAACACGGTGTGAAGTCAGATGTAGACCGCATTGTAAATAGATACAAGACGGTTTTTCAAAGTTCATGAAAGCAAGATCTGTTCCATATGTCATTAAACCAAAGGTGGAGGCAGAAATTGACAAGTTGGTAAATGACGGTATACTAAAAAAAAAGTCAACTACAGCCAGTGGGCTAAACCTGCCGTGCCTGTCATAAAACAGGACGGATCAGTCAGATTGTGTGGTGACTTTAAAGTGAATGTTAACCCAGTTTTAGAAGTGGATCCGTATCCTTTGCCACGCATTGAGGATATATTCGCATCACTAGCTGGAGGTGAACGCTTTTCAAAGTTGGATTTACGTCAGGCTTATTTGCAGATGGAAGTTAGTGAAGAGTCACGTGACTTATTGACCATCAACACAGAGAAGGGGCTGTACCGCTTTAACGTTTTAGTGTACGGAATAGCATCAGCACCAGCAATATGGCAGTGCGCTATGGACACGGTACTTCAAATGTATCATTGACGATATGATCATTACGGGTGGTTCAGATGAAGAGCATCTTCAAAACTTGGAAAATGCTTTGAAATGCTTAGAGGAATACAATTTGCGGATCAAGCTTGACAAGGAAGGGTTACATAAAACTCAGGACAAAATTGAGGCAGTGATAAACGCACCCAAACCAGAGAATGTGTCTCAGTTACGAACATTTCTACTAAAACCGATTTCTTGAAGATTTGTCGACAGTGCTTCGCCAACTATATGAACTTCTTCAATGAAATAGAAAATGGATATGGAGTGCACAGTGAAGAGGCATTTCGTAAAGTCAAAGATTTGATAACTTCACCGAAAGTGTTAACACACTACAATCCAAGCTTGCCTATTCGTCTTGCATGTGATGCATCACCAGTTGGATTGGGAGCAGTTCTATCACATGTAATAGATGACGACACGGAGAGGTCAAATGTCTATGCTTCTCGAACTTTAACAAAAGCAGAAAAAACTATTCCCAGATTGACACAGAAGCTCTTGCACTTATCTGGGATGTGAAAAGATTTCATATCTACCGTTTGGGAAGGGAGTTCACTCTTTGAACTGATCACCAGCCTCTGGTATCCATATTTCACCCAAGGAAAGGAATTCCAATGACTACAGCTGCACGGCTGCAGAGATATGCATTATTTCTAGCAGGTCATAACTACCAGATTGAATATAAAAATACTAAAAAGCATGGGCATGCTGATTGTCTTTCACGTCTACCTGTTGACAATAGTGAAGAAGAGAATATCAATCAGAGTTTTGATCCTGTTGAGGTGCTACACATTCACAATTTGAGACATTACCAGTTACTCATTCACTCATACGGCGTGAGACCAGAAAGATCCAGTGTTATCAAAAGTTTACAACATGGTTATGACTGGATGGCCTGAGAAATCATCTGATCCAGATTTTGATCCATATTTCCACCACAGAACCGAATTAACAGTACATCAGGGATGTCTACTGTGGGGCATGAGAGTCATCATATTCCAATCGCTACGAAAGAAAATCCCGGATGAGCTTCATGACGGACACATTGGTGGTGTTAAAATGAAAGCACTGGCACGAAGCTATGTATGGTGGCCAGGTATTGAGACAAATATTGAAACATTGGCAAAAAGATGTATTGGTTGTCAAGAGGTCAAGAATGCACCCTCTAAAGCACCTATACACCCCTGGAAATGGCCTACAAAGCCGTGGGAGATAATTCATGTTGATTTCGCAGGGCCTTTCTTGGGATCAATGTTCTTCATCTTTGTAGATGCGCATTCGAAATGGCCAGAAGTGATTAAAATGAATCAAACCACTTCAGCAAAGACAGTGGAAGTTCTTCATACCATTTTTGTTCGAAATGGATTGCCAAACCAATTAGTAAGTGATAATGGTCCACAGCATATTACATCAGCTCCGTATCACCCCAGTACTAATGGACTTGCCGAACGATTTGTTCAGTCATTCAAGATGGCTATACGCTCTAGTAAACAATATGGTGGTTCAGTGTAAAAGACGTTAGCGAACTTTCTAATTGCATATCGCAGTGCACCTCAAACAACTACAGGTGAAAGACCAGCAAAACTCTTGTTGGTCATAATCTCCAAACTCGACTCGACTTGATAAGACCAGATTTGCAGCAACTTGTAAAGTCGAAACAGAGGATTATGCAGGAATCTAGACCTACACGAAGCCGAACTTTCATTGAAGGACAGAATGTTATCACCAGAGATTATCGCGGCACAAATAAGTGGATACCTGGAACAATCGAAAGTCGAACAGGACCAGTTTCATATAGGGTGGAAGTTGCACCAGGAGTATTCTGGCGACGTCATGTAGATCAGGTTCGAGATTCATATGCAACGCCTAAACCATTCGTTCCAGTACCATCATTTTCTACTTTGGTGACAAGTTCTACAACGAACAAGTTGCAGTAGGAGAAAACATCAGTGGGCAGAATTCTGACTCTATTTTGAAAACTCCTGTTTTGAATGAACACAGAACACAGAACACAGTTCAACTGTTCAAACAGGTCGGGTGTATCCAAGACGGAAAACACATTCGCCACAGAGATTTCAAGATTATGTTTGTTCATTGTTAGGTGGTAACCATGCTGTTATAAGGGCACAATAATCCCTGCATGAGTTACTGGGAGCATGTAGGTTCCCTCTTTGAATTTAGTTTGTTGTTAACTAACATTTTTATTGGTAATGCACAAAGCAGCATTCACTTTCAGTTGTTTTTAATAGTTTAAAGACAGTAAATTGTAAATATTTTCATATTAGCTGGTTAACATCAAAGATGACTTTAAACTTAAAAGTGCAGTACCAAGTAAGTACATTAACAAACTTGAGGTGGAAAAAAACCACCTACGTCATGCATACTGAGCATGCGTAGTAAAACGTTAATAAAAAGTACATGCTACCGGCCATTATGAGAATTCGTGTTGTTTTGTTAATTGTCAACAAATGGCATGCAAACACAACAGTGTTCACATAATGGACAGCAAGCAAATCGAAGGAAAGTCGTATGTGTCAGTTACGTCTATTTTCGTCCAAATTGGTATGTGTTATTCACTTACGACCATTTAAATCCTTTTGATACTATTAGGGGCACAGCTACGATGTTTTGTGACAATATGTAATCGGGGATGGCGATTCCAAATATGTAAAAAAGACGTCTTAGGTCGTATCTGCCACTTACGACCTTTTAGCTCTCACGCGACGATATATATATAACCGTGTCTGTATGTATTCGCGTATGTCTCTATGTATGTCTATAATATGTATGTAGTTAGATAGGTAGGTGTCTAGGTAATTTAAAATATTAAAATACGTACCTTGTTTTTCCATAATGTGTTAATGACGAAGTGAATATATGTTGTGAAATACGCTATATATATCTGCAGGTACACCCTGATTCATTCGCACCTGGCGTATCAACTGTCACGTGATAACCGTAACTGATAAGGCCGTATTACATGCCACGTGATACCTAACAAAGAATGCTACATGTAGCTACGTTCTGACAGACAACAGGAACATGTACGCTAGACTGGTTTATGCACTATACGTTAAACCGAATGACAGCATCGAGAGCTAGTGAAATATTTCGCGAACGTTAGCGACGTTCCCTGTCGCTGAACGCAGGGGATGTAATTCAGTGGTAGAGCGTTCCTTTGATGTGTCATGGGTCCTAGTTCGATACTCCACAGTGGAACCAGGTTTTTCTTTTGTTTTATTTTTCTTCTTTCACCCCAAAGCCTCTCAACTGATATAACAATATTTCAGTCGTCTTTTGGGAAAGTGGATACAGACTTTTCTCACTAGCCACCATGGGCGGGACCTTGCCCAGCGGTAAAGTGCCCGCCTGATGCGCGGTCGGTCTAGGATTGATCCCCGTCGGTAGGCCCATTGGACTATTTCTCATTCCAGCCAGGGCACCATGACTGGTATTACAAAGGCCGTGATATGTGCTATTCCGTGTGTGCGATGGTGCATTTAAAATATCCCTAGCTTCTAATAGAAACATGTAGTGGGTTTCCTTTTTAACACCATATGTTTGACATCTAGTAGCTGATGATTAATAAATCAATGTGCTCTAGCAGTGTCGTTAAACAAAAACAAATTTAACTTTAACTCTAGCAAAGACAGTAACGACATCACTGGAGCACATTAATTAATCAATCATCGGTTACTGGATGTCAAACATGTGATACTTCTGACACGTAGTCTCAAGAGGAGCGGGCGGGATGTAGCCCAGTGGTACAGCCCATTGGGCTATTTCTCGTTCCAGCCAGTGCACCACGAATGGTATATCAAAGGCCATGGTGGGATGGTGCATATAAAAGATCCCTTCCTGCTAATCGAAAAGAGTAGCCCATGAAGTGGCGACAGCGAGTTTCCTCTCTCAATTTCTGTGTGGTCCTTAACCATATGTCTGATACGACTAGCTTTTTTCGTGACTCGTATGACGGCCATTCTGCAGGACGCCACGGTTGTTCGCGTTTAGTCTCTACATCTCCGAGCCTGTCCTAGCAGCACTGGAAGATTGACCGCCCCACTCTAAGAAGAAATAGGAAGCGGGGTCGGCCTCTACTACTCTTTTCTAGACTTTACTTTGTTTTATTGTGATACCATCTCGTATCCTCCGGAGTCGGGCCCTTCCGCACCACTATACCAACCTATGACGACTGGACTATACCCTAGTCTGATTCTCTCTCTCATTCAGACGGATCCGGCTTCTCAAGATCTGTACGATAACACCACTCCCCAATCGTCGCACCATTCCAGAAGGTCCAAAGCCGCAAGGCTCAATGACAGGGATTTGGTGCCTCCCCACCGACTGAGGTACGCAACAACCGACGTGTTGTCCGACCTCAACAAAATTCGACGATGTCGAATAACAGTCCTGAAATGGAGACAAGCACGACTCACTGCTTCCATCTCCAACAGGTTGATGTGACGACTCCTCTCTGAAGGAGTCTACACCCCTGACAGATGTTGATCCAAAAGGTGTGCACCGAATCCCTCGAGGGAAGCATCGGTAAACAGGACCAACTCTGGAGAAAGTGGGTGTAAAGGAACGGCCTGGGACATACACTTGTCCACTAGACACTCTTGGATCGGAAGAATGAACCAAGGCCCCAATGGTATCACCAAATCCCAGCTGAGACCATCCCACACTCGGGACAAATGCCATTGAAGCGGTCTCTTGAACCGTCTGAACCGCACATTCAGCGCCGCCAGCGATTCGAGATGGCCTATCAACACATGGAGCGTGCGCACCGACGCACTTTGCTCCACCAGAAGACGTTGCGCCAACGTCCTGAAATTGTGAAGTCGTGAATCCGTCAGAAGAACGGACGCCTCCACAAGGTTGAAAACCACCCCGAGATAAGTGAAAACCTGCGTTGGCACTAATTCCGACTTGACCCAATTGGGAATAAACCCCAATCGGAGAATCATGTCGATCACGAACTCCACGCCCACGAGACATGCTGTCTGTGACGCCGCCGGAATTAACCAATCGTCCAGGTAATTGTGCATCCGTATACCCAACAGATGTACACGCCCCACCACTGCCTTTACTACCCGAGTAAAGACGTGAGGGCTTGTGGCCAATCCGAACGGCAGAACTTGAAACTCGTAAGCTCTGCCGTCATAGAGGAACCGCAAGTACTTCCAAAAATCCCGATGGATTGGAACATGCATGTAAGCGTCCTTCAAATCGATGGACGCCGCCCATTCCCCCACCTGAAGCAAAGTGCGAACAGACTGAACCGTCTCCATCTTCATAGATGGAATAACGACGAAATAATTCAGTGGCTTCAGGTTTAGAATTGGTCGCCACTCGCCATTCTACTTCTGGACGAAGAACAGATGGGAATAAAATCCCGGAGTGCCCAAATCCACCTCCTGGATGGCTTTCTTGTCGAGAAACTCGACAACCATCTTCTCCACCAGTACTCGTTTGTCGACATGCGAGCTGAGCGACGTGATGAGAGGCTTTAGAAGCCGCCAACAAACAACCCTTAGCCATCGGCGGAAGACCCGTGACTGCTTTATCTAACCCAAATAGGAACGTACCTAAATGGTTATTGACTTGAAAAAGAAGTTTAGATAACCTCTCCAAAGTCTCTAAATCCGTGAGTGGCACACTGACATTAGGAGATGGGTGGCAGTCTGCCTTCACCCTAGCGGAAACGATCGCTGGATGTGAAAGGAATGTAGCTCCCAATGTCTTATACGAAGACGTGGACAAAACCTTCGCCGCAGACAACAGTTTCCCGGTAGCTAACGCTGCCGGAAACTCTTCCACCACCGCCCCCAAAATACGATCGCTAACCGCAATCAAAGCATCAATCTCCGCAAGAGATTCATGCGCCTCGTGCGCTAACGGCAAGCCGAAATCCTGCCGCAGAGCGTCCGTCGCTAAAGGCCGGTTTCCAAACGAAACACCCTTGTAAGACTGAACAGCCTCCTCCGACGGAATTGCATCCGCGCACACCAGTCGGACCTGTTCCCGTACAAAACCAAGAACCGCCTGGTAATCATAATCGCCGTCTGGCGTACCATCGGCCAAGTTGGGAATCTCGTCAAGCACCGAACCTGGTGCCGACCCTTCCCCCGAACCACACACTGATTCGGAGGGAAAATCGTCTTCCGAAGAAGAAATTTTTTCAAACAACGCGCCATGCGCTGACTGTAACGGAAACGAAACTGCATGGGCAGGACGATGCGGACCGGCCGAATCTGCAAACTGGTCCAACCCCGGTCTCGCTGGAAACCCCGGCGGTGGAGGGACTGGTGGAGGCGATTCCCCTAACCAGGCCATGAAATTCTCAAAAAGAGAAACATAGTCCCCCTGAGTCCGCCCCTGAGGGCGACCCGAAACCATCGGACCCTGAACGAAAGGTTCCGCCCACGCAGTCGAGGGATAACGCCTGGAACCTCTACCCCGATCTGACAGGTCCGGATTGACCATCGGTGTAGACACAGGCGCACCCAAGAAAGCTGCAGTTTCCCTGATCCCTGCCGAAACAGACAACGGGACTGGTGGTGTCGGTTGAACCGGACCGTCAGGAAATTCGTACACGTACGAATCCTGCGCCGAATTCATTCTAGAGCTAAGAGACCCCTCCACAGAAGGACCGATAACCCTGCCCCCATCAGCAAGATGGGAGTCGGAACTGAGAGACACAGTCGTTCCTGCCACGACTGCACTCCCTCCGACTGACGCCCCCGTTACAACCGTAACCGGCGCCGCCTCCACCGACGGAGGCAAAAGCAAATCCCCAGGTCGAACGGAGCCCGACCTGGAAGAAACCTTCCCTGCTTCAGCCGAAACAGGGAGCAACAGCGCCCCCTCCGCGCCAAGCGGCGCTTCGGGTTTACTGGTATCACCATGAAGATGGCGAACAGACGAGGAGGCGCCCTTGCGCGAGCTCTTTGAACTGGACACCGACTTACCGGCCGCCGGCAAATCGGTATGGAGCACGACCCCGGATGTTGCCACTGTGCTCCGCCCGTCCCGTTCACGTCTAATCATCCTCTTTCGCTCGGCGTCTTTTGACAGCTTCTTAGCCTTCCCCCACGTGGAGGGGGACCAATTTACACAGATATGACACTGGCGTTCAAAACAACAAGAACGACATGCCCGACATAACAAATGCTGATCAAACTGGGGCAGTCGTTTAAGACAACCCCCCTCGGCACACACAACCAACCGGTTGGAGCCCGAGGAAGCCGTGTCAGACATTAACCCCCTGTGTAAATTACCCAAAAGACCTCGTATGACAGAGTAAAACAAAATTACAAATTAATAAACAATCTGATAATTTGACAAAAATTTTACTACAGAACTCGAACACGACTGCAGTGGAGGACTGCAGAATCAAAAACGAGGATATACGGTCTACCCATGCGCGGGTGTAGGTTATACATCCGACAAGGGGAGATAATTCTGCAGTGGAGGTTATAACTCAGGGTCGTATAGCATTGTTGTTGTGCTAGTACGGTAAGTTGAATAAGACTATTACTAATTGCTATTCTCAAAATTCTACATCCACCCTCACACCCCCACCCCACCACCCCCACCCCACCCCACCCCTCCATCTTATCTAATTTCTTTTTGACCACCAGATCTAATCTAGCGAACACATTTAATGAGTAGAATTTTCTTTATTAATTATATTAGAGATGCGCATCAAAATTTTAAAGGCCCACTATTTAATTTTGGGATGTAAATTTCAAAATTGTCCGCGTAATTTGTTTCTGTCCCGGGACAAGCCCCTGGCTATCCAGAGACAGGCCCCGGAACGGACATGCTCGAAACTCTAGTGGTATATGAGCATGTAAACATTATTCGCACTCGCACTCAAATCACTGGCATGATTTTGCAAGTAAGGTTTTGATTGGTCGAATGAAAGATCAACTGGACATGAGCTCCAACGGGGTGCTGTTAGATCCACAGGTAATAGTAATTAACCAGTGGAGCTAATTTTAATTAGATTGCATAAACTGTTGTTGTAGTTCAGGAAACATTATCAGCAATGGAAATTGGTTTGCTTCACCAGAACCCGAAGCGTGTACCACATATATACCAATAAGGTATGTCTTTGTTTCGTATTCGGTGTATCTCGTCGTACACGCGGGACGCGGCTCCGAAACTCTGTCTGCTCGTGATGGAGTACACGAGGAGAAACCCGTCCGCGTTCTGGGCGAGAGAGCGCACTATTTGCTCGTCGTCGTACATCAGTTTTACAGTGTTACCATGGAGACGCCGCCATTTTTATGACGTTGCCATTGAAATAAATATACACCCGCACGTCCATTTGTCAATGTCACCATACAAAACAACCCTATACCTATATACGTAGGCCTACATTATTTTAAAATGTAAATGCCATTTCACTAGTTATCATGGAAATAAATACAGGCACGCCGAAAGCAAGTAGACATGGGGGGGGGGGGGGGGAGGGATGACTGAGATCGAGAGCGCAAATCAAAATGTCTAAGGGGTTCGGGGGTATGCTTCCCCATAACATTTTGAAAACTAAATCTCCTGAAATGCCATTCCCTGCATTCTACAAGTACAATTCATCTCTGCCTTAAGATTTACTACCAATAATAATTTTGTTCATAATTATGCCTGGAACATTATGCGCAGTATGTTGAATAAATTTTATTTCAGTTATTGAATTTATTTTTTGTTATTCCCCATTGACATCGGTTTAATCAAATTATATATATATATAACATATGGTTATGGATCACACATGAGAGAGGAAACCCGCCTCTGCAACTTCAGACGTTACTTAGGAGATAAACATACTCTGATTTCATTTTCGAGGTAGGTTATCGTGGATTTAATACCGCTAAATGTCATTTAAAACCGAACGCGTTAGCGTGAGGTTTTAAATG
Organism: Gigantopelta aegis; assembly: GCF_016097555.1. NCBI lineage: Eukaryota > Metazoa > Mollusca > Gastropoda > Neomphalida > Peltospiridae > Gigantopelta > Gigantopelta aegis. The sequence continues at coordinate 5,869,393 of NC_054707.1, forward strand.
TAACATTTGGTGGTGTTAAATCCACGATAACCTACCTCAATAATGAAATCAGAGTATGTTTATCTCCATTCTACCATAATTAAAACGTATTCAAAGTTAGAACTATTTTTAATACGTGGAGGGATTAGGAGTGAAATCGATCCTAGATCGATCGCGCATCAGGCGGGCGCTGTACCACTGAGCTACGTCGCCTCCCTGAGCAGCTTTGAAGGTTGAGAAAGATTCCACAAAGCAGATTGTTCGTGTGTGGCATTGTTCTTCCGTATAACCAGATGTTTCTTATTAACCGCAACAATGTTGTTGTTTTTTCTACACATTCGTGTAGCCAGATATCACATACAGGTGAATAACATATGACCTGTTACCTGGCAGGTCACTCATTGTTACACCTTCATGGTTCGAAAGATATTTGTTCTCTCTGTATGTAACAAAATAATATAAACTTTTAAAAGTCACTAACACGTCAGCAATAACGTACGTAACACAACTAAAACAACAGAAAAAGTTGATAAGAAAATGTGATAAGGATCTACCCTATAGCAAATCACTTTTAATTTAATAGAGCTTTAAAAATTTCCATTCCCTAGTTATGTATGTGTCACTACACATATGTCATCTGCCATTGAAACCCATGTTAAATTGCCCTACTTCAAATGAAGATTGCCAAAAGAACGGGTTCTCGTTGACACTAACAACATACACCATTGCGTTATATACATTATATTAGCACTTGAGAACATTTCCGTTTTGCTATATGACCGCATCTGGCTGTAGTACCGGTCCGAACCACCTGTTTAGGTACCGAGTCACACCGACCGCCTCTTCCGCTATACACCCATGTCCCAAAAAGTCAATGCACAATATTACACAATAACATAGGCAAAATCCAGCCAAAAGGTTTACCATTAAACATACTGATTGTTTTAATTCTTCCCCAGTGACTTACAAGTGAATATGTGAACCACAACATATGTCACAATTAGGAACTATAGTGGATGAATGAAATATGACGCTGTGTAGTGAGACCATGGATAGTGCTGCCCCAGACCCTGCTTCCTTTGTTTTATGGATTATTAATTTTCCGAGCGAAAGCGAGGGGTATAACATAATTTCCAAACGAGTTTTATACATTTCGTATGGTACTCCCGCGAATGTTATAATGTATCCACAAAGTGTTCTTTATAACAAACGTTAAATATGATTGTAATCGATTCGTTTCACAATCGACGTTAATAAAACGTTCAACACATTTGAAGGTGATATTAAAACCTGCGTTCAGTGTTCCACGTATGTTCACCCAGAACGCATATTTCACAACCACGAAAATACCTAAGGAGACGATGGCAGGTTTATGACATAATGTCTTTAACAAAACACCACATATCATCTCTGTGATGAAAATAGTTCATGTTTAACTGCACCCCAGCACCAGGTAAAGGTCATACAGATCATGTTTGAAAACCTGTTTATCGGGACCACCTCTCGAGTAAACACCCAACATGTGATATGTTTGATAATATACTCATAAACAACACCTGCCTAGTCATTAATTAAGAACACCTGCTTTAACACCACATACTCATAAAGACCTCTAGTATATGTCAAGTTAAAGTTTGTTTTGTTTAACGACACCATTAGAGCACATTGATTTATTAATCATTGGCTACTGGATGTCAAACATTTGGTAATTTTGACATATAGTCTTAGAGAGAAAATCCGCAATATGTTTTCCATTAGTAGCAAGGGATCTTTTATATACACCATCCCACCGACAGGATAGTACATACCATGGCCTTTGATATACCAGTCGTGGTGCACTGGCTGGAACAAGAAATAGCCCAATGGGCTCACCGACGGGGATTGATCATAGACCGACCGCGCATCAGGCGAACACTTTATTCCTGGGATATGTCCCGCCACCTGTATATATATAACAACTTATATGTAAAGACCACATTCGAATAATCACCACTGTTCATAAATGTCGCATGCCTATAAAGATAACCTGCTTAAAGACAACCCGCTATTAAAGATGTCTTTTAGAATCTCTCTTCTGTCCCGAGGCCATATAACCGCAATTAAAATGGAAGGAAGGAAGGAAGTATTTTATTTAACGACGCACTCAACACATTTTATTTACGGTTATATGGAGGAAAAAGAATTGACTTTTTGGCAAAACAATTTGTGAATTTTAGATCTCGATTTTAGTAACCGAACATGTATGCAACCAGATTTGCCTTGGCGCCCCTCCAACTTTCCTTAGTGCCCTAATGTTTGTTATTAAACACAAGGCCACAAAAATTAAAATTCATCCCCTGTATGTCATGTTTTGTTTATCAGATCCATTTACATACATTTTTCTAGCTTAATTTGTAAGGAAGGAAGGAAATGTTTTATTTAACAATGCACTCGACACATTTTATTTAACAATGCGCTAGACATATTTTAGTTACATTGACCACACAGATATTGAGAGAAAACCCACTGTCGCCACTTCATGGGCTACTCTTTTCCATTAGCAACAAGGGATCTTTTATATGCACCATCCAACAGACAGGATAGCACATACCACAGCCTTTGATATACCAGTCGTGGTGCACTGGCTGGAAAAGTTTGTTTTATTTAACGACGCACTCAACACATTTTATTTACGGTTATATGGCGTCAGACATAATTATGATTAAGGACGACACAGATTTTGAGAGGAAACCCGCTGTCGCCACTACATGGCTTCCCACAGGCAGGATAGCACAAACCATGGCCTTTGTTGAACCAGTTATGGATCACTGGTCGATGCAAGTGGTTTACACCTACCCATTGAGCCTTGCGGAGCACTCACTCGGGGTTTGGAGTCGGTATCTGAATTAAAAATCCCATGCCTCGACTGGGATCCGAACCCAGTACCTACCAGCCTGTAGACCGATGGCCTACCACGACGCCACCGAGGCCGGTCGGTTATATGGCGTCAGACATATGGTTAAGGACCATACAGATATTGAGAGAGGAAACCCGCTGTCGCCACTTCATGGGCTACTATTTTCGTTAAATAAAACATTTCCTATATACTATCCTGTTTGTGGGATGGTACATATAAAAGATCCCTTGCTTGTAATCGAAAAGAGTAGCTCATTAAGTGATGACAGCGGGTTTCCTCTCTCAATATCAGTGTGGTCCTTGATCATATGTCCGAAGTCATATAACCGTAAATAAAATGTGTTGAGTGTGTCGTTAAATAAAACAGTTCTTTCCTTCCTTCCAAATACGTACCTTGTTTTCCCGTAATGAGTTAATGACAATGTGAATGTGTGTTGTGAAGCGGGCTCTGATATATATCTGCAGTGACACCCCGATTATATCTCACCTAGCGTGTCAACAGTCACGTGACGACTGGAACAGTTACAGATGAGGATGCATTGAGTGCCACGTGATAACTGGAACAGATAATGGTCAACGAACGTTAGCGTTGTTCGCTATCATTGAACGCAGCGCTGATTCTTCTGGACATAGTTTCTTTTGTTTGACAATACCACTAGAGCACATTGATTTATTAATCATCGGCTATTGGATGTCAAGCATTTAGTAATTTTGACATATAGTCATAGAGATTAAACCCGCTACAGTTTTCCATTAGTAGCAAGGGATCTTTTATATGCACATCCCACAGACAGGATGGCACATACCACGTGCTTTGATATAGCAGTCGTGATGCACTGGCTAGAACGAGAAACAGTCTGGACATAGAGACCTTACCTTACACATTTAAAACGTTTTCCATCTGGACATTGTTGGTTGTTGTTTTGGTTTTTTTTTTTTGGGGGGGGGGTTGTTGTTATTGATGTTGTTTTTTGTCATTTTTTTTGTCTGTCTATTTTGTTTGTTGGTTGGTTGGTTTTGGAGTTGTTTTTTATTTCTTCTCTCTTTTTTTTTTTTCTTTTTTTTTTTCTTTTTTTTTTCTTTTTCTTTACTTTTCTTTTATGTGCATTTTACTATAAATAAGGTAGTACATAAACGTGGTCTAATAGGCGTGTTTTCATTTATGGTAGATTCAGTCTTACCAGGTTTTCCTATTTTTCAGTTTCTATAGGTTTATAATGCAGGGGAGACAATTCATGTAAGTGAAGGAAAACATAGCTACAGATCATAGTTATCTTCCCATTTTGGGAAATATTTTCGCACATAATTAGTCTGCTGTTTGTCTTTGATTCATTGCAGACAGCTATGTAGTGGCATTTATTAGACTGAAGTTGAAAAGCATGTGGTTTGCAAATATGTGTGACTTAACACCGAAGATTTCTTTGTGGTGTTGCTGTTATACTAGTGACAGTATACCACGTGTGCAGTTGTTATCAGTACTAAATATAACGAGAAACTAGTGGGTTATTTAAATACTTCAGAGGTCTTGTAATCATCAAAGAAAGATTTAAAAATGAATGTCAAATTTTGTAATAATTTCTTATAATTTTAGAACAACATGTATATCCTAAACTGGACTAAGTGCTACAACAAGTAACAACACGGCATATAGTCTCTGTTTATCATCATTAGTAGCCGTAACATGCAGTATATTGTGATTGATAATCAACAGTAGTAGCCGTAACATACAGTATATTGTGATTGTTTATCAATAGTAGTAGCCGTAACATACAGTATATTGTGATTGTTAATCAACAGTAGTAGCCGTAACATACAGTATATTGTGATTGTTTATCAATAGTAGTAGCCGTAACATACAGTATATTGTGATTGTTTATCAATAGTAGTAGCCGCAGCATACAGTATATTGTGATTGTTTATCAACAGTAGTAGTCGTAACATACAGTATAAAGTGATGTTTATCAATAGTAGTAGCTGCAACATACAGTAGATAGTGATTGTTTATCAATAGTAGTAGCCGTAACATACAGTATAAAGTGATTGTTTATCAATACTAGTAGCCGTAACATACAGTATATTGTGATTGTTTATCAACAGTAATGGCCGTAACATACAGTATATTGTGATTGTTTATCAATAGTAGTAGTCGTAACATACAGTATATTGTGATTGTTTATCAACAGTAATGGCCGTAACATACAGTATACTGTGATTATTTGTCAATAGTAGTAGCCGAAGCATACAGTATATAGTGATTGTTAATCAACAGTAATAGCCGTAACATTCAGTATAAAGTAATTGTTTATCAATAGTAGTAGCCGCAACATACAGTATATAGTGATTGTTTATCAATAGTAGTAGCCGTAACATACAGTATATAGTGATTGTTAATCAACAGTAGTAGCCGCAACATACAGTATATTGTGATTGTTAATCAACAGTAGTAGCCGAAGCATACAGTATATTGTGACTGTCAATCAACAGTAGTAGCCGAAGCATACAGTATATTGTGATTGTTTATCAACAGTAGTAGTCGTAACATACAGTATATTGTGATTGTTTATCAACAGTAATGGCCGTAACATACAGTATATTGTGATTGTTTATCAATAGTAGTAGCCGAAGCATACAGTATATAGTGATTGTTTATCAACAGTAGTAGCCGTAACATTCAGTATAAAGTAATTGTTTATCAATAGTAGTAGCTGCAACATACAGTATATAGTGATTGTTTATCAACAGTAGTAGCCGTAACATACAGTATGTTGTGATTGTATATCAATAGTAGTAGCCGTAACATACAGTATATTGTGATTGTTTATCAATAGTAGTAGCCGTAACATGCAGTATATTGTGATTGTTAATCAACAGTAGTAGCCGCAACATACAGTATATTGTGATTGTTAATCAACAGTATTGGCCGTAACATGCAGTATATTGTTATTGTTTATCAACAGTTGTAGCTGTAACAAGCAGTATATTATGATTGTTTATCAACATTAATGGCCGTAACATGTTGTATATTGTGACTGTTTATCAACATTAATGGCCGTAACATGCTGTATATTGTGATTGTTTATCAACAGTAGGATCCGTAACACACGCTGTATACTGCGGTAAAGTACCAGATGAGTACGCCTATCGCTGGGATGAGAAATAGAACTCCACAGGCGATGGCGATGATGGACAGACGTTTGGACGAACCAGCCAGCTGGTGTCCGTTCATCGGGTCACCTCTCTCTGCCGCCCGTCTTGCCTGGGAAAAAAAAGAAGTGAAACAAATTAACTATACAGAAAAAAATTGCATGCAAATTAAAATCCAAACGCTATTTGCGTGTCCACATATCAGTACACGTCCACCCGGGGATTCGCCTCTGACATCGCCAGTGAAGGAAAGTTTGTTTTGTTTAACGACACCGCTAGAGAACATTGATTTATTTATCATTGGCTATTGGATTTCAAACATTTAGGTATTTTTGACATATAGTCAAACCCGTTACATTTCTTTTTTCATTGGTAGCAAAGGTATTTTATATGCACCATCCCATGGATAGGAGGATAGCACATACCACGGCCTTTGATATACCAGTCGTGGTGCACTGTGTAGAAAAATAAATAGCTCAATGGGCCCATCGACGTGGATCGATCCTAGACCGACTGCTCTTCGTTACCACTGGGGTACGTCCTGACCTGTGAGTGATCTGTCAAACGTTTATCAGGTGATTTTGCGAGTTTGCTGCCAAAATAAGGTGTATAAGATTTTTTTTTTTTTTTTGTTGAGCGGTGGCCAAGTACAGGCAACACTTCGTTACTACACGCAGCAGTCTGTCACGTCCTTTACCTTCGAAGTATATCAAGCTGGTGATCTTTACAGTTCGTTACTACACGCAGAAGTCTGTCACATCCTGTAGCTTCGCGGTTTATCAAGCTGGTGATCTTTACAGTTCGTTACTACAGGCAGCAGTCTGTCACGTCCAGTAGCTTCGCGGTCTATCAAGCTGGTGATCTTTACAGTTCGTTACTACACGCAGTAGTCTGTTGTGTTCTTTAGCTTCGAGGTTTATCAAGCTGGTATTCTTTACAGTTCGTTACCACATGCATCAGTCTGTTACTTCCTTTAGCTTCGCGGTTTATCAAGCTGGTGATCTTTATAGTTCCTTACTACATGCATCAGTCTGTCACGTCCTCTACCTTCGAAGTTTATCAAGCTGGTAATCTTTACAGTTCGTGCTACACGCAGCAGTCTGTCATGTCCTTTAGCTTCGCGGTTTATCAAGCTGGTGATCTTTACACTTCGTCACTACACGCAGCAGTCTGTCATGTCCTTTAGCTTCGCGGTTTATTAAGTTGGTGATCTTTACAGTTCATTACTACATGCATCAGTCTGTTACTTCCTTTAGCTTAGAAGTTTATCTTGCTGCTGATCTTTACAGTTCGTTACCACATGCATTAGTCTGTTACTTCCTTTAGCTTCGAAGTTTATCAAGCTGGTGATCTTTACAGTCCGTTAGTATTAAAAAGATACCAAAGTGTTTGAATTTAACTCTACAATGAATAATATTAAAACGCATATGTAAAAGCATTGCGTTTTAACTCGACATCCACTCGCATAACTTTGTTTAAAGGGACATTCCTCAGTTTGCTGCATTGTAAGATGTTTCCAAAAAAAATTAATATTTCTACGATTAAACTTAAATATATTTTTAAAAATTAGAATATCAGTGTCTGAATATTCAATGTGTTTCTGGTCGTCTTGGTATTTGTAAGAAGCTCAAATTGGATTGTGTCTTCAAATAATTTCGTACGTACGAAAACAATATATTATAGGCACTAAAATGAAATTTAACCTAGTACAAATATTAGAACATCAGAAACACGTTTAATATACAGCCACTAATATTTTATTTCATATGTAATTACAATCGTTAAAAAATCTCTATTAGTCGATAACATCTTAAAAATTGCAGAAAACTCAGGAATGTGCCTTTAAAAATTGCATTGTAAATAATAATAGGCATATTGCCTTATCAGTCGCTTCCCTTTATTTTGGCACACTGCGTGCATTTGTTAAAAGGGCAAGACTTTGGGACTGCTATGCATATTCAGCGATATTTAATGCACACTATTTCTACCAGTCGCATCAGCGGCCTATTTTACAAAACATCGAAAATTTACGTCTGCGACTAGCAGTTATATCGGCCATACATTTACACGCGTTCGGCATCTATTTCACGCAGAAAATTACATCATTACAGAAGATAAAGTATTTTAAGGACAAAAGAAAATGACATACGTCTACCTTTAACTATATTTGTTGTACTAAAATAGTACGTGCAAAGCTAGGATGACAATGTTTTGTGAAATTGGGCCCTGATCTGACCTGACATGACCTGACCTGACCTGACCTCAGAAAAGAAACTGAAAACTGATCTTACTTCCAATCTCACCTTGGTCTTGGTTAATAGATCTGACCTGATCCAACGTGATCACATAGTATATATCGTTTTAAATGGGCAAATAGTGATTATTCTAAATATAAAATAATTTTGAATATACTAACTTCTTGTGCCCGTAGAATGGCGACAATTCCCAGCGGCCAGCAGCAACAGATTGTCGCAAATAAGGCGAGTCCCATGTAGTCGGGGACGGGACCATTTACCATCATCGTGTTAGGATAGGGTTGTGTGACCTGCAAGAGAACATGTTACAAGATACGAATAGTCATGTTATTATTTTCATCGTCACAGTCATCATCATCATCATCATCATCATTATCATCATCATCATCATCACAACTATCATTATTATCATCATCATCATCACAACTATCACCACCATCATCATCATCATAACAACTATCATCATCATCATCATCATCACTATCATCATCATCATCATCATCATCATCATCATCATCATCACAACTATCATTATTATCATCATCATCATCATCACAACTATCACCACCACCATCATCATCATAACAACTATCATCATCATCATCATCAGTATCACAATAATCATCATCATCATCACAACTATAATCATCATCATCATTATCACAATCATCATCATCGTCATTACAACTATAATAATAATAATCATCATCACAACTATCATCATCGTCATCACAACTATCATCATCATCATCATCATCATCATCATCATCATCATCACAACTGTCATCACAACTATCATCATCGTCATCACAACTATCAGCAGCATCATCAATATTATCATCATCAATCATCAACACAACTATCAGCATCATCATCACAACTATCAGCATCGTCATCACAACAATCATCATCACAACTATCAGCATCGTCATCACAACAATCATCATCATCGTAATTACAACTATAATAATCATCATCATTATCACAACTATCATCATCATCATCATTACAACTATAATAATCATCATGATCACAACAATCATCATCAGCATCATTACAACTATAATAATAATCATCATGATCACAACAATCATCATCAGCATCATCATCATCATCACTACAACTATAATAATCATCATCATCATCACAACTATCATCATCATCATCATTACAACTATAATAATCATCATCATCACAACTATCATCATAATCATCATCATTACAACTATAATAATCATCATGATCACAACAATCAGCATCAGCATCATTACAACTATAATAATATCATCATCATAATCATCATCATCACACTTACATCAGCATCATACAACTATAATCATCATCATCAGTACAACTATAATAATCATCATCATACAACACTATAAACATCATCATCATCATCATTACAACTATAATAATCATCAATCACAACAATCATCATCATCATTACAACTATAATAATCATCATCATCACAACTACTATAATCATCATCATCATTACAACTACTATAATCATCATCATCATCATCATCATCATTACAACTATAATAATCATCATGATCACAACAATCATCATCAGCATCATTACAACTATAATAATCATCATGATCACAACAATCATCATCAGCATCATTACAACTATAATAATAATCATCATCATTACAACTATAATAATAATCATCATCACTACAACTATAATAATAATAATCATCATCATCATCACATCATCATCATCATCATCATCATTACATCATAATCACAAAAACAATCATAATCATCATTACAACTATAATAATAATAATCATCATAACAACTACTATCATCATCTTCATCATTACAACTATAATAATAATCATCATCACAACTATCATCATCATCATCGTCATTACATCTATAATAATCATCATTATCACCACAATCATCATCATCATCATTACAACTATAATATTTATCATCATCATCACAAGTATCATCATCAGTATCACAACAATCATCATCATCATTATCACAATCATCATCATCGTCATTACAACTATAATAATCATCATCATCACAACTATCATCATCGTCATCACAACTATCATCACAACTATCATCATCGTCATCACAACTATCATCATCATCATCACAACAATCATCATCGTCATCACAACTATCTTCATCGTCATCACAACTATCATCATCATCATCATCATCATCACACATCATCATCATCATCATCATCATATACAATATCATCATCGTCATCACAACATATCTCATCGTCATCACAACTATCATCATCATCATCACAACTATCATCATCATCATCACAACTATCATCATCGTCATCACAACTATCATCATCATCATCACAACAATCATCATCGTCATCACAACTATCATCATCATCATCACAACACATCATCATCATCGTAATTACAACTATAATAATAATCATCATCATCACAACTATCATCATCATCATCGTCATTACAACTATAATAATCATCATCATCATCATCACAACTATCATCATCATCATCGTCATTACAACTATAATAATAATAATCATCATCACAACTATCATCATCATCATCATCATCATCATCACAACTATCATATCATCTATCATCAATCAATCATCATCATCATCATCACAACTATCATCATCATCATCACAATTATCATCATCATCATCATCATCATCATCATCATCATCATCATCATCACAACTATCAGCATCATCATCATCACAACTATCAGTCATTACAACATCATCATCATCATCACAATCATCATCATCATCATCACAACTATCAGCAACATCATAATCATCATCATCATCACAACTATCATCATCATCACAAACAATCATCATCATCATTACAACTATAATAATCATCATCATTATCATCATCATCATCATTACAACTATAATCATCATCATCATCACAACAATCATCATCATCATCATTACAACTATAATAATAATAATCATCATCAACTCATCATCAACAATCATTCATCAATAATCATCACAACTATAATATCATCATCATCATCAACTATAATAATCATCATCATCATCATCACAACTATCATCAATCATCATCATCATCATCATATCACAACTATCATCATCATCATCATTACAACTATAATCATCATCATCATCACAACTATCATCATCATCATCATCACAACTATCATCAATAATCATCATCGTCATCACAACTATCATCATCATCATCACAACTATCATCATCATCATCATCATCACAACTACTATCATCATCATCATCATCATCACAACTACAATCATCATCATCATCAATCATCATCATCATTACAACTATAATAATCATATCATCATCATCATCATCATCATTACAACTAAATATCATCATCATCATCACACAACTATCATCATCATCATCATCACAACAATCATCATCATCGTCATTACAACTATAATAATCATCATCATCATCATCAACATCATCATCATCATTACAACTATCATCATTCATCACAACTATCATCATCATCATCATCATCATCATTACAACTATAATCATCATCATCATCATCACAACTATCATCATCATCATCATCATCATCATCACAACTATCACAATCATCATCATCATCATCACAACTATCATCATCATCATCATTACAACTATAATCATCATCATCATCATTATCATCACATCACAACAATCATCATCATCATTACAACTATCATCACAACAACAATCATCATCATCATTACAACTATAATAATCATCATCACAACACATCATCATATCATACAACATCATCATCAACTATCATCATCATCATCATCATTACAACATAACAATCATCATCATCATCACAACATCATCATCATTACAACTATAATAAATCATCATCATCACAACATCATCATCGTCATTACAACTATCATCATCATCATCATCATCATCATCACAACTATAATAATCATCATCATCACAACTATCATCATCACAACTATATCATCACATACTCAGCATCATCATCATCACAACTATCATCATCGTCATCACAACTATTATTATCATCATCATCATCACAACTATCAGCAGCATCATCACAACTATCAGCATCATCATCACAACCATCATCATCACAACCACCATCATCATCATAATCAACATCACAACCATCATCATTTTCTTCATCACCATTATCACTGATTAAATGTTGAAACAATAATTATCTTAAAATAACGTCTTTTGCTCTTTGGGGCTAAGCTTTATGTCACGCTTGGCTTGACGTTTAAGCAAGAGAGAAAGAGAGAGGTAGAGACAGACAGACATACATACAGAGATAGGACAGACATACAGACAGAGATAGGAGAGAGAGATATAGAGAGGGGATGGGGCAAAGAGAGAGGGGGGTAATGAGAGGTGGAGGGAGAGAGAAATATAGAGATCGATATATTTTGGAAAGGGAGGGAGAGAAAGAAGAAAAAGAGAGTGAGAGTGAGCGAAAAAGATAAGCAGAGAGACAGACAGACAGACAGACAGACAGAGACAGATAGAGACAGAGACAGAGAGATAGGAGAACATAGAATAGGAACATTGCGAGCAGACTTGGCAGACACTTGACTTGCTGACAACAACAATACTACGGCACTGGTTATATTACAACCTCACTAGATTAAAGTCCTGGGTCATCTGCGTACACAAAAGCTAGCTAACTTACCACCACGTTTTGTTGTCTGCATTCCATACTGATTCTGAGCAGGGTAGCTCTGAGCAGCGTAGCCTTGGGCAGGGTAGCCCTGGGCAGGGTAGGCCATAGGTGGGTAGCTGCTCATTGCCGCTCCTCCTTGGTTATCGTAAGAGGGCGGAGCATCGGAAGGAATTGGTTCTGTAATTAGTCACAAGAATTTGTTTTTTCATTTTCATTTTTATTCGATCTTGCATTCACATATTTAAATACATACAGTACATCTACACAAAGCTATGATTGTCACATTAAAACAAAATATATATCCATGAATATTACACAAACTTACAAATATTGCTTGATACATTAAGAATTGTTAAAGGTGCGTTATCCAGCTTTTGGTCTCCAATATCTTCAGACATTTTAAAATGATTTTCAATAAACAGCGTTTAGACCGTCACACTTCTCGCCGTTATGCAAAGTTCATACAGCTAACAGGTATTGCAACTAATATGACATGAGTTATTAATAGTAATACCGATATACTTCAGAGACAGAGAGATAGGAGAACATAGAATAGGAACATTGCGAGCAGACTTGGCAGACACTTGACTTGCTGACAACAACAATTACGGCACTGGTTATATTAAACCTCACTAGATTAAAGTCCTGGGTCATCTGCGTACACAACAGCTAGCTAACTTACCACCACGTTTTGTTGCTGCATTCCATACTGATTCTGAGCAGGGTAGCTCTGAGCAGCGTAGCCTTGGGCAGGGTAGCCCTGGGCAGGGTAGGCCATAGGTGGGTAGCTGCTCGTTGCCGCTCCTCCTTGGTTATCGTAAGAGGGCGGAGCATCGGAAGGAATTGGTTCTGTAATTAGTCACAAGAATTTGTATTTTCATTTTCATTTTTATTCGATCTTGCATTCACATATTTAAATACATACAGTACATCTACACAAAGCTATGATTGTCACATTAAAACAAAATATATATCCATGAATATTACACAAACTTACAGATATTGCTTGATACATTAAGAATTGTTAAAGGTGCGTTATCCAGCTTTTGGTCTCCAATATCTTCAGACATTTTAAAATGATTTTCAATAAACAGCGTTTAGACCGTCACACTTCTCGCCGTTATGCAAAGTTCATACAGCTAACAGGTATTGCAACTAATATGACATGAGTTATTAATAGTAATACCGATTTTTCAGTCATATATATTGGTTATGAAAATCCCTGGAATAAAAACCATAAAAATGTGTCAGTATTATCATGACCTGTTATGGTATTCAAACAACCGGTAGAAAAAATGACAATAAATGACCTGTTATAGATAGAAATATGAGATTTATTTACAATTTTACTGCAAAACATATGTAATTTGGAACAGACTATAACACCCAGGTTTATATTGATTACACTTGACAGGTGAAATCACAAGTACTAAGTTAAGCAGAGGGTTGGTCTCAGGTGTGTTCAATATCAAACTTGGTGTTATAGTCTATTTCATATTACATATTTCTATCTATAACAGGTCATTTATTGTCAATTTTTCTACTGGTTGTTTGAATACCATAACAGGTCATGATAATACTGACACATTTTTATGGTTTTTATTCCAGGGATTTCCATAACCAATATATAAGACTGAAAAATCACCTGGGTATAATTTTGATTAGTACTTTAACAAGCTAATTTTCTACCAACCCTTCTCTCTCTCTCTCTCTCTCTCTCTCTCTCTCTCTCTCTCTCTCTCTCTCTCTCTCTCTCTCTCTCTCTCTCTCTCTCTCTCTCTCTCTCTCTGAGTCTGTTTCCAACTCCAGATATATGGGCTGGGTGAGGGGTAAAGGATTTTCTCAGTCTATACAAATAACAACACCTATTATCAATGTGGTTGATGCCATGCATTGATTGCAGGTCACGCCTATTTTTCAAGTGGTAAATATCCTATTTGGTTCAAACTACACGTCTCTTCTCTATGCTCTAGAGTGGAAATTTCATAATTCGTTTACACATCGCTCATAAGATCGTGTTAGTTTCGCGGAGGGGGCTGGCGAGGGTCGCTCGCTGTGTTTTTAAACACTAAGGCATATTTTTCACCTAAACCCTAGTTTCAACCCATAACAATGGACACTAAGTTTGGTTAATTTACAAGCGTGTCACAAATTTGGATACAGTAGTCTTTGACATTGAAATACCCTTAAAAATAGACTAAAACGCGATTCAATAATCATTACTTCTCAGACGCACGTGCGTTTTTAAAAACGTGAAAAATGCATTATGTGATATTATAAACACCATGATGACCAGAAACACTTCGGTTGTATGGAAATGGATAATCTAAACAATAAAATATAAGTAATGTTTGATTTCAGTGATCATAAACGGCTCTAATAGTAAAAAAGTAAAATTAGCTCCACTATTACATGTGTATCTAACAGCAGCCCGTTAAAGCTCATGTCGAGTTGACCTTTCATTCGACCAATTAAAACCTTACTTGCAAAATCATGCCAGTGATTGAAAAGAATTTGAAAACATTCGGGTTTATGCCAAGGGTATACGAAATGATTCGGGTGAATTACGAAGTATGCCGGAAACTAATTTCAATATAAAATTTTATATAAAATTAGTTTCAAGACAAAAAAAAACCGTGATGGTATAGCCATAAAATATGTTTATACTAGTATACAATACAGAGTTTATTACTGCACTTTCCCCCTTGTTTTTTCAATGTTGAAATAGAACAATAAGTTCGCCTATTGCATAAATAGTCTCGACCAATATTTTTAGAATTTGTATGCTCCCAAATAACGTTATAAAAGGCGAAGTGTAATTGGTCGATATTTAAATTGTTATTTATAGATGAAATGTCACCTGGACATGGGAGTCCACGCAATGCTGTTAGATCTACTGGCGAGACCAGTAGAGATAATTTTAATCAGATTGAAAATATGCCTTAGTGTTTAAAAACTGGGGTATGTCCCTTTCAATGATTGAAACGACAATAGCCTCCAAACTAAGTTGTTTGACAAAGGGCACGGCTTTAACATTCCAACAGTCAATGTTCTCGTTTTGTCGAACAACACATATTCCTCTTTTGTGGTGTCTACATATTACAACATCTGACATATTACAACATCTGACATATTACAGAGCTAGCTCATTGTATGCCGATTTAAAAACTAAGCCAATATCATTCTTGGAACAGAAGACGCGTTAAAACTATCTAAACGTTTTATAGCAGACGTTTAGAGGCAATTTGCAGATATGACGCATCACTGACTAAGGTCATATCTGCTACATGCTTTTCATCTTTTTGGTTAAGACTGTGTACGTATTTCTCATCATTAAAAATAAAACAATCCACTTGATAACTGTAGACTGTACTAATGCTTTTCTAGAAATGGAATCAGATTTTTTACTTTGGTGCAAAATTGATAGAAGTTTTACAAACTTTGAAGATGATTTACATATTGGTGCTATTTATATACCACCTGAAAATTCTAAATATTGTAATGCTGACACATTTTACTCCGTAAGACAAGAGATCCAAACACATGTTAACGTAACAGATTATGTATTGCTACTTGGTGATATGAATGCCAGGACTGGTGTTTTACCTGACTATATTGTTGATAGTAATATAGCTCATGTACTTGATTTAGATGATAGTGTGGATGGATATCTGAACAGTGCTACTACACGTCTAGCAAATATGAACATACCTTTAAAAAGAGTTAGCCAAGACGCTAAAACTAACCACTTTGGTTCACAATTGTTAGACATGTGTAAATCTAACGATATTTTTATCGTGAATGGCCGTATTGGCAACGATAAGCTTTTTGGGAAATTCACGTGTAAAGATTCGTCCGTTGTGGACTACAACATTGCCTCGATAAATCTGCTCAAGCATATAGATGAGTTCAAAATATTTGATTTTAATCCAATACTTTCTGATATCCACTGCCCACTTTATATCGATCTGTTATTTTCCAAAAGTAGGGAAATTACTAGTGTTAATGACGATAAACAAGCTGATGTAAAATGTAAAATTAAGAAAATTAATAGATGTACAGCTGATATATATAATAATAATATAGATGATGAAAATATTAGAAACCTTGCAGCTCATTTAGATAGATTATTCGTCAATTCTGATACACCAAACAGAGAAACAATAAATAGTTTAGTAAAAGATTTGGGGAACATTATGAAAAAGAGTGCCGAAAAGACGGTAGGAAATTATGCTCAAATAAGTACAAACAAACATATTACAGCTAATAAGAAGATTTGGTTTGGTAAAGAGTGTAGAATAGCAAGGTTTCATTTTCACAAAGCTAGACTTAAATTTAATCACAGTAAATGTAATATAGATCGTCTCTCGATGATAGGTTTGGGCCAGCAATATAGAAAAACTGTAAAATTTTACAAACGTAAACATGATAAATCATCCGAACAAAAAATACGCAAAATGCAAACAAACAAACCCAAGGAATTTTGGAAACTATTAAATTCAATAAATGAAAAAAAAACACCCACTGATATAGAAATGGATAATTTCTTTGAATATTTCAAAGAAATAAATGAAACAGACCCTAATGGTGTTGAAAGCATCAACATAGATATCTCGTTTGAAAACAGTATCCTAAATAATGAAATCACTATTGATGAAGTACGGAAAGCCATTAGATGTCTCCGAAACAATAAAGCGATGGGTACAGATGAAATTTCAAATGAATACCTTAAATATGGAGAAAGCAAACTCGCCCCAATCTTACTAAAACTATTTAATATTATTTTCAACACAGGCATACTACCAGATGATTGGCTAAATGGAATTATTAAGCCAATTTATAAAAAGAAAGGTAGCCCAAATGATCCCGAATCTTACAGACCCATTACAATAGTAAGTTGTTTTGGAAAGCTATTTACATCAATTTTGAATAAGAGAATAAATGACTTCCTCGAATCCACAGAACAACTAAACGAAAGTCAAGCGGGCTTTCGCAAAGGTTATAGTACTAATGATCATATTTTTTCTTTGCATGCCCTATGTGAAATTATCAAACAAAGAAAAAAGAAATTTTACTGTGCCTTTATAGATTTCTCGAAAGCATTTGATACTGTCTGGCGAACAGGTTTATGGCCAAAAAATTTAAATTTAGATGTAAATGGTAAATTTCTTAGAATTGTTTATATGTACCAAAGTATCAAATCATGTATAAGCCACAATGATGAATATTCGGCTTATTTCCTATGTCAAAATGGAGTACGTCAGGGCGAAAATCTGTCCCCCATATTATTCGCTATATACTTAAATGACCTAGAAAATACACTAAAAGAGAAACAATGTAATGGTATAAGAATAGAGTATGAAAACAACAATACTGACCTACTGTTTATAATTACCCTGCTACTTTATGCTGATGACACTGTGATTTTGGCAGAATCACCAGAAGACCTACAAAAGTCTTTAAACGTTTTCTCGGAATATTGTGAAATTTGGAAATTAAAAGTAAATATAGATAAGTCTAAAATATTAGTATTTGGTACAAAACCTCCCAAAAATAAATCATTCTACATTAAGGACATTAAATTAGACATTGTTGATAACTATAAATACTTAGGCATTATATTTACTAGAACAGGATCGTTTATCCAAGCAAAAAAATCTTTAATAGCACAGGCTAATAAAGGTATGACCTTACTCAAAATGAGAATTAGAAATCTTAATTTACCAATAGACTGCCAATTACACTTGTTTGATAGTACCATTGTCCCTATTCTGTTATATTCCTCGGAAATTTGGGGTTTTGGTAATAATCAAAATATAGAAAGAATACAGCTAAATTTTCTAAGAGACTTATTAAGGCTAAGAAGAAGTACCCCTCTGCCCATGATTTATGGAGAATTAGGCGTATTTCCATTAGATATTAAGATACACATTAGAATGCTAAGTTTTTGGGCCTCGTTGATCACAGGAAAGGCCTCTAAAATATCATATATACTGTACAAAACAATGATTAGTGAAAGCACAAAAAATGGGTTAAAATTTAAATGGTTAAGTAATATAAACGATATATTAAATAAATTAGGACTGGGAAATTATTGGTTAAACCAGACAGTTTCAAATAAGAACTCATTTATTAAGTTAGTTACTCAACGTTTAAAATATCAATTCAGACAAACCTGGAACGAAAATATTAATACTTATCCCAAATGTATTACTTATAGAATATTTAAATCGGCACATGTTTGTGAAAATTACCTTCTATACTTACCTGAAAAAATACGCATTATTTACAGTCGATTCAGAACCAGCAATCACTATCTTCCAATTGAAACTGGCAGATGGCAAAATATTGAAAGAAAAAATAGAATTTGCCCTCTTTGCAAAATCACAATAGGTGATGAATTTTATTACCTATTTCAATGTCCACACTTTACTAACGAAAGATCAACCTACTTAAATAAATATTACTTCAACAGACCAAACACTTTTAAATTACACAAGCTCTTTAACACAAAACAATTATCTATTATAAAGAAACTATGTACGTTTCTTAATGTCATTAATAGTGTATTAAAAGACACGCCTTTGTCATAGATTTATTCAACTAATATATTTCAGCGTTTGTGTATATGTATATAGATAGATAGATAGATAGATAGATAGATAGATAGATAGATAGATAGATATAGATAGATATAATTATATGTATGTATGTTTTAATCAGCAGCCGCCATTGTATTGTGTATATATATATATGTTTGTAAACACCTCAATGTAACACCGTTTGGTGTTCTGAGTGAATAAAGTTCTGTTCTGGTAGCTCGAGTGTTGTCTATTGTTATTCTATTATGTAACAATACGCTAGAGGACACCCGAGCTATAATGATGGGTGCCACAAATTGGGCAGGAAATGGGGTTTTTTTGTTTTGTTATTGTTTTGTTTTTTTCAATTTGTTGGGCTTTTAGGGGTTGTTTTTGTGTGTGTTTTTTGTGGTGTTTTTCGTTGTTGTTTGTTGTTGTTGTTTTTTTGGGGGATTGGGGGTTGCTTCTTTTCTTCCTATGCTTCCATGTGGTAGATCTCCCGTTCGTTTTATATGTTGGAGATCATTTTGGAGACTTGTGATTGGTTGTTCCACGGTGATCACCTGGTCGTTACAGCCATACCATCCAATGAAATAAACACGTATGAGAGAAATTGAATGCAGTCTGATGTAAACTTAAAATTGATTACACTATGACGCGTAAGTTAAATGTAAACGCAAGTGCCATAAATAAGCTTTACTTCGAAGGGGGGGGGGGGGGCAATACTTGGTTGTTGCTTCTCCGGCCCCAACTGGGACTCCCCCTTATTATATGCACGTAATGTCCATTAGGGTATGCGTTTTGGGAGTGCTATCTCGCTTAGTCCGGTACCTGGATGAATTAAAACTATTAAAATAAAATTAAAATTAATATTTATTTGACCTTTCTTACCCCCCAGTCGCTCTCCCCGGAATTTAATAATTTATTTAATTTTTTTTTTTATTATTATTATTAATTAACCTTATTTTCTCATTATAATATTAAGCTAGGGGTAATTCTCACCCTGTTGTTGTACAATTCTAGGGTTATACTTGGGATAACACTGGGTATCTATAGGCTAATCTTTTTGGCTACTTGTTAATTGTAGTTTTTAATATATAATAAATTTTAACTGTATATTACTTTGTTTGATTTGTATGCCCGTTGCCTCCCCTACCTAGTGGGGGGGGGGGGGGTGGAGTTAAATATATATTTTTTTTTTTTTTTTATTTTTTTTTTATATAAATTATATTTAAATTGGTTGGGGTTTCTCCGCCTTGCCCCCCGTTTTATTTGGGGGGCCGGGCGGGGTTTTATTTTTAGTCAATTACTTTTAATTTTTGTTTTGTTTTGTTGTGTAATGTATTAGATTGGTTAGGGTTTCTCCGCCTTGCCCCCCGTTTTGTCGGGGGGGGGGGGGGGCCGGGCGGGGTTTTATCTTTAGCCGATTACTTTTAATTTTTGTTGTCTTGTTTTGTTGTGTAATGTATATATGTTGTATGATTGAATGTGTGATTGTTGCTCGGATTATGCGGGGAGGCTTATCTGGCAGTAATCCCCTCCCCGTTCCGGAAACTGCACCTTATACATGTATATAGTTCGTCTTTTTTAATTTGTTTAATATCTATTTTAAAAATAAAATAAAATATAATGTAGGTTACTGGCATGCTCGCTCATTAAATCTGTTTCATATTTTTTATCATTATTTTAACTATGTTTTAAATTTTTAATTAAACAATTATGCAATTCAACAGGGCAGGTAACTGGGTTGGGACACTCTCCTAGTGACCTTCTACTAAAGCTTTAGGTCACTCTACTAGTGACCTTCTACAAATGATTGCCATGACTGGATCGAGCTGCGGTTGGACACGGTGGGGTGGGGGGGTGGGATGTGTGGTTGTGGTGCCGGTGGTTAGGTTTTTTGGGGCCATAGGGCGTAGGCGGTTTGGCCGTAGGTTTCTGTGAAAGTTCCGGCCCCCTTTCTCGCCCCCTCCCCTCCCCCCCCCCTTCCTCCTGGTCACACCAAGGCCCGAAATACGACTGGTAATCTTTTTAAATAAATATTAAATTTAATATAACTTTTCTGTGGACCGGGCTTACCCCCCCCCCCTACCCTTTCCCATGCCTCTGGGGACTAAATAAAATTTTTTTTTTTTAAATAAATTATAATTTTTGTATTTTTATTTTTAGACTTCCCCATCTAAATTTGCGTTAATTTTAAATAATGATATAGGTGTAGAGTAGGGATTTCTGTATTTCTTTTGGGAACGCGTTCAAAATTATTAATGTCGACATAATATATTTACTCTTTTTGACCTCCAAAGAGGTATGTGAGCACGTTTAAAACATATCTAATCTAATCTAATTTACTTCGAAAAGACGATTAAATTTGTTTTAAACCTGTTTGTTAAAGATACACGAGAATCAGAAAACTGCTTTCGTGTCATATATATTTAAAACGTCATCAAGCTCGCTTTCGCTCGCTAGATACATTTTAAAACAACTCATTCTAAGATAAATGGTATCTAACGGCCACTCGTGTAGTATACTCTATATAAACATCTCATTTTAAGATAAATGGTATGTAACAGCCACTCGTGCAGTATACTCTATATAAACAACTCATTCTAAGATAAATGGTATGTAACAGCCACTCGTGTAGTATACTCTATATAAACAACACATTCTAAGATAAATGGTATGTAAAAGCCACTCGTGCAGTATACTCTATATAAACAACACACTCTAAGATACATGGTATGTAAAAGCCACTCGAGCAGTATACTCTATATAAACAACTCATTCTAAGATACATGGTATGTGACAGCCACTCGTGCAGTATACTCTATATAAACAACTCATTCTAAGATACATGGTATGTAACAGCCACTCATGTAGTATACTCTATATAAACAACTCATTCTAAGATAAATGGTATGTAACAGCCACTCGTGTAGTATACTATATATAAACAACTCATTCTAAGATAAATGGTATGTGACAGCCACTCATGTAGTATACTATATATAAGCAACTCATTCTAAGATACATGGTATGTGACAGCCACTCATGTAGTATACTCTATATAAACAACTCATTCTAAGATAAATGGTATGTAACAGCCACTCGTGTAGTATACTATATATAAGCAACTCATTCTAAGATAAATGGTAACTAACGGTCATTCCCTCCCTTCCTTTCCTTCATACATCATCGTAAATGCCCGGTTAGCTGTATGGATAACTTGGGGGTAGACGGGATGGGGGGGGGGGGGGGATGCCGTGTTAGGGTGCTCTTTGGGTGCGGTAGGGCGTAAGCGGTTTCGGCCGATAGTTTTGCCTGGTAGGAGACTCCCCCCCCCCCCCCCCTCCCCCCGGCCCGGCTACCATTGGGCTTAGCCTGGTGTTTGATCGCATTCTGGATTGGGCGCGATGCTCCCCCCCCCCCTTTGTGAACCCTTTGTCCCCCAGGGCTAAATATGTTAATTATAATATTTATATTAATAATTTTATTATATTTAAATTATTTTAGACAAGCCCGATCGAAATTAGCACCAAATAAATTAATATATAAATATATATATCCTGGAATAAACTATTTTTTATGGTGCGCTTAAAAACTTGTGTATATATTTAGCTATATATACTAACTGTAAATAATGCCTCCCTGTTTTAGGTTATTTAGAACCCGGTCTTACCGTCTAAATTTTGAAATTGTCCCCATCACACTACTACCCCCTACCCCCCCCCCCCCCCCAGCTATGGAATCGAAGGGTGGCGAAGTCAGAACTCGAGAGTCCATGGTGGGCGTGCCTGAACCGTAAGGATGTGGGCACGTTAATATAGTTCCCTTCCCTTCCCTTCTAACGGCCACTTGTGTAGTTTACTCTATATAAACAACTCATTCTAAGATAAATGGTATCTAACGGCCACTCGTGTAGTATACTCATGGGTACATGCCGTCACGGCTGAAAGAGTGATTGCAACCAAAATCCTCATCTAGAGTTTCAGGATGTTTACAATCGTGTAACTGACATTCAATCCCACATTCCATCTTTGTACTTAAAACTTCTCTCGGTATATATTAATGACGACTATTATGCATTCATAAACTATACCAGAATGGAACACACCACCATCCACCCACCCACCCATTTAAAAAAAAAGAAGACATTTTTAAATATAAAAAAAACACAGCCATTAACCTTCTGTCCCGAGACAGACTTCTGGCTATCCGGAGTTCGGCCTCGGGACGGACATGCTCGATGCTCTACTGGCATATGAGCATGTTCAAAACGTACTCGACCCGACCAGGCCATCAACCTTGTCGCTCACTGTTTGATGATCTGCAATTTGCTTCCAACATATTTCAAAGAATATAAAGGGATTTAACGGGGAACGTGTTGGCTTTGTGCCAACATTCACCTCCAAACAGAATGGCCGTGTTTGCTTATCAGACCTGTAATTCAGCCAGCCGTTTTTTGATAAACGTTTGTAAACTGTTTTGACTGGTTCCCGGAGTCGTAATTCGGTTTACAGTGTATCATAAACTTCAGTCTAGTGGACGGTAGCCACAAATGTCTGGCTTTCATTTTTAATTTGACTTATTTTCGTGCTTATGTCCGATTAAGGTTCAAGCACGCTGGCCTGAGCACATACCTCAGCTATCTAGGCTGTCTGTCCAGAACAGTGGGTTAGTTGTTTGTTGTTAGTGGTTAGTGAGAGAGAAGAGGGTGTAGTGGTCTTACACGTATCCACTGAGTCGTGGAAACGCGCTCTGGGTAGGAGCCGGTGTATCAGCGTTATGTCCGACGGCTTAACCACGACACCACCGAGGCCGGTATTCGCGGCTGAACTTACCTCTGCTTTCAATCGAGAACTACCAGACAACCTGCCTAAACAGAGTCGGACAAGTTTTACAATATTTTATATATAATGTTAGATCTGACGTTTAATTTATTTCAATGGACGGGGAAATAAGCCTTCTTTTCTCTCTTAGATCTGTTAAATTCCCATCATTGTATATAATATTATCTTCAATGTTTTCCTTTCCTAATGGCCTAATCTCTTAACATGTTGGCGTTGTTTTAATCCCATTTTCTCCAACCGGATATTGTCCATAGATACGGCGAGAATCGGTTACAAAGGTTAATACCCATATCGACACACAATAAATGACGTTTCCGATCACCCTCGGTTTATTAGAATAAACAAACAAAACAACACACACACACACACACACACACACACACAGAGACACACACACACACACACACATACACACAGACACACATACAAACACACACAGACACACAAACACACACACACACATACCAACACACACAGACACACAAACACACACACACATACCAACACACACACAAACAAACACATACCAACACACAAACAAACAAGCACACACATACACACATACAACACACACACACACACACACACACACATACCAACACACACACACACACACACATACATACACACACAAACACACACACACACAAACACACACACACAAACATACAAACATACATACATACATACATACATACACACATACACACACATACATACATACATATATACATACATACATAGTTTTAAAACATTCCTGGGTCAGTGCGTTCATTCATTCTTAAATACATGCACATAAACAGACAGACAGACTGACATATAGACAGACATACGTACACAGTCACAAACACATATTTATACACTTGTATAATTTCACCATACGTGACTGTACCCCAACGAGCAAACAGAAATGATTATAATTGACTATACCACGAAATTTAATATACAACACGTAAAAACAAAAGAAAACAAAAACATAACACAACGCAACATAACACAACACAACACAACACCACACAACACCACGCATCACAACATCACATCACATCACATTACAACACAACACAATACAACAGAAAATCTAACCAAACCATAAATATAAAACCAAAAAAGCACAATACAGCAAACAAACAAACGAATAAACAAAAAACCCACAAACAAAACAAACAATGATACACCAAATAAAATTAAAAATTAAAAAATAATAAAACAAAAATGAACCCAACTAAACAACAACAAAACACCGCTCAAATCCATGTGATACATTTTGGAACAGATTCAACTACCTAGAAATGCTTTCTTAAAATGTACTATAGTCCTGAATCCGCACCTGAATTGTTTATTGACTTATGTTTCCAAATCGTTTCTTAAATATAGGTCATACTACAATATATTCCGCTAGGAATAGTTTGAAACACACTATTGAGTGATGGTTTTGTTATGCAAATAGCCTTAAACTGCATTTTAGATGATGAATTGTATATAAAACCTGTCGGGGTTTGGGTTTGTTTTCATGCAACCAAGGATAGAATAGGAATTAAACATTTGCAAAAAAACTTAGGGTCTAAACAATTGAACAGGATTATATTTAACTTCGTTCACTGAATTGTGTTGCGAAATTCAGTTGTGAAACAGTATGCCTTTATTGCGCAAGAATATGTAACGTCACTCGGTGATAAGACTAATGCTAGGGTCAAACTGTCAACTCATGGATACATGTCGTCGCGGCTGAACGAGTGATTACAACTAAAAACCTCATCTATAGTCTCAGGATGTTTACAATCGTGTAACTGACATTCATCCCACATTGCATCTTTGTACTTAAACGTATCTCGGTATATATTAATGACGACTATTATGCATTCATAAACTATACCAGAATGGAACACACCACCATCCACCCACCAACCCATTTAAAAAAGACATTTTTAAATATAAAAAACTACAGCCATCAATCGTCTGTCCCGAGACAGACTTCCGGCTATCCGGAGGTTCGGCCTCGGGACGGACATGCTCGACACACACACACACACACACACACACACACATGCATACATACATACATACATACATACATACATAGTTTTAAAACATTTCTGGGTCAGTGCGTTCATTCATTGTTAAATACATGCACATAAAAATGATTATAATTGACTATACCACGAAATTTAATATACAATACGTAAAAACAAAAGAAAATAAAAACATAACACATCACAACACAACACAACACAACACAACACAACACTACACTACACTACACTACACTACACTACACTACACTACACTACACTACACCACACGACCAATACCAAGGATTGAATAGGAATTAAACGTAACATTTGCAAAAACACTTAGGGTCTAAACAATTGAACAGGATTACAGTTAACCTCGTTCACTGAATTGTGTTGCGAAATTCAGTTGTGAAACAGGATGTCTTTTTTGCGCAAGAATATGTAACATCCCACAGTGATAAGACTAATGCTAGTGTCAAACTGTCAACTGTCACGACGAAGTTAACCAACTTGGCTGAAGTTGGCTTATAACGATACTCAAATAAAATATTTTTCAGATTTTCTGCTAGTAATTTAAGTTATTTTGTTGTAAAATTTTACGGGTTTATACTTGAAGGTGTTATGTTTACATTTTAAAGCAAATGTTAATAAATAATTTTCCGCCATTATGATTATGTAACTTTGAGGCTGCGCCGTATTTTTTATTATTTGCGACAGTAACTCTTTAAGTAATTTCTTGATACCCTAATTGTAGTTTGTTTTGTTTAACGACAATGATTTATTAATCATCGGCTATTAGATGTCAAACATTTTGTAAATTTGACCTGTAGTCGTAGAGAGGAAACCCGCTGCATTTCTTCATTAGTAGCAAGGGATCTTTTATATGCACCATCCCACAGAGAGGATGGCACATACCACTGTATTTACCATACCTGTCGTGGTACACTGGCTGAAGCGAGAAATAACCCAATGGCCTATTGACGCGGATCGAGCCCAAACTGACCGCGCATCAAGCGAGCGCTTTAGCACTGGGCTTTGTCCTTCCCTTGGAAAACACAAATAGATAATTATAAATTAAATGAATGGTCGTCAAATTATCTTACGAGTTGTGTTAAAACGTACGAATTATGTACGTTTTTAAACGAGTTGTAAGGTAAATGGTATCTAATGCTAGTGTCAGACTATCAACTGCCATCACAAAGTTGGCCAACGTTTTTCTGTCACGACTTCTACGTTTGTCCAGTTGCTAGTCTGAGCGCTCTTACAACTCGATTCTCATCATACAACCCATTAGTTGTTAATCTGAGCGCACTCGTCGTAAGTAGGGAGTTGAGAAAATTACAACGCAAACGTCGACTTGCCCAACTTACTGCTGGCAGCTGGTAGTCTGAATTAGCATAACGGGCACGAATGTAGTATTTAATTTCTTTCATATTCTAAATAAAAAACGTTTTAAATAAATCTAAACGTCTTTTTCTAAACTTATTTACGGCGCTTGTACTTAACTCATGCGTCACAGAGCTATCAATTTCAAGTTGACCTATACGTCACAGAGTTATCAATTTCAAGTTAAGATATATGTCACAGAGCTATCAATTTCAGGTTAACATATACGTCACAGAGCTATCAATTTCGATCTTGCTTATTTCAATGGATTATTAGTGGTGATCGAGTCTTCACCTAGGAGCAGCTAATCGTATGTCTTTTAATCGATAATATACATATTATGTGGTGTACGGGTGTACGGGTGTATTTGTGTGTGTGGGGGGGGGGGGGGGGCAAAGGACAGGTTGATTTTTGCCCGAATTAAATAAAAATGCTGGAATCTGACTAACAACGTTTATTCATATTTACATTACTAACAAACGGCTATATAGGGTTCCAAACGAATCACTAAGCATTTTCCGTGGATTTTAGCTAATATTGTGAGTAGAATGATGGAAATACATGGTGGAAAGTTTTCAGGATAGCTTATTTTACCGGAACGTCTCCATCGTGTTGTCCCGAATGCGAAGATTTGCTTCAAAAATGGAATTTGCCTCTCCGTTTATGATAACTTATAACAAAAAAAACAACAACAACAACAATAACAAAAACAAAAACCTCATCTGCAAAGACCGCTGTCTGTAAAGGTTGTTGGGGTTGATTGTTTTGGTGTGTTTCTTTCTGTTGTTGTTGGTGTTGTTATTTTGTTGACCACCCCCAATCCTATGTTTCATACACTTACGAGTAAAGGGTAAGTAACATTTGTTTAACATCTCATCATATTTTAAACTACGTTTACTGGGTATCCAATATGCTTGTGTTATAGTATACGCTTGTGTAAATAGTTTGTTCATAAAATGGCCAATAGTTTATAGGCCTATACCCGTTTCGTAAACAACGACGTCACCCGTATCACAAGTAACATTTAACATCCTGTCTTAACTTAGTTTATTGTGTCCTTTTCCGCGGCATTGTTTCCGGTTTATATCCCACCCTGTACACCGCTGCAATAAATCGATTCGTATTACAAACTGTTAAAGGTGCAATGTTTTACTTACAAGTGACATATTTCGCTATGTTTACATTTATTTGTTATAAACAGTTACAAATCGATCGATCCCACACCTAATTATTTGAATAAATAACTCTGAAATGTTGTCTAATGCAAGGATCAGATTACCAACTGCCAGCAGAAAGCTAGCCAACTTTCTACTGGCAGTTGGTAGTTTTAGCCTAGCATAATATGCATGCACGCTGTGTAAAACAGAGTCGCGTTCAATACGACTAGATTCTTAAAGGTGCTATGTCAAAGTTGCAACAATGAAGACGGACGCTGTTCCATGCTCTCTCGTGTTACCCCCCCCCCCCCCCCCCCGGGGGATTAATTGCTTCGTATGGGACGCTGATAGAGTACTAGCGGCGGTCCCTTCTGCGTCGTCGCCCCTAGCCCAAACGGACAAGCCAGCGAAGCCAGCTGAGGAAACCCAGCAAGCGAAGTCTGACGAGTCGACGCCAGGAGAGGAGCTGAACATCATCATGTGCGAGACTCCACGGCCGGCGTCTCCTGTTCCTGCACCTTCACGTTCGACTCCGTCGAGACCCACTCCCACGAGGAACTCCGTTGAGACGAACAAGGAAGTTGGTGTTGCGAAACGGAAGGCCGTCACTCCCTCGAGTGACCAGCCAGCCAAGGCACGGCCTTCCGCCTCTTGCCGAGGAAGGGACTTTGCCGCATGGAGTCTCGCTGTCAGCAAGATCAAGAGCCAGTACAAGTACTTGGTTGGTGATACACCACATGTGGCTCACTGCCGGGAGGTATCCAAGAGGGAAGTTTCAAGCGCTTCCCCGACGGCAGTGAGGTGGCCATCCACGATACGGACTTACGAGATGGGACGCTCTGCCTAGTGGTGACGACGCGCCGGGAGGGTCTGTACAGACAAGGAATCCTTTTCAGGGATATGGACAACAACACCGTCCACAGAGTACTCAAGATCATCGCCGGCATCCATTACGTCGAGCTAGCAAAAACCCTGCTAGGTCACAGGTGGAGGAAACTTGTGCCACACTTCAACGGCAAGCAGTTCATCTCGTCTCCGTAGGCGCCAACCTCCTCAAGAACAAAAAGGCCTTAAGGAGGCCACTCACGTGGACATATAAATCGGACTTTAAACTTTTAGACCTTCGTTCAAAATTTTATGTCGAAATTACTTCTTTTTGTTTACAAATATTATTAAATAGTCCGATCCTCTCTTCTTTCTCTTATTTATTTTTGGACTGTCCTAAAATGCTCCAAATTATATAAATATTCGACCGAGCAGTCAATTCTTTTTATTTTTGGCTTGTAACTTTTTATTTATTTATTTTTAATTCTATTAACTTTTTTTTTTAAATTCTGCCTATTTTCAACTCTACTCCCCGCCCCCCCCCCCCCCCCCCCCCCCCCATCCCGAGTCAGGCCACCGATCTTATCGGAGGTCGGACTCTGGATGGGCGTGTTCGAAACCCTAGTGGTATATGGGCACGTTAAAATAGTTATCTATCTATCTATCTCCGCCATGTACGAACACCAACAACCAAACACAGGATCAGTGTGTCCCGCTCAGTCGGCGATCTATTAATCCTCGACATGCCAGACCACCCGAGACAGGCGCACTTCTGCTGGTTGACCTGATTGACAATTCATTTGTCTTTAAAATTCTATCGGCAACGACTGGTTGATCAATCCACACGCGTCGAGTTTTGGAGGTGCATAATCTATTACATCTGTATGGCGGGACCAAAGAATTAGTTCTGTATCTGTATCTATATATGGACATTGTATCTCTGTTTCTGTCTCTATCTTTATCAATATTTATTTTATTTATATCTGTATCTATATCTTTGTGTGTATGTATATCTGTATCTATATCTTTGTGTGTATGTATATCTGTATCTACCTCTATCTACTAGGTGTTACAAGTACCAAATGTTTGACATGCAATAGCCGATGATTAATTAATCAATGTGCTCTAGTGGTGTCGTTAAACAAAAATAAACTTTAACTATATCTCTATCTCAATCCATAAACTAGTATACATGTATATGGATAAATAATCTAATATATGTATATCTGTATTTGTATTTGTACATATGTCTGTATCTTTGTATGTGTGTGATCATGTACATATACGGTTAATGAATGTATACTTTACATGTACGATTAATGAATGTATGTATGTACAGTTACGGTTAATGAATGTATCATTTACATGTACGGTTAATGAATGTATGTATGTATATGCACGGTTAATGAATGTATCATTTACATGTACGGTTAATGAATGTATCATGTATATGTACGGTTAATGAATGTATGTATGTACGGTTCAAGCACGATATCCAGACGAAACAACTCTGTCAAAACTGAATTCCAATTTTCTTTCCCACTTCACTAAACTGGTTTCACATACGTCATGTGAGATAGCGTGTGTATATTTATGTCAAAGTTTCAGATAAACATACCAATGCTTATATGGGACCCACTTCGTCCTTCGAGATAGCGTGACGTTCAAGAAAATAGATTGATAAAGAGAGTGAGTTCAAAGTATATAACAAACGAACACGTTTGCCAACCGTTTAAAGGGACATTCCTGAGTTTGCTACAATTTGTAAGATGTTATCGACTAACAGAGACTTTTTAACCATTGTAATTACATATCAAATATATTTTTCTGCATCAAAGATTGGCTGTATATTAAATGTGTTTCAGATCGTTCTAATATTTGTACTAGGTTTCCGACGCCATATAACCGTAAATAAAATGTGTTGAGTGCGTCGTTAAATAAACCACTTCCAGTTTGGGCTTCTTACAAATATTAAGACGACAAGAAACATATTGAATATATACAGACATTGATATTCTAAACAAGAAAATATATTTAATATGTAAGTTGAATCGTAGAAATATGTTATTAGTCAGAAACATTTTACAATGCAGCAAACTCAGGAATCTCCCTTTAAGAAACTGAGAAACTACGTACATTAATTATTAGTTATGAACACACTGATAATAAACTCTTTTTGTGTATGTTTTTGTGTCTATGTGTTTTTGTTTATGCTTGCGTCGGAAGCAAGTTGAAAGGTGATCTAAATATGGATTTGAATGAATATTCTTCTTTCACACGAATGACGCTCATTATTCCCCATGTTTGTAAAAATTGTTTCAGTAGGGCTTGAGTCAATTATAAACATAAATTATTTTATAACAATTATGTGTGTGTGTGTATATGTACATATATATATGAAACGTCCACGGGAATATGCTATGATGTCACACTTTTGGTAATGTGATATTTTTGTATTTTATTACATATAATATGCCCCTCCAGTTTGACTCTCCTCCCACCAGGAGTTGCCGGCATTTTCCGACGCCTGTATGTGTATAACCGTGTCTGTATGTATACGCGTATGTGTCTATGTATGTAGTTAGATAGGTAGGTGTCTAGGTAATTTAAAATATTAAAATACGTACCTTGTTTTTCCATAATGTGTTAATGGCGAAGTGAATGTATGTTGTGAAATACGCTCTATATATCTGCAAGGACACCCTGATTCATTCGCACCTGGAGTATCCACTGTCACGGGACAATCGTAACTGATACGGTCGCATTACATGCCACGTGATACCTAACAAAGAATGCTATATGTAGCTGCCTTCTGACCAACAACAGGAAAATGTACGCTAGACTGGTTTATGCGCTATACGTTAAACCGAATGACAGCATCGAGAGCTAGTGGAATATTTTGCGAACGTTAGCGACGTTTCCTGTTTTGTAATTCAGTGGTAGAGCGTTCCTCTGATGTGTGATGGGTCCTAGTTCGATACTCCACAGTGGAACCAGGTTTTTCTTTTGTTTTCTTTTTCTTGTTTCACCCCAAAGCCTTTCAACTGATATAACAATATTTCAGTCGTCTTTTGGGAAAGTGGATACAGACTTTTCTCACTAGCCACCATGGGCTGGACCTTGCCCAGCGGTAAAGTGCCCGCCTGATGCGCGGTCGGTCTAGGATCGATCCTCGTCGGTAGGCCCATTGGACTATTTCTCATTCCAGCCAGGGCACCATGACTGGTATTACAAAGGTCGTGATATGTGTTATCCTGTGTGTGAGATGGTGCATTTAAAAGATCCCTAGCTTCTAAAGGAAACATGTAGCGGGTTTCCTCTCTAATACTATATGTTTTACATCCAGTAGCTGCTGATTAATAAATCAATGTGTTCTAGTAGTGTCACTAAACAAAAACAAACATTAACTTTAGTAGCTAGACAGAAACTAGCAACTTTTCTCTCTAGCCAAGAGAGTAACGACTTCACTAGAGCACATTGATTAATCAATCATCGGTTATTGGATGTCAAACATTTGATACTTCTGACACGTAGTCTTCAGGAAACCCGCTACGTTTCCCCGTTAGCAGAAAGGGATCTTTCATATGCACTTTTACTCATTTACTCAGACAAAACAGCACATACCACGACATTTGATATACCAGTCGCGGGGCTAGGACGGGGAGAACCAAATCAGACAATTGGTGAATGGGTCCACCGAGGAGGTTTGATCCATCGACCAAAGCACCTCAGGCTATCTAGAGCTCTACCAACTGAACTAAATCACGCCACATTATAACTCTCAATGTTAAACTCCAAATAACTAACGACTTTTATGCAATTTAAAGAAATAAAGTAAAAGTTTGTTTTGTTAAACGACACCACTATAGCATATTGATTTATTAATCATCGGGTATTAGATGTCAAACATTTGGTAATTCTGACATATAGTCTTAGAGAGGAAACCCGCTACATTTTTGAATTAGTGGTAAGAGACAGCACATACCACGGCCTTTGACACAAAAATTTAACTCAAAATATTAAAGATGTTAGGCCGTTGCTTATTTACTGCTTATTCTGACTGTGACGTCACTGTGGTAAAGTGCACGCCTGATGCGCAGTCGGTCTAGGATCGATCCCCGTCGGTGGGCCCATTGGACTATTTCTTGTTCCAGCCAGTACACCACGACTGGCATTTCAAACACTGTGATATGTGCTATCCTGTCAGTGGAATAGTGCATATAAAAGATCCCTTTCTACTAATGGAAAATTGTAGCGGGTTTCTTCTCTACGACTATAATGTAAACATTACCAAATGACGTATAATAGGCTAGTGTTTGTAATCGCACTTAATCCAGAAGTAGATAGTCATTCTGTTCTAGCTTGAAGTTCCAGCAAAACGTATACCTTTCATGCATGGATAGCTGTCATATATACCACAAACGTCAAAATGACATAACCGTTCACCATGGGATAGCTGAAAATCGTGTTGTATACACACACACACACACACACACATATATATATATATATACATGTATATATATATATATATATATATATATATATATATAAAAACCCGAAATACATTAGAGACTGGATGCGTGCGATGCCGCAGTGGTGTACATGTATATGCCCAAAACGCAAGCCGCAGAAGATACTGGAGTAAACTACAGTCTGACCGCGCGTACACACCGTAAAGGGTGCCGTTAAATCCGATGATTAGTTTTACTGTCTTTTTCTTTCTTTCTTTCTTCTTCATCTTCTCTTTTTCCTCTTTTTTCTCCATTGTTTTCCTTTGTTTTGTTTTGTTGTTTTTTTTTTGGTTGTTGTTGTTGTTGTTTGTTGGGGCGTTTGGTTTTTGGGGGTTTTTTTAATATAGGGAATGCTACAAACACCATTATGACCAGAATCCCATTGGTTTTACCAAAAATTTACCCTGACATTATCAATATATAAATATCTGGGACAATAAATATATTTAAAAAAAATAATAATAAAAAAATAAAAATAAAAAAAATTGGTAAATTAAGCAAGAAGATGACGTAATGTATAATATAACTGTAAAGAAAGAGAAGCTGTAACAGTCGAAAGTATTTTACACCGCATAAAAACTAGAATGATAAAAATAAGCGATCCACTCATTCGTCCATCCCGTTATCATGACATCCTATTTGTACAGGCGTGTCGTCTGGAGATAACAGGCCGTACGTAGCCCAGTGGTAAAGCGCTCGCCTGATGGGCGGTCGGTGTGGGATCGATCCCCGTCGGTGGATCCATTGGGCTATTTCTCGTCCCGGCCAGTGTTCCATAACTGGTGTAACAAAGGCCTTGGTATGTGCTATTCTGTCTATGAGATGCTGCACATAAAATATCCCTTGCTACTAATGTAAAAATGTAGCGGGTTTCCAATCTAAGACTATATGTCAGAATTTAATGTTTAATTACTAAGTCAATGTGCTCGTGATGTTAAACAAAGCAAACTTTGAGACTTTCTTCATATTGGAAGGGGAGGGCGGCATTTATTTCAGTCTGTAGAACGTCCGTCTGAGGTGCTAAGGTCGCAGCATCGAACCTCATTGGTGGACCCATTGGTGGCTTTTCTTCGTCTCAACCGGTGTACCACGACTGGTATATCAAATGCCGTGGTATATGATGTCCTGTCTATGGGGAAAGTGCATATAAAAGATCCCTTTATACTATTTAATCACAAAGAGTAGCCCATATCTGTGAAGTCAACCATAATATATGTCTGACGCCATATAACCGTAATCAAACTGGGTTGAGTGCGTCGTTAAATATAAAATTAATTTCTTCCTTAATTCTTATTTGTATGTCACGTGTTGGACTGTCTGTTTCTAACATTCCACTAGTCAGTCTCTGCATGTTTGCCCTCTCTCTGTCTCCCCTATATCGGTTTCTGTCTGTCTGTCTGTCTGCCTGTCTGTCTGTCTGCCTGACTGACTGTCGCTTTCTCTCCCTCTCCCCCTCCCTCTTACTCCCTCCTATCTTTCTCTGCCTTCTGTCTGCATTTGTCTGTACATCTGTCTCTGCCTTCTGTCTGCTTCTGTCTCTGCATCTGTCTCTGCTTTCGGTATCTGCCTTCTGTCTCTGCATTTGTCTGTACATCTGTCTCTGCCTTCTGTCTGCTTCTGTCTCTGCATCTGTCTCTGCCTTCGGTATCTGCCTTCTGTCTCTGCATTTGTCTGTACATCTGTCTCTGCCTTCTGTCTGCTTCTGTCTCTGCATCTGTCTCTGCCTTCTGTCTCTGCCTTTTGTCTCTGCATCTGTCTGTGTCTTCTGTCTGTGCCTTCTATCTCTGCATCTGTCTGTGCCTTCTGTCTCTGCATCTGTCTCTGCCTTCTGTCTCTGCATCTGTCTCTGCCTTCTGTCTTTGCCGTTTGTCTCTGCATCTGTCTGTGCTTTCTGTCTGTGCCTTCTGTCTGTGCCTTCTGTCTCTGCATCTGTCTCTGCTTTCTGTCTCTGTCGTATGTCTCTGCATCTGTTTGTGCATCTGTCTCTGCTTTCTGTCTCTGCATCTGTCTCTGCCTTCTGTCTCTGCATCTGTCTTGCTTTCTGTGTCTGCATCTGTCTTTGTCTGTATCTACCTTTTTCTGTCTGTCAGTCTTTCTGCCCTCTCTGTCTTTATGCCCTCTGCCTCTTTCTTTCACCTTCTGTCTTCCTCCCTCCCTCTCTCCCTCTCTCCCCCTCTCCCCCCCCCCCCATCTCTCTCTCTCTCTCTCTCTCTAAGAATTTACAATTGCCAAAATTGTAAGGTATATTAGCTGTGGGAATGGTTATATAATAGTGAATTAATTGGGCAAACATTACAACCCGTAGTTCAATATTGCAGTAGGTTTTATGACCACCAAAGATCTTGAAGGACGATTGGGGTCAGAAGTGAAATTTGAAAGTTGACGTTTTTTATCAGTAAATCGCAAATTAAAACAATAAAAATTACTAAAAACAAAACAATAACATCTATATGATCAACAGAATGAAAACGATCGACAGAAATAATGTTCCACAGTGATTAATGGACCTTCCTGAAAATTGTCAAAATCGAGAATGACACGTGTACGGGGCAACTGCGTGATGCATGTGCAAACTATGGAATGTCTTTCGGGTGTGTTAATAAACAGACTTGAACGTTCTTTACTAGGATGTCTGTGGTCAAAATGTATGTTTTAATATTTCAGGTTCCCATACTTTTTTTTGAAGAGTATATTTTGACCGCTTCGGTTTAACGTATATAGCGTACAAACGAGTCAAGTATGCCTTACCGAGAAACGGTTGGCTCAAATTGCCCCATGACTTTACCGAGCGGGCGGGATTTAGCTCTGCCGGATGAGTGTTCACCTGAGGTGCTTGCCTCGCAGGATCGAACCACCTCAGTGGATCCATTTAGCTGATTGAGTTTTTCTCATTCCAACATGTGCACCACAACTGGACAAAGGCCGTGGTATGTGCTTTCCTGTCTGTGGGAAAGTGCATATAAAAGATCCATTGCTGCATTAGGGAAAATGTAGCGGGTTTCCTCTGATGACTACGAGTCAGAATTAACAAATGTTTGACATCCAATAGCCGATCATTAATTAATCAATGTGCTCCAGTGGTGTCGCTAAACAAAACAAACTTTTTACCGACTGGGCTAAATAAAATACTCCCACTAGTCGAGATTGGAAGAAAATCTTTTTTTATCAACACAACTATATTTGCATTCCATATTACAAACGCCAACACAGAGTCAATATTTCGCAATCATCAAGATAACGGCAGTGTTAGGTGCACGAAACCTTAAGGGGGTGTCACACTGTATCGAGCTTCGCTACGAGTTGCGGCGAGTTCATAACTCGCCACATGTCGAGGGAATGTCGCGGAGATGTCGCCATATGTCGGCTGAAGTCGTACACATGTCGTAGCATATTGTCGGGAAGTGCCCACGAGAATTTTAAACTGTTTAAATTCTCGCCGTCCTAGGTCTTCTCGTATCAATCTCGCAACTCACTCGTACATTGTCGTACAACTGTCGTACTCATTGTCGCCTCTTGTCGCATGTTCTCGAGTGATCTCGCCGTCCCAAAACAACTGCCGAGTCATGGCGACATAGTACGATATAAGACGAGTAACGTATGACATGCTGCGGCATAGCACGATATTTATGCCGAGATAAGCCGTACGAATGTCGTACTAATGTCGCAATAGATCGTACCACATCGTACAAACTCGTACCTACTCGTACAAATATCTTACAAACTCGTACAAATACGTAGTAATGTCGAACAACTATCGCAGGATTTTCGTACGAATGTCGTAGAAACTCCTACCAATTCGTAATAGTCTCGTACTATTTCGCCAAATATATCGTAGAGATATCGTGGCACACTCGTGTTAATATTTTGACCAAAAAATCGGCTGACAACTCATGGCCATCCGCGGCGATTTATGGCGAGTTCATCTCGCCGTATATCGCCGCATGTCGTAGGGAAACTTGGGACAGTGTGACACCCCCTTTAGTGCGGCAGATTGATGTAGAATATGATCATAATTGTTCACATTTTCCTAAGAACGTGAAACATTGCACACATGTTCAAATTGAAATGCTTAATCAATGCTGTTTTAGAAGCACGTTCAGTGAGACCTACTTCAGGATACAGACAAACGTAAACAGAAACCTAATAGTGTTTTAAACTGATGCGTGGCGCCCTTCACTTTATAGAAATTATTGTATGAATGTAAAAAACAGGTATTTGATTTTTAAAGACGTCAAAATCACAATTAAAAAAGTTCAGAAATGACTACTGAGTACATACATATATAAAACTATTGTGGTTGTTTTAATCTGTGTTAAATATAGTGTACAAAAGTGTCTTCTCTGTTGAATATTAAAACAGACCATGTAAATATGTTAATTATCTTAAATTACCGGAAGTGGCTGATTTTTTCACTTTTAAAAATTCTTGTATTGAAAGTTTTTATAACTCTTTCCTATTTATTCCAACACTGGTCTTTTTGGTTCATGTTGAAAAATATTTTTTCTTTCATTTTAACACTCAGATGGCGGCCATTTTGTATAAAACCGTAAGTACGCTCAAACCAACTTGCTCCTTTATCAGGAAACAATAAGTACCTCATACCCAATATTTGTGCCAAATTCCATGCTTTTTTGGAAGATGTGACCAATTATTGCGCCCATCAGCCGCACTAAAATTTAAAACAACTAATCGAAGTCAGTCAGTAGAGTGGCGCTTTAAAGATCTTGACCTCTTCTTGAAACTGAGTCTGTGAATAAATCCGCGGACCTTATTACACGTCTGTTCCTCCGCGCGAGATCTCGATCTGACGCATCGTACTTGTCGTATAACGTCGTGAAATATACTGTTCACTTGGCCAAAGTCTGATTTCGTCGAACACTCGTAGAAGGCAGTTCCCATTTCGAAAGCCAGATCTCGCCCGTCCGACACTAGGACTTCCCTGTTGTGAATAGCGTCGCCCTTGTTACCTAAAAGAAAGGAAAGGAATGTTGTTTGACAAGTTAAAATTTAAAATCTTTTTTAACGCGGGGGACACGCGACTAGTATATCCTGTCTGTGGGGTGGTGCATATAAAATATCCTTTGGTACTAGTTGGAAAATGTAGCAGGTTTCCTTTCTATGCGTTTGTCAAAATGACCATATTTTTGACATCCAATAGACGATGATTAATAAAACAATGTGTTCTAGTGGTGTCGTTAAACAAAACAAACTTTAACATTTTAACGAAACCATTAGAGCATCTCAGCTAATAACCAGCTAATGGATGACAAGTATGTGGTAATTTTGACACGTAGACTTCAGAGGAAACCCTCATTGGGCTATTTCTCGTTCCAGCCCGTGCTCCACAACTGGTGTAACAAAGATCGTGGTATGTACTATCCTGTCCGTGGGATGGTGCATATAAAAGATCCCTTGCTGGTAATCGAAAAGAGTAGCCCATGAAGTGGCGACAGCGGGTTTCCTCTCTCAATATCTGTGTAGTCCTTAACCATATGTCTGACGCCATATAACCGTAAATAAAATGTGTCGAGTGCGTCGTTAAATAAAACATTTCCTTCCTTCAGAAGACGAAACCCTTTTAATGTTTTCCATTAAGAGCCAGGGATCTTTTTATATGTACTTTCTCATAACCAAGACCTCACATTCAACAGTTTTTGATATACCATGGCTGGGTCGATGAAAAAAAAGCAATCCGCAATGAGTCCACTACGACTCAAACGCCTGAGGCGATCGCTATACTGACTGAGCTAACAGGGAAACCTGCTTTGCGTTGCACTAAGCATCAAGAGACATTTTATATACTCAAAGGCAAAAGTTATTGT
Source organism: Gigantopelta aegis (assembly GCF_016097555.1). NCBI lineage: Eukaryota > Metazoa > Mollusca > Gastropoda > Neomphalida > Peltospiridae > Gigantopelta > Gigantopelta aegis. The sequence goes on from NC_054707.1 coordinate 5,909,520, forward strand.
GACATGAATTGTTTGGAGTAATAAATTTATGAATGGATTTATGGATGTAAACCAGAGAAAATGTGCATGAAACAGCTCAAAGAAATGCAACCAAGCAGTTGTTGCAGCGATTGCATGCTTTGTGCAAGAAACATGGAATATTCGGGAGAAATACTATCCAGTGTTCGCCATAAAAGGCCAGACATTTAGTCGCAAATCATTGCCACTCTGTGCAGCCTTTAGAAGTCCAGAAGTCAGAAAAACACCATTAGTGCAATTTTGTCATACCATGCCTCAGTGAAAATGACAGATAGGGCGTCATAGGGATGCTTGAATCTGGGACCTCGCAGCGTCCACAGAAACGCCATATGAAACTATGACAACGATATCAACAAAACAATCTGGTCAGGGACCGTCCCTGTAGCGACCGATCACCCGTGACAACCCCTCGCCAAGACACATGGATCTGAACCACGCATCTGCGAAACAGGTTCCAGCCAGCAACTATCACAGCCCGTACCATCCCTTTCTCCAGCGTTTAGTGGCCTCAATGAGACGACGGTGCCAGGTCTGTATCAATGCTCAAGGTGGACACACTCGCTACTGACTGTGTGAACTTCGCTCTGGACCCCCATCTAGTGAAGTGGCTCATTTGCACATGGCAGGTGCGCCCTTTTCATGGACTATTGCTCGTTTCCATACCTTCGGACGTTTCTCTTTCCATGTTATAAACGTTTCATACACGGCAGTAAAAACATCATTAATTATCTTGTCTTTTGTGTGTCACAATAACTTTTGCCTTTGAGTATATGTACTTCTCTATATAGAGAACAGTATATACCACGACCTTTTCTTTACCAGTTATGGGGCAATAGATAAGACACGAATTCATCTTGAGCATGCATTATACTGAGCTACATCCACCAAATTGTAAAATGGAAATAAGTCAACATCGTGCATTTTAGATGATGCGTTGTATATAAAACCTGTCGGGTTTGGGTCTGTTTTCATGCAAATGTAAAGAAAACAAGGATTGAATAGGAATTAAACGTAACATTTGTAAAAAAAAAACTTAGGGTCTAAACAATTGAACAGCACTATAGTATATATACACGGAGAAATTACATTAGATTGGATTGGATTGGATAACATATTCACGTGCTTATATCCAATTAAGGTTCAAGCACGTCTCTCCCGGGCACAATCTCTGACTTCGACAGAAGAGGTGGGTGGGTGGGGAGGGGGGAGTTAGAGTTGGAAATGGGTAGAATTTTGAAAATAGCAGTTAGTGAAAAAGGTAATAGAATTTTTTTAAATAAAATTAAAAATTAACAAAAGAATTGACTGCTCGGCCGAATACTTATATAATTTGGAGTGTCTTAGGACAGTCAACATAACATTTTGAACGAAGGTCTACAAGTTTAAAGTCCGATCTGTATGAATTACATTAACTCTAATCTTTGTCATGCAAAGGGAGGTAATATCTGTAACTCTAAATATAAATTAGTAGGGGTTGTCAACCTTCTACAGATAACGGTCTCGCTATATGGGCATTGGTACAGGGTTCGCAGCCCGGAACCGGCTCCCACCTAGAGCGAGTATAATGACTAGGTGTAAGACCACTACACTCTCTTCTCTCTCATTAACCACTAACCACTAACCCAGTGTGCTTGAACCTTAATTGGATATAAGCACAAAAAATCAGTTGCAATAAATAAATAGTGCTGGGGTGTCGTTAAACATTCATTCATTCATTCATTCTTCTCAGAACACGCTATTATTTTCACAGACATTTTTTGTAACAGTACTATGACATTTCTATTACATTTTCAAATTATTTGTTTTATATTGAAATATTCATAAACTGTTACTATAGTTCAGGAAACATTATTGGCAATGGAAATTGGTTTGATTCACCAGAACCCGAAGCGTGTGCCACATACCAACAAGGACGAGCGGCGTGTCTTTGTTGTTTCGTATTCGGTGTATCTCGTCGTACACGCGCGACACGGCTCCGAAACTCTGTCTGCTCGTGATGGAGTACACGAGGAGAAACCCGTCCGCGTTCTGGGCGAGAGAGCGCACTATTTGCTCGTCGTCGTCACCCTGAAACACGGGAATAACATCACTTTTACAGTGTTACCATGGAGACGCTGGCATCTTTATGACGTTGCCATGAAAATAAATATATACCCACATGTACATTTTTCAATGTCACCACAAAAAAAAAACCCTATGCATGTATACGTAGGCCAATATTGTTTTAAAATGTAAATACCATTTCACTAGTTATCATGGAAATAAATACAGGCACAGTGGGGGGGGGGCTGACAGATCGAGGGCGCAAAGCAAAAATTTTAGGGGGTTCGGGGGTATGCATCCCCATTAAAATTTGAAAACTAGATGTCCTGAAATGCAATTTCCGGCATTCTACAAGTAAAATTCACCTTTGCCTTAAGATTTACTACCAATAATATTTTTGTTCATAATTATGTCAGGAACATAGCGCATTATGTTAAATAAATTTCATTTCAGTTATTGAATTTATTGTTTGTTATTCCCCATTGACGTAGGTTTAATCAAATTATACAACATATGGTTATGGATCACACATGAGAGAGGAAACCCGCTTCTGCAACTACAAGGGTTACTAATCGATTAATAGTATTGGGTATTTTATGCGCAATGCCTCATAGTCAGGACAGTACAGATACTACATACCACGGCCTTTGTTACACTATTTGTAAAACACGGATGGAATGAGTCGAATGAGAAATAGGCCAATGGGCCCACAGATGAGAATCCATCCTTTATTGATCGGGCATCAGGCGAGCGCACTACCAATAGGCTAAGTCCGGCTGTCTGTGAATCTATGAAGGAATTGTAAAGCAAAGATACATTTACGAAACGGTTACTTTTAAATTTCGTAAACTTAAAAAGACTCACGTTTGCTGCCATTCTTAGTTCGAAAAGTCTTAAACAACATGTTTCTCCGTCCACTGTTTCCCACGTGTCAAACTCCGCGCGCCGTGCTGCAACGAAAAGGAAGGAAGGAAATGTGTTATTTAACGACGCACGCAACACATTTTATTTACGGTTATATGGCGTCAGACATATGGTTAAGGACCACACAGATATTGACTTAGGAAATCCGCTGTCGCCACTCCATGGCCTTTGATATTCCAGTCGTGGTGCACTGGCTGGAACGAGAAATAACCCAATGGGCCCACCGATGGGGATCGATCCCAGACCGACCGCGCATCGAGCGAGCGCTGTACCATTGGGCTACGTCCCGCCCCGTTCTGTTTTGAGAGGTTTCACCGTAGTAGATTGACTGCTGAGTAGAGTAACTAATCGTGGTCATGTATAAAGGGAGGTAATGTGTGTAACTCTACATATAACGTAGTTTCAAATATGCAGCCAATCCAACCAGACGTTGTCGAGTGCGCTGTGCAATTACCCCCCCCCCCCAACCCCCCACCTGGGGGGACTAATTGCAACGTATGGAAGCCTGATCGAATACCGCGTCTCGTACACCGGGTCACGGGCAACCGTGACCTTGGTGTACGGAGATCGCATACAGAAGAAAGGAAGGTGGAGGAAAAGGAGACGTGCGCCAGCGGCGGCGCAGGGGGGGTCAAAACCGGTGGCTAAACCGCCGGCGGCGACTCCTTCTGTTAGACCGCCCAACGCCACTCAACCGAGGAAGACGACCAAGATGGAAGAGGTTCCGGCCCCGGCTGTCTCGGCTTCTGTCCCTCAGGAAGATGACGAACTGAACGAACTGGACACAGCCATCTGTGTCACCCGTTCAATCGGCCACCTGCACCCGTTCCTACTCAAGCGCCTCCGGATGTGTCGCCGATCCAGTCGACGACACCCGTTGAGGCGCAGGCCCGGAAAGGACCTGTTGTGAAGAGGAAGGCGACCACTCCAGCCAGGCCAAGTCGCCCCTCTCAACTGCCGCAGCCGGGGACAAAACCAGTGGAGCAGTGGTCACTGCAGGCCGGCCGTCTCCAACAGCGTTACCACCAGCTGGTCAAGACGAACATGACGGAGGCACGTCAACTGATGAGCCACCCAAAGGAACAAGCATACCAACCTTTGCCAGATGGACGCAACGAGGGGGAATTCGCCGTACACCGACTCAAGATGCAGGAGGGACAAAGCGCTGTATGCGTAACCATCCGCCGGAACGGAAGATTCAACCAAGGTCTGCTGCTATCGGAGATGGACAACTCGACACTACATCGAGTCCTCAAAACCGTCGCGGGTCCGCACTACCGTCCAATCACCAAGACCTTAGCAGACTCCGATTACCGGCAGTTCCTCCAGCATCTTGAGACCACCGACTACATCGGATCCCCCTAGACACCAACCTTTCCTAGTACAGGTACCAACCTCCTTTATTGGGCTAGTTAGACTTTAAACGTTTTAGAAGCAGTTCAAAATTCTTATGTTTATATTTTTATAAATAGTCTAACGCATTTTATTTTGGCGCCCGATCAATTGCTCAAAATCACCTTAAAAACCTTTTGGCCGAGCAGTCTTAACTATTTTGGGATAAATTTTAGAATCCGGACATGTTTTGGAGGCAGTTACTCTTTGTAGACTTAGGTAAAAAACAGGCTTCACCGAGGAATCGAAATTCAGCCAATCAGAACACGGCTCCCACTCTGTGTTACTTCAAGTTTGCGAAGTGTCTGCTATTTGGTCCGCGCTCGCGTTGACCTTACTAAATGGCTTTTTTCCAAATTCCGCCCACCTCAAACTTACACCCCCCCCCCCCCCCCCCTGCTCCGGAGTTAGTCACTGGCGAAGTCAGAGGCTAAATCCGTGGTGGGCGTGCCTGAACCTTCGTGGATAGGGGCACGTAAAATGAGTTGTCCTGTCCTGTCCTGTCCTGTCCTATAACATAGTTGGGCTTGTCTATCTTCTGCTCAAACCGCTTCACTGTATGGAACATGTGCCATACAAAATCTAAGTAAACACCCCAATGATATCTATGTTGTTTGTTATACATACTAACACACATTTCTTTTCCTTCACAGAACACATCTAACTTTGTGACAATTCTGTGACGTTTTTTATTATATTTTCAGATTATTTTCTTTTGAAATGTAAAAAAAAAAAAAATTACAGTTAAAAAAACTTATATTATCATTATTGTTGAATGTGTGAATAGACGTTGCTCCCAGTAAGTGCATTTTGGTACATTGGAAACGGGTTTTTTTCTGGTATTTAAAATCTTAAAGTTCCAGATAAGCCTTGTATTGAGGATTACAAGATTGAAATATTCATAACAAAAATATTATTTGATAATTCGATGTCCAAGATATTTTCTGATATTCGAGACTTCAAAATTTGAGTTATGTCTGACAACAGACTTTTAGACTACGAAAAATTCCTAGTATTTGATATTTTAAAATTCGAAATATTTCTTATATTCGAGATTTCAAAAATATCTATTTCGAGATAAACCGTATTTTAGTCTATTATTTCACGTACCTCTTGCTGATTTCTGTATCGTGTTCTTGCGAGAATTTGTATCTCCGTTCACGAATATGTGACATAAAGCTGGAAAAAAATAATATAACAAACATAAAGAAAGAAAGCAAAGTTTTTATTTTACGACAGACTCAACACATTTTACGGTCATATAGTGTCAGACCATATGGGTAAGGACCACACATATATGGAGAGAGGAAACCCGCTGTCGCTACTTCATGTGCTACTCTTTTCGATTAGCAGCAAGGGATCTTTTATATGCACCATCCCACAAAGAGGGTAGTACATATCACGACCACTGATATACCAGTCGTGCTGCCGTGGCTGGAACGAGAAATAGCCCAACGGACCCACCGACGGGGATCGATCCCACACCGACTGCGCATCGAGCGAGCGCTGTACCACAAACATAAAGAGTGCTGTATTTTACATGATGTTTAATATCTATATAGTTGTATTAAAATAGCGATTGTATATATACCGGTATATGTGTGAGAGTGTGTGAATGTCTGTGTGTTTCTGTATGCGCGCCATCGTCTGTGTCAATGTCTGTAGGGATGTGTGTTTTTGTTAATAACTGTGTAGGTGTGTATGGCTGTGTGCATGTGCGTTCGTGTGTATGTGCGTGTGTGTATGTATATGTGTGTATGTTTGTCTGTCTCTGTGTTTGTGTGTGTGTGTGTGTGTGTGTGTGTGTGTGTGTGTGTGTGTGTGTGTGTTTGTGTACCTGAGTGAGCGTGTGTGGGTTGTTTCCTATGTTGTTTTATTTTATATACTTTGAATAAGTTATAAAAATTAGTAATGGTAAAGTCTAAGAAAAGTATAACAAAAATTTGAAATGTAAATAGTGTATTTCTTATCGGACATTTCTTTGATTTTCTTCATTAGTTTATTTAATTTACTTTTTTAATATATCTTTCTTATCTATTTCCTTATATATATATATGTATATGTATATATATATATATATATATATATATATATATATATATATATATATATATATACAGTGAAACCCCTCAACACCGGACCCCCTCTAAACCGGAATCCCCTCAAAACCGGACGTTTTCCGCGGTCCCGTGATTTACACATCTTTTAACACTATATGTTACCCCTCTAAACCGGAAACCCCTCTAAACTGAACACCGGACAAACAATTCGGTCCCAATGTGTCAACTTAGTGTAAATCCTACCCCTGAAAACCGGACGATCAAACCAATACCAATCAATATGGCGCCCACCTGTCTGTGAACACCGATGGCTAGTGCAATATGCGCATGCTCGAGATCGCTGTTATCAGTGTAATCACCGCTGCATACAGTACAGGGGTGTCCTCCCATAAGACAGACGTCCCATAACGCAGACGCGTTAAAACAACACAAGACCCATTACTAATTACCTGCCGTTTACCTTGAATAATACATGTAGTAAATAATGGAATAGTCGGATACAATTAAATACAAAACACATAACAAAATTATATAAAATTAGATTTATTTATACACATACATATACCCGGGATACACATTTTAACATGTCTCACGATTCAATTTTCTGTCTGTTCCACAATTTATACTAATTTTAACAGATGTCCAACGGCATCCAAGAACTGAATGGGCGTTTTCTGTTCAAGGGTTAGTTGCGCCTTCAATCTCACGATTCTATTTTCATTCTGCTTATACACTCTCTTTCTTGGTGGTGGGGCAGCTCCAAAGTTTATCTGTCTCAATTTAGCACGTTCGGAGGTCTCTATTCCTTTGATTAATTCTACAAATCGGTATATGTTTGGATGATGAACATGGATTGAACGATTCATTCTGGAATGAAATCCCTCCAGATTATTATTTGTTCTTGGGCCAGTGGTCAGATGATGGTTCCATACAATCAAAGGGAATCTGGAGTCATCGTCTACCCATGTTAAAACAACATAATCATTAAATGCCTCCGCCTGTGGAACATCAGGTCCGTCATTCATGGCTTCTAACCATGCATCCTGTACTTGTACAATGGGCAAAAGTGGTAGTCCAGCAGCCCTCCGAATCCATGTCTGTACAGCTGGATCTTCTTTGTACAAAACAGCAAGACCCAGTTCTTGAGTTTTCCTCCAAATGGCCTGTGTAAAGTGAAAAAAGCACCCTTTTACTTCAGCTTGCGGAAACTCCGTCTCAACTGCCTGGATTGCAGCCATCTCAAAATCAGTCTGAACTTTACTTGGAGCAAGGGGTTGGTTTAATAATTGTTGAACTTCAGATTGGAGCAATACCATTAACGCAGTCAGGGGTGTACAGGATACATTACATAACCCAATAAAGAGTTTTGTCTATCAAATGGCATGTCTGCCTTATGGGACGTCTGTCTTATGGGAGTGAACCAGTACAGGTACCGCTCAGCAGGCAATATTAGCAACTTGACAATAAACAATTAAAATGACTGATCGCAAGCTTTGGTATGGAGTTAACTACTGTAAACACATTGATTGTGTTGTAATTATGGTTAACATTAGCGGAATTCGGGTTTGTGTTAGATGTCTTTATTAAGTTACGAGATGTATCGGTTCCGGGAAACGATCTCAGCTATCCTGACGTGTTGAACATGCTTCAGATTTTAAAGGACTTTGCAATACAGAAAGATGAACGTTTCCTATTGCATGTACAGGAATTAGAAAGTTTAACGCAGGCAACCATTGTTAAACACAGATGTGAAAGACAATAGACATCGATGGATACGTTTCTCAACGTAGGCTGATTTATCGATTGATTGACAATTTGTGGACTTTTTAATGTATTTTTTATTCAATATTACTCCCATGAATGTTTTTATTTTTCTAAATGCTCATAAATGCACCATTTTTCAACATATTCTTGTTGTTCTTGTTTTAAAACACTTTAACACTTTCCCTATTTTATGGAGAATGGAAGGTATTTCCGTCCAGGCAGACCCCTGAAAACAGGACACCTCTGAAAACCGGACATATACTTGGTCCCATGGATGTCCGGTATTGAGGGGTTTCACTGTATATATATATATATATATATATATATACATATATACATACATACATACATACATACATATATATATATTGCCATTAAGTATTTTCTGTATATATTTAAGTATTTATATATATACATATACATATACATATACATATACATATATATATACATACATACATATATATATATATATATATATATATATATATATATATATATATATATATTGCCATTAAGTATTTTCTGCATCTTTACATCATACAACGAAGTCTCCAGTTTTGGGCATGTCCCAGTTGGTTGAGGTTTAAATCACCATACTACGTGCAGTCAGTTCCCATTACACCAATAGCTGCGTTCACACTTCCACTAGTTTAACTAAACTGGTGTGACTAAACCAGTTTAAAATGTCAGGGTGAACGCGATCTTTTTACTATACCCGTATAGCTAAAACACTTCCGTATGCGGTTTAGTAAAATTGGTTTTAACTAAATCAGTTTAAATGTAAGTGTGAACGCTAACTGTTTTAGTTAAACTAGTATAATGCAAAAGTGACAGTGAGTTTGTTTGTTTTGTTTAACAACACCATTAGAGCACATTGAATTATTAATCATCAGCTATTGGATGTCAAACATAATGGTAATTTTGACACGGTCACAGAGAGGAAACCCGATACATTTGTCCATTAGTAGCATGGGATCTTTTATATGCACCATCCCACAGACAGGATAGCACATACCACGGCCTTTGATATACCAGTCGTGGTGTACTGGCTGGAACAAGAAATAGTCCAATGGGCCCACCGACGGGGATCGATCCTAGACCGATCGCGCATCAGGCGTGCACTTTATCACAGTGACAGTAAATAAGCAACGGCCTAACATCTTTAATATTTTGAGTTAAATTTGTGTGTTCCTAAACTACACGTTCTTGGGTGCATTTTTCACAATTTTCACACCCATACAAACCATACCTAAACGGGAGTTGGCGGATATGGCGCCCTATATTTATGGACACTTTGCTTATAAAACCTTACAAAAATCCTCATTTGAATAAAGGTTTCGCTATTAAATTTATTACAAAATCAGTTTGTTTGAAAATTACCGAAATTGATCGCGCCATACTTTTGTCATAAGAAAAACCTGGTGCATGATAACCGAGCCTCATTACAGATAATGGTTTGCACTCCTGAAAAATTAAATGTAATTGTTACAAATAAGTCATTGGCTATCAGTAAGCTTAAGAATTTACTTCATATTCCAAATAATTACCCTTCAAACATGGATCTATGCAAAACTAACACGTGAACTATTTTCGCGAGGGTACTCAATGGAGCTAACTGTATTGTTCTACCAACAAACTCGTTGTCCATTGTTGTTTGATGTGTTGCACAAGTGCGGATAACTACACTTCCACCTTATACCGGTATAACTATTACACGTTATGCCCAACCAAAAGTGTGTTAGTTAAACCATAATGATTAAACCAGTTTAACTTGTATAATTTGAAAACAGATAATATGTAGTTTGTGTTTTTTATTATGATTACTGCAACACCCCCCCCCCCCCCCCCCCACCTTGCCCCCACCATCTTTATTAATACTGTTCGATTTTTTAATGACACCACTAGAGCATATTGATTTGTTAATCATCGGCTATTGGATGTCAAACATATGGTCATTTTGACATAGTTATAGATAGGAAACCCGCTACATTTTTTCCATTCGTAGCAAGGGATCTTTTAAATGCACTACCCCACAGACAGGATAGCAGATACCACAGCCTTTGATATACCAATCGTGGTGCAGTGGCTGGAACGAGAAATAGCCCAATGAGCCCACTGACGGGGATCGATCCCAAACCGACCGCGCATAAAGCGAGCGCTTTACCACTGGGCGACGTTCCGCCCCTAATACTGTTCGAGTTATCAGTTTGAACATTTCTAAGAAATAGTATCTTTATCTTTATAGTTATGTTTCTAAGAACCTGGCGCGCATTCTTTGAAATAGTATCTTTATCTTTATAGTTGTGTTTCTAAGAACCTGGCGCGCATTCTTTGAAATAGTATCTTTATCTTTATAGTTGTGTTTCTAAGAACCTGGTGCGCATTCTTTGAAATAGTATCTTTATCTTTATAGTTGTGTTTCTAAGAACCTGGTGCGCATTCTTTGAAATAGTATCTTTATCTTTATAGTTATGTTTCTAAGAACCTGGCGCGCATTCTTTGAAATAGTATCTTTATCTTTATAGTTATGTTTCTAAGAACCTGGTGCGCATTCTTTGAAATAGTATCTTTATCTTTATAGTTATGTGTCTAAGAAACTGGCGAGCATTCTTTGAAATAGTATCTTTATCTTTATAGTTATGTTTCTAAGAACCTGGCGCGCATTCTTTGAAATAGTATCTTTATCTTTATAGTTATGTTTCTAAGAACCTGACGCGCATTCTTTGAAATAGTATCTTTATCTTTAAAGTTATGTGTCTAAGAACCTGGTGCGCATTCTTTGAAATAGTATCTTTATCTTTATAGTTATGTGTCTAAGAACCTGGCGAGCATTCTTTGAAATAGTATCTTTATCTTTATAGTTATGTGTCTAAGAACCTGGTGCGCATTCTTTGAAATAGTATCTTTATCTTTATAGTTGTTTCTAAGAACCCGGTGCGCATTTTTTGAAATAGTATCTTTATCTTTATAGTTATGTTTCTAAGAACCTGGTGCGCATTCTTTGAAATAGTATCTTTATCTTTATAGTTATGTTTCTAAGAACCTGGCAAGCATTCTTTGAAATAGTATCTTTATCTTTATAGTTATGTGTCTAAGAACCTGGCGAGCATTCTTTGAAATAGTATCTTTATCTTTATAGTTATGTGTCTAAGAACTTGGCGAGCATTCTTTGAAATAGTATCTTTATCTTTATAGTTATGTTTCTAAGAACCTGGTGCGCATTCTTTGAAATAGTATCTTTATCTTTATAGTTATGTGTCTAAGAACCTGGCGAGCATTCTTTGAAATAGTATCTTTATCTTTATAGTTATGTGTCTAAGAACCTGGCGAGCATTCTTTGAAATAGTATCTTTATCTTTATAGTTATGTTTCTGAGAACCTGGTGCGCATTCTTTGAAATAGTATCTTTATCTTTATAGTTATGTTTCTAAGAACCTGGAGCGCATTCTTTGAAATAGTATCTTTATAGTTATAGTTATGTTTTTAAGAAAATTATTTTATAGAGTCATTATAGTCAATATTATAAACCGATTGATACACATAATTCTTACCACCCACGGCGTAGGAAACAAAATATCCCATACATCGTGGCAAGATGCAAATTGTAGTATTGTTACCTGCGCCGGTTAATTGTACAGTGTAATAGTAAACATGTTTTACGTAGTCAGGGATATCCAACGACCTCCCTCATCTCCAGTTTTGTTTTCAAAGAGTCATGTTCTTTCGTCAGAAGAATTAAGAAGTATAAGGAACAAACAGGAAATGCTCACCCTTGTAATCACATATAATCCCAACCACTGCCGAATAATGTCAATAACGCCCATTGTTAGAATTGTATGTAATTGGCCAAAATAAAAACGTGTCTCTCCCAAGAATTTCTAAAGAAATGTCATTCACCTTTATGTTTAATTCTGACGTGAATTATTAAGGAAATGTGGTAATAAAAGACGGGACATTTGTGATATTTTGGATGAAATTCTACATTTTATTTTGGAAATAGCAATAATTCCTTTCACATATAAAATTAAATATCAGTTGTAAGATGCCTAATACTCCTGAATATGTACAAGTTATTTTAAAAGTACATGGTGTAAAATGTGGGTTCTTTCATATTATCTTCCATTGTAAAAAAAACAGGCCGACCAACCTTCCGGAATTTCCATCACGTGCTCGGAATTCCGGAATTGATGCCAAATATCCGGAATTTTCATCACATGCTCGGAATTCCGGAATTTATGCCAAATATCCGGAATTTTTTTCATATTCACTCGAATTGGTTTTTTTTAAACAACTAGTTCTTATTACATTCTACATTCTTAGAATTAAACATCTTTATCACTCATTTCAACCTGAGCTCCGTGTTGTCTAGTTTTGTGCCATTACCAAGGCCGCGGGCGTGTCTATTGTCAACAGTCGACCATTAAAAATGTCGAGTAAACTGAAGCCATATTTGAACATTTTCTTTCTTATTGTTTATACTCGAATAGTTTATGTATTCATTTTAAAGATATTTTAAAATATCATGGACTTATGTTCCCACGGGGCAGGCATCGGTTCTATGGCAATGTATGCAATTTTACCACCGTGGATGAAAGCATGAATACAAAATCAAAAATACCTGAACCGACAATTGTCTTCTTTCCACTGGCTTTCACATGCAATATTTGACTATATAATATTTGGCCACCACTAATCTATTATATGGTGCATCCATGACATTAATATACCTACCGATATTATTTTATTCAAGTAAGTTAAATAATAACGCGATACTTTTCTGTACATTGGTCCCCAAAAGTGTTGCTGCAATAGTAATGTAAGCGTAATGCAAAACGGCAGCCAGTCTTAATGTGGGTAGCAGACGTTTCGTTTCCGAACCAGTTCGCCACAAATCAGTTCGACCCCACTACATGCATATGATGAAATAGTGCATATGTGGCAATGTACCTACATAAAAATACTATTGGTTCCAAGTTTGTTTGTCATGTTTGTGCTAAACTGTAATTGAATATTTGCTAATAAAGTGGGGTTTTGTGTGTGAACTTGTTGAGGATTTTTGGTGTGTGTAGGTGTGTGTGTGTAGGGGGGGGGGGGGGGGTCTTTTTATGAGGAAGTTCCAATTCACATATAAATAATGATATAATCATTAGTATTGTCATTTTGCAAATATATGTCAAACATGACATTTTTCGCACTGTTTAAAATTACTTTCATGAAAATTATGTTTTCGCGTGCTTTAAATTATTGTTTTGAAAAGGGCGTTTGCGCGCATAAAAACGAAAATATCAGAACATTCCGGAAAAACATTTCCATTAGGTTGTTCGTTCTGAAAAAAGGCACATATAGTATTCGAAAGTACACTAACATATGCAGTATTTTTGGCAGTCTTTCCCCAGACGTAGATATTACATTTCATAAATACAAAAATAAAATAAATTACAAAACCGAAACGAAACGAACCGAAAAATTATTCGTAATTCGCAAAGCGCCGCACGCAACGCAACGAAACGCAACGCGAAACAAAGCCAAACGAAAAGAAATGAAACAAAACAAAACAAAACATCACACACACAGGGTTTTTTTTTTTTTGGGGGGGGGGGGGGGGGGGGGGGGTTTGGGGGGTCATTTCAAAATATAGGTGATGGGTATGCAACCCATTACCCTTTCCTGCCATATGTGTCTGTTATGTTGTGTCGTTGCGTGTGTAGTAAATACGCTAGGAACAGATCCAGGTGGTGGGTGCTGGATGTTTTCGGGGAGAATTGTCTCTATATAGAAATACTGCAGGTGTCCTTTTTCTTTAAATACATAAAACAAAATTTATTTAAAACTTTTAAATACTGCATCTTTCTAAACTTTGCCAACAGTAACATATAAACTGCTTTGCCAAACAAATTCCTTGCCAGTTAAAATAAAAACAAAACCTTGTACCCTTTTAGTTTTTGTGATATAAATAACTACAGTATTGCATAAAATAAACGCATTGTCTTAGATATCTATCTTGTTTATAAAGGCGTATTAAAAAAAGGTTGTCTTTTTTTAATGAAGGAACAACTATTTACTAAACGGATGCCAGATTATACATTAAAAATAGAAAACACACACACGATGTTAAAGTATTTACCGGTCTACTGTTACAGGTAGCAGCGTTTTAGATATAATCAAAGTTAGCGAAGCTTTACCTACACCGGATAAACCTCTGAGCGACTTCAAATAGACTTGATTAATTTTCAAAATGAAAGTAAGGTGAAGAATTTAAACGCAGAATCATTAGTGTAAAAGGATATTGTATTTAAGAATGTATTTATTTATATATATATATCCATCTATCTATCTATCTATCCATCTATATATATATATATATATATATATATATATATATATATATATATATATATATATATATATTACCTGTGGGGAATGGTTATATGATAATAGTGAAAATTAATTGGGCAAACATTACAACAGATAGTTCAGTATTACAGTAGGTCTTGAAGGACTATTGGGGTCAGAAATGAAATTTGAAAGTTGACGTTTTTATCAGTAAATCGCAAATTCAAACAATAAAAATTACTAAAAACAAAATGACTAAAAACAAAACAATAACAACTGTATGATCAACAGAATGATAAAAATTAACAGAAATAATGTTCCACGGTGATTAATGGACCTTTTTGGAAATTGTCGAAATCGAGAATGACACCCCACGCACGTGTGATGCATGCGCAAACTATGGAATGTGTTTCGGTGTGTTGATAAACAGACCGGAACGTTCTTTACTAGAATGTCTGTGGTCAAAAGGTATGTTTTAATATTTCAGATTCCCCTACATTTTTTGAAGAGTGTGTGTGTATAAAGGTTTTTTATTATTATTATTATTTATTCGTTCGTTCGTTCGTTTGTTTGTTTGCAGTTTAGGTCATTTGTTTTATTGTGTGTGTGTCAGTACGTGATTGCACGCTGGCGTGCTTAGACCTAAAAATGTGTTTAAGAGAATCTGCTAAAAAAAAGATTTGGTAGGACGGATTTTTCAGCTATATTCATCTGTACAGGTTCAGATAAAATAATATGTATGTACGTTTTCAACTTCATATTAATAATAATAATAATAATAATAATAATATAATAATAATAATAATAATACATACACACACACACACACACACACACACACACACACACGTCGAATTCTAATTAGGGTCTGGTTTCCGGAAACACATTTTAAACTTTATTTAGGCTGGTATAATGTACATGTACCCAGGTACGTTTTCACAAATAACAGATGATGCTGAAAGATTGTAATTGAAATGATATCAATCATGTTCGCATCTTTATATCAACAGTAGATATAAAAACTTGAACAGTTTCATCATAAGGTACATTCTACAACGTAAATTATTTTTAAGAAGAAAACAAAATTGTCGACTATACTTAACACAATAAATCAATAACTGAACCGAGTACATGAACACAAACCTTCCCCAGTACAGTGTTACACCTGCCTCGTGTGTCTGAGAGGAATTCCGGCAGAAAGTCCAACCTGACAGTTTTCTGTTGTGTAACGCACACACGGAGATGGTGTGTGGTTGTTAGCAGGTACCTGTCAGTACACGTCAGTATATTTCAACGACTACAAAGTGCGTCTATGTTTTATTCCTACCAGCCTTCAAGACGTATAGTGACCATCATCTGGTATGTTCTGGGTGCCTGTGTCGCATTTGTTCATTGTAGTCCTGTTTAATTGTTTAGACCCTAAGTTTTTTGCAAATGTTAATTCCTATTCAGTCCTTGTTTTCGTTACATTTGCATGAAAACAAACCCAAATCCCGACAGGTTTTATATACAATTCATCATCTAAAATGCACGAAGTTGACTTATTTCCAAAATTTGTAAAATGGAAATAAGTCAACGTCGTGCATTTTAGATGATGCATTGTATATACAACCTGTCGGGGTTTGGGTCTGTTTTCATGCAAATGTAAAGAAAACAAGGATTGAATAGGAATTAAACGTAACATTTGCAAACAACTTAGGGTCTAAACAATTGAACAGGACTATAGCAACAAGAGATATTTTATATACACCATCCAACATACAGGACAGCAGATAGCACGATCTTTGATATACCAGTCGCGGTGCGTTCGCCCTATAAAATCCTGGCTAAGCCAACATACTAGAACGTTTTTCAAATTAAAGTTCTCCACAATGTCTTATCTTCAAGATTTTAATTTTGTTTTTAATTACTGGTGATGCATCGAATGTTCCGCACAATATATTTTTATTTACAATTCATACCTGCTGAACTTCCCAACCTATTTTTTTCTCTCTATTTATTATCTGTTTTGTGGATCACCCACCACAAAGGAATCTACACCACAAGGTTGTTTTTAGTAGCGCCGTTAGTGCACTTACACCTGACAAACGCGCCGATAGTGATCGGAAATAGCGTCATTTATCTCCTAGTTAAACACGGGCTCGACAGCTATCCCCTTGAAGGATCTCCCCCACTTGTTTTTTTATCAGCGATATGACTAATGTAATTATTCTCTTACGTCCAGGCGGAACGTGTCGGTTGCACGGTACCAAAGAAGAGAGTTCCGTGTCAAAGTTCGAGGCTGATTATTTGTGCAAATACTATTATCCATTGGCAATAAATAAATAAATAAATAAATACACTTTTATTTGTTATACAATTGTTGTGCAGTATACACTCGAGGTTGAAACTAGTATAGGGTACCTCCAAAAATGGAACTGCGATTTTCAGCAAAAATGACGGTTGCTAATAATAAAAAACATTAATTAACCCTCTTAAATGGTATGTGATTCTCCATTTTCTTGCAGGTAAATTAAATGTGAGGTGCGACACTTTTTATTGGCATATTGCCTGGGTGTGTTGATACGATGCTTATGTCAGTTTTATTAGTAAACGTTAACATTATCGGCAATAAGAATTGATTTAGTCCGACGGAACCTGAACAAAATATGTATACCCAGAATAGACTGGCCACAGGTGGTCGTCATGATGCAATGCTTTCTACTAATGTAGATGCAAAAACACTAGAAAATACGAATTTTCCAAGATTTTCCCAGAGTCTTTGTTTTGTTTTTGATGATGTCAAGTTGTCAACATATATCTTGATATAATCATTCATTTGTGGAGGCACCTCCCACCCAAGATGCCGTTTCACGGCTGCTATGAAGTCGTTTCAGCCCGGGCTTGTATTCTTAATAATAGAATAATATATATATTATATATAGAAATAAGTAATGAAAGTCAGGAGCAGATCCAAGGAATATATTGCAGGAGCGAGTATGAGAGGGGATGAGACCACGGTGAAAAGGGCACGTGGACCAAGTCATCAACAGGGCATCACTGAGGTGGGTAGTAAAAAAGGGGGGGGGGGCTTGAATATTTTAGGGAAGACGGGTTCTTTTGTCCGCCATTAAAAGTGATATCTCATTCAACACAATTGTGAATAATAACTTGTAGATGCAGTTCCTGTCAAAGATCAAATTTCTTTCTTAATTTCAAACACCTAAATTAAAGTAAAAAAATAAATAAAACATCTTGGGTAACACGTTGCCGATTGGACTATATACTTTCCTGCCACCTCTACGTACAGAGATGGCGTTATGTTGCCCTGCTAAGACAAAAGGCAGCACGTGATAATCGGGTACAGTATGAGTTAATATACTAATTGTGGTAAAACAAGCATCCAGATAATACAGACAGATACCAGAGGAATATTTTGGACACCTGGAGAAACAAAGTCATTCAGCTGCTTAATATAATCGTTACCAAATGGATAAGAATCACAAAAAGTGATTTCCCAAAATTCACCACTCACCATTTTCTATCTTAGCAGGAAAGCGGCACCAAGCGACGCTAACATTCGCGAATTATTTGATTGGTCCCTTGTTCTGCGTTAGAGATGTAACAATACATCGAACTATCGATATGTTGCGATAGTCAGTGCCTCAATAGCAATGCACCTATAATTAACTGAACTATCGATAACTATCGCAATTGTTTGCTCAACTATCGATAGTTTTGATAGTATGCACAGTGAAATATAATCTACGACCAACGCATTGTTTGACTACTTAGTGTCATTACAAATAACTAAATGCAAACACAGACATACAAACATACGTACATATGCACGCATGCACGCACACACACACGTTTTTGTTTAACAACACCACTAGAACACATTGATTTATTATTCATCGGCTATTGGATATCAAATATTTGGTAATTTTGACATATGGTCTAAGAGAGAAAATCCGCTACATTTTTCCATTAGTAGCAAGGGATCTTTTATATGCATCATCCCACAGACAGAATAGCACATACGACGGCCTTTGATATACCAGTCGTGGTGCACTGGCTGTATACATACATAGGCCTACATACATACGTACATACATGCATACATACATACATACATACATACATACATATAGGCAAAACAGAGGCGAAATATATATTCATATTGTTATATTGATATTGGTGGGCAGTTTTATAGTCTTACCTCCCTTGAAACACAATAAAGTTGGGATTATTATCAAGCTTGGGCCTGTTCACCTGCACCCGCCCCCATCCCACTCCCCACCCCAACTCCCACAAATAACCACACAATGTCTTACAACAATAGCCATATACCTTTACGCTGGAACTTGTTCGTTCGTTCCAAACAATCATTTGTCTCCCCCTACAAAAAAAGCATAACTATGATCTTGGATACCGCACGTCGATACGACTGAGGCCGTGGCATGCATGCATGCATGCACATACATACGTACGTACATACATACATACATACATACATACATACATACATACATCAATACATACATACATATATGCAAAACAGAGGCGAAATATATATTCATATTACCGTTATCAAGCGATTTAAGAATTCCCAATACTATTACAATACTACTGCAATAGTACTATCACAATAGTATTTTAACTATCGCAATACTATTGCAATAGTAAAACTGACCGCAATAGTCACCCCTATTCTACGGTCCTGTTTTATTCTACGATCCATGTTTTATTTAACGGCGCACTCAACGAGAAATAGCCGAATGGGCCCACCGACGGGAATCGATCCTAGATCGATCGTGTATCAGGCGAGCGCTGTACCACTGAGCTACGTCCCGCCCATATATCGGTGTCCGGTTATCCCTGTTATAATTAATATTATATGTAAACTAGAGATGTAGGCGAGCGCTGTACCGCTGAGCTACGTCCCGCCCATATATCGGTGTCCGGTTATCCCTGTTATAATTAATATTATATGTAAACTAGAGATGTAGGCGAGCGCTGTACCGCTGAGCTACGTCCCGCCCATATATCGGTGTCCGGTTATCCCTGTTATAATTAATATTATATGTAAACTAGAGATGTAGGCGAGCGCTGTACCACTGACCTACGTCCCGCCCATATATCGCTGTCCGGTTATCCCTGTTATAATTAATATTATATGTAAACTAGAGATGTAGGCGAGCGCTGTACCACTGAGCTACGTCCCGCCCATATATCGCTGTCCGGTTATCCCTGTTATAATTAATATTATATGTAAACTAGAGATGTAGGCGAGCGCTGTACCACTGAGCTACGTCCCGCCCATATATCGGTGTCCGGTTATCCCTGTTATAATTAATATTATATGTAAACTAGAGATGTAGGCGAGCGCTGTACCACTGAGCTACGTCCCGCCCATATATCGGTGTCCGGTTATCCCTGTTATAATTAATATTATATGTAAACTAGAGATGTAGGCGAGCGCTGTACCACTGAGCTACGTCCCGCCCATATATCGGTGTCCGGTTATCCCTGTTATAATTAATATTATATGTAAACTAGAGATGTAGGCGAGCGCTGTACCACTGAGCTACGTCCCGCCCATATATCGGTGTCCGGTTATCCCTGTTATAATTAATATTATATGTAAACTAGAGATGTAGGCGAGCGCTGTACCACTGAGCTACGTCCCGCCCATATATCGGTGTCCGGTTATCCCTGTTATAATTAATATTATATGTAAACTAGAGATGTAGGCGAGCGCTGTACCACTGAGCTACGTCCCGCCCATATATCGGTGTCCGGTTATCCCTGTTATAATTAATATTATATATAAACTAGAGATGTAGGCGAGCGCTGTACCACTGAGCTACGTCCCGCCCATATATCGGTGTCCGGTTATCCCTGTTATAATTAATATTATATGTAAACTAGAGATGTAGGCGAGCGCTGTACCACTGAGCTACGTCCCGCCCATATATCGGTGCCCGGTTATCCCTGTTATAATTAATATTATATGTAAACTAGAGATGTAGGCGAGCGCTGTACCACTGAGCTACGTCCCGCCCATATATCGGTGTCCGGTTATCCCTGTTATAATTAATATTATATGTAAACTAGAGATGTAGGCGAGCGCTGTACTACTGAGCTACGTCCCGCCCATATATCGGTGTCCGGTTATCCCTGTTATAATTAATATTATATGTAAACTAGAGATGTAGGCGAGCGCTGTACTACTGAGCTACGTCCCGCCCATATATCGGTGTCCGGTTATCCCTGTTATAATTAATATTATATGTAAACTAGAGATGTAGGCGAGCGCTGTACTACTGAGCTATGTCCCGCCCATATATCGGTGTCCGGTTATCCCTGTTATAATTAATATTATATGTAAACTAGAGATGTAGGCGAGCGCTGTACTACTGAGCTACGTCCCGCCCATATATCGGTGTCCGGTTATCCCTGTTATAATTAATATTATATGTAAACTAGAGATGTAGGCGAGCGCTGTACTACTGAGCTACGTCCCGCCCATATATCGGTGTCCGGTTATCCCTGTTATAATTAATATTATATGTAAACTAGAGATGTAGGCGAGCGCTGTACTACTGAGCTACGTCCCGCCCATATATCGGTGTCCGGTTATCCCTGTTATAATTAATATTATATGTAAACTAGAGATGTAGGCGAGCGCTGTACTACTGAGCTACGTCCCGCCCATATATCGGTGTCCGGTTATCCCTGTTATAATTAATATTATATGTAAACTAGAGATGTAGGCGAGCGCTGTACTACTGAGCTACGTCCCGCCCATATATCGGTGTCCGGTTATCCCTGTTATAATTAATATTATATGTAAACTAGAGATGTAGGCGAGCGCTGTACCACTGACCTACGTCCCGCCCATATATCGGTGTCCGGTTATCCCTGTTATAATTAATATTATATGTAAACTAGAGATGTAGGCGAGCGCTGTACCACTGAGCTACGTCCCGCCCATATATCGGTGTCCGGTTATCCCTGTTATAATTAATATTATATGTAAACTAGAGATGTAGGCGAGCGCTGTACCACTGAGCTACGTCCCGCCCATATATCGGTGTCCGGTTATCCCTGTTATAATTAATATTATATGTAAACTAGAGATGTAGGCGAGCGCTGTACTACTGAGCTACGTCCCGCCCATATATCGGTGTCCGGTTATCCCTGTTATAATTAATATTATATGTAAACTAGAGATGTAGGCGAGCGCTGTACCACTGAGCTACGTCCCGCCCATATATCGGTGTCCGGTTATCCCTGTTATAATTAATATTATATGTAAACTAGAGATGTAGGCGAGCGCTGTACCACTGAGCTACGTCCCGCCCATATATCGGTGTCCGGTTATCCCTGTTATAATTAATATTATATGTAAACTAGAGATGTAGGCCCATGTGTAGGAGTCTGTACATTACTTTATCTTAAATAATTTACTTTGATATTGAAACTTTATGAAATTAAAACACAATTTTAAAAGGCACTTCGATAGTTGCCGTTTATTACTAATGTTGCCGGAAACATAACTATTACGTCAACAATATAATGACGTGTCAATACGGTTATGGGCGTCAAAGTTGCTCTACGTTCATTCGTCTGAATTTAGATAAAATTCAGAAATTTGTGAAATGTATCGCTTCTTGGCGTCTATGAGCATATTTAATGTGTATAAGAACGCATATTAAAACGGTTAGCCGTTATTTCAGTAATGTTCTACAGTACGGATATCACCAAGACAGGTCAGTGTATTTATATCTTAGAGAAATATCTTTAAAATGTTTATTAGTGAAATTATAGTGTTAAAGGGACATTCTTGAGTTTCCTGCAATTTTTAAGATGTTATCGACTAACAGAGACTTTTTAACGATTGTAATTACATATAAAATATGTTGTTTCTGCATAAAACATTAGTGGCTGTATACTAAACGTGTTTCTGACCGTTCTAATATTTGTACTGGGTTAAATTTAATTTTATTTCCTAAAATATAGTTTTTTCATACATACGAATTTATTTTAAAACAAAATCCAGTTTGGGCTTCTTACAAATATTAAGACAACCAGAAACACATTGAATATACAGACACTGATATTCTAACCAAGAAAATAATATGTAAGTTTAATCGTAGAACTATTTTATTAGTCGGAAACATCTTACAATGCAGCAAAATCAGGAATGTCCCTTTAAGAGGCGTTCGCATTATGCGATTAATCACACCGACTTGTCGCATGCTATCGAATGGTACTGTGAGAACATCTAAATCGGAACCACTTTAGTCATACACTCCGATTTCTGTAGGGGCGGGACGTAGCCCAGTGGCATAGCGCTCGGTCGGTCTGGGATTGATCCCCGTTGATGGACCAATTGGGCTATTTCTCGTTCCAGTCAGTGCACCACGACTGGTATATCAAAGTCCGTGGTATGTATTACCCTGTCTGTGGAATGGTGCACATAAAAGATCCATTGCTGTTAATCAAAAAGAGTAGCCCATGAAGTGGCGACATCGGGTTTCCTCTCTCAATATATGTATGGTCCTTAACCATATGTCTGACGCCATATAACCGTAACCTTAACGTGCGTCGTTAAATAAAATCTTTCTTTCTCTCTCTCCGAATTTTGTAGGGCCGACAAATCCCATGCGACAAGTTAGAATGAGGACGACCCTTTAACAGATACTATTTAGCGTTTCATGAGCGGATACAGTTGGGGTTTTTTTTAGGGAGGGTGTATAACATTTAAAATGCGCACCTACGGCATTCAGGGAGGAGGCACAGTTTAGAAATGGCACCTATAACATTCAAATGTACACGAAAATGAGCCTGTACGGGGATGCGAACCCAGTAGGCTACCTACTAGTCCAACGAATTAACCACCAGACCACTGAGAAAGGTATTTTTTCGCCCACGTTTCCACATATAGAACAGCACATACCACGGCCTTTGATATACCAGTCGTGAGACAATGGTTGGGACGGGTATTTTGTGTTGCCAAAACCTATTTATCTATATTATCCGCAGTCTCACTCCTACATAACAAAAACCAAATGCTTGTTTGAAATTTCTTCTTCATTCTCCGAAAACCAAAACAAAACCACAACATCCTAATGTCTCCAGTTACTCCCATCTAGTTCCCTTCAATCTAATTAACAGGTAAACATTGGGCGAACAAGGCATCAAAGAGTGTAAGTCTTACTTTAGTGGGGTTTTTCTTGTTGAGAGATTTACAGTTTTCAAACGGCCATTAGAACCAGACATTGACCGGATTACTCCGCGTAAAACAATAAGCACGGTTATTGGTTTGTTTTCACAGCAACCGATCCGCAACAGTGAGTACACCGGTGCTGTTAGTTCTGGGAATTACCACGCGATCGCTTCATTAAGCGATCAGTTTTGTGTTTCTAAGACTAAACATTGGCAGAACTAGTTACTGTGTCTGGGAAAAGTCGAAGTCAGAGGATGTGTCCACAACAGGCGTGCTTGGGTAGTTCTCTGATGGAAACATACATGTCAAAAATGGCCTCAGATTATAGTTATCTTCCCATTTGGTTGTCTGGAAATTTGACCGCGCAAGTAGTCTGCTGTTTGACTGTGATTATTTCATGGCAGACAGCTATGAAGTGGCAACTATTTGACTGAAGTGACAGGGGAGAGCATGTAGTTTGTAAACATGTGTAACTTGTTGACATTGAAGACTTGTTTGTGGTAATTCCAGCCCATGCAAAAGTAGAGCTTTTTGTGTAAAATGGGTGTACTCCGGCCTGGTTTAGAGGGTGTGTTTGTTTAAACAGGGGTTGTCCTTTTCAGGGTATGTGTCCCCCAGGCAGGCAAAGGTACATACTAAAATCCACGGGCCTGCTGATATTAATAAAAATGTTATAGCCACTAAGGCTATATAGAATCATATAGCGAAATTAATTGTGGTCTGAGGCCAAATTACCTACAACAAAACCGAGAGGGAGGGATGATGGTTCAGTGGTTAATAATGCCTGCAAAAGTTATCGCTTTTTCATTCATTCATTCATTCGTCCATTCTTCCGTCCATCCGTCCATCCATCCATCCACTCATCCATATAATTATCCATCCATCCATTCATCCATCCATCCAGTCATCCAGTCATTCATTCAATGATTCAGTTATTCATTCATAGTTTCCATGCTTATATCAAGTTAGGTTCAAGCACACTGTCCTGAACACACACTTCGTCTATCCAGGACAGGGAGTTAGTCGTTAGTGGTTAGTGAGAGAGAAGTCGTTAAACTCGCCCCGGGTGGGTGCCAGTACCGGCAGGCGAACCCAGAAACTACCAGCTAAGTTGAAATGAAACGTATAAAACAGCGCTTATCATTACTAGATAGAAAACAAGTTACGCTAAAAAAATAAAAAATAATAAAAAAAAGAATAAAAAAAAGGTTAAAACTAAATACAAAGACGTGAGATAGACTTTAAATGCCCGAGTGTCATGCTTCCCTAAGCGTTTGTGAAATGTTGATGGCCTTGGGTGCATTCTTGGAATTATTAACATCAGCTCTAATAAAACAACAGTTGGAGACGTGAACGATCCTGTCATTAAAAAAACCCCATCCTTTTCGGCTCGGGGGCGGGACGAAGCTCAGTAGTAAAGCGTCCGCCTGATGCGCGGTTAGTCTGGGATCGATCCTCGTCGATAGACTCATTGAGCTATTTCTCGTTCCAGCCAGTGCACTACGACTGGTATATCAAAGACCGTGGTATGGGATGGTGTGGGATGGTGCATATAAAAGACCCTTTGCTACTAATGGAAAGATGTAGCGGGTTTCCTCTCTAAGATTATATGTCAAAATTACCAATTTGTTTTACATCCAATAGCCGATGATTAATAAATCAATGTGATCTAGTGGTGTCGTCAATCAAAACAAAATTCAACTTTAACCTCCTCGGCTCCCACTGCTTTGCCACCCGATTTCTTTGCCCCAATTGCTTAATAAAATAAATAGGATAAACCGAACGAGGTGTGGGATCGATCCCCGCCGGTGGGCCCATTTGGCTATTTTTCGTTCCAGCCAGCAGGGCCGTACCCTGATCAAAATCCTAGTGGGGGGGCACTACTTTTTATAAACAAATGAAACACTATACAAATTAAACCCTGAGATGTGTATGATATTTTCTGGAATAAAAAAGGAGAGATTTTCAGGGGACAACTGCCCCCCCCCCCCCCGCCCCCTCCCCCCCCCATCCCGGATGGTACAGCCCTGGTCAGTGCACCACGACTGGTATATCAAAGGCCGTGTTATGTACTACTCTGTCAGTGGAATGGTGCATATAAAAGGTCCCTTGCTGCTAATCGAAAAGAGTAGCCCATGAAGTGGCGACAGCGGTTTTCCTCTCTCAATGTATAAAAAAAAAAGTTTGTTTTATTTAACGACGCCACTAGAGCACATTGATTTTTTTTTATCTTATCATCGGCTATTGGACGTCAAACATATGGTCATTCTGACACTGTTTTTTTAGAGGAAACCCGCTGTCGCCACATAGGCTACTCTTTTTACGACAGGCAGCAAGGGATCTTTTATTTGCGCTTCCCACAGGCAGGATAGCACAAACCATGGCCTTTGTTGAACCAGTTATGAATCACTGGTCGGTGCAAGTGGTTTACACCTACTCATTGAGCCTTGCGGATCACTCACTCAGGGTTTGGAGTCGGTATCTGATTTTAAAATCCCATGCCTCGACTGGGATCCGAACCCAGTACCTACCAGCCTGTAGACCGATGGCCTAACCACGACGCCACCGAGGCCGGTATTCTTAATGTATAATGTGTGGTCCTTAACCATATGTCTGACGCCATATAACCGTAAATAAAATGTGTTGAGTGCGTCGTTAAATAAACCATTTGTTTCTTTCCGTACCAGGTCTACCCGCGCAGTTAGCTACCATTAAAATAAAACCAAACGCCACTGCATGAATTACATCGGTAATAAAGTACTGAGCACCTTTGGAAGGAAGGAAGGAAGGAAGGAAATGTTTTAGTTAACGACGCACTCAACACATTTTATTTACGGTTATATGGACCAAACAGATATTATTGAGAGGGGAAACCCGCTGTCGACACTTCATGGGCTACTCTTTTCGATTAGCAGCAAGGGACCTTTTATATGCACCATCCCACAGACAGAGTAGTACATACCACGAGAAATAGCCCAATGGGGTCACGGACGGGAATCGATCCTAGATCGATCGCGCATCAGGCGAGCGCTGTACCACTGAGCTACGTCGCCTCCTGTGCAGCTTTGAAGGTTGAGAAAGATTCAACAAAGCCGATTGTTCGTGTGTGGCATTGTTCTTCTGTATAACCAGATGTTTCTTATTAACTGCAACAATGTTGTTGTTTTCTACACATTCGTGTAGTCACATATCACATACAGGTGAATAACATACCTGGCAGGTCACTCATGGTTACATCAGCAAGAACATGCACTTAACACAACTAAAACAACAGAAAAACTCGATAAGAATATGTGATAAGGATCTACCCTATAGCAAATCACTTTTAATTTAATAGAGCTTTAAAATTGTTCCATTCCCTAGTCATGTATGTGTCACTACACACGTCATCTGCCATTGAAATCCATGTTAAATTGCCCAACTTCAAATGAAGATTGTCAAAAGAACGGGTTCTCGTTGGCACTAACATCAAACACTATTGCGTTATATACCTTATATAAGCATTTATATTCACTCCAAACTTGAGAACATTTCCGTTTTCAAGTGTTTGCTATATAACCGCATCTGGCTGTAGTACCGGTCCGAACCATCTGTTCAAGTACCGAGTCACACCGACCGCCTCTTCCGCTATACATCCATGTCCCAAAAAGTCAATGTACAATAATTATTACAAAATAACATAGGCAAAATCCAGCCAAAAGGCTTACCATTAAACAAACTAATTGTTTTAATTCTTCCCAAGTGACTAGAAGTGAATATGTGAACCACAATATGTGTCACAATTAGGAACTATAGTGGATGAATGAACTTTGACACTGTGTAGTGAGACCTTGGTCCCCGCTTCCTTTGTTTTACAGATAGATAGATAGATAGATAGATAGATAGATAGATGGTACTCGTATGGTACTCCCGCGAATGTAATAATGTATCCACAAAGTGTTCTTTATAACAAACGTAAAATATGATTGTAATCATTTCACAATCGACGTTAATAACATTTTCAATGTATTATTATAGCCCATGCTATAAACATAACAGTGAGAGAATACGATATTTATGTAACCGTTTATTGTAGACCATATATACGCAGGCAGGTTTATGGCATAATGTCTTTAATACAACACCACGTATCACGTCTGAAGAATATATATATATATAATTTATTTATTTATTTATGTTTATTTATTTATTTAGAATAAGACCAACACACTTGAAGGTTATGTAGTTTCCTTCTTGTGAGCTTATATTAGAACCTGCGTTCAGTGTTCCACGTATGTTCCTACAGAACGCATATTTCACAACCACGAAAATACCTAAGGAGACGCTGGCAGGTTTATGGTATAATGTCTTTAACAAAACACCACATATCACCTCTGTGAAGAAAATAGTTCATGCTTGCCTGCACCCCAGCACCAGGTAAAGGTCATACAGATCATGTTTGAAAACCTGTTTGTCGGGACCACCCTCGAGTAAACACCCAACATGTGATATGTTTGATAATATACTCATAAACAACACCTGCCTAGTCATTAATTAAGAACACCTGCTTTAACACCGCATACTCATACAGACCTCTAGTATATGTAAAGTTAAAGTTTGTTTTGTTTAACGACACCACTAGAGCACATTGATTTATTAATCATCGGCTACTGGATGTCATTCATTTGGTAATTTTGACACATAGTCTTAGAGAGAAAACCCGCTATATGTTTTCCCATTAGTAGCAAGGGATCTTTTATATGCACCATTCCACCGACAGGACTGTACATACTACGGCCTTTGATATGCCAGTCGTGGTGCACTGGCTGGAACGAGAAATAGCCCAAATAGGCTCACTGACGGGATTGATCATAGACAGACCGCGCATTAGGCGAATACTTTATTCTGCCACCTGTATATATAACAACAACTTGTATACAAAGACCACATTCGAATAATTACCACTGTTCATAAATGCCACGTGCCTATAAAGATAACCTGCTTAAAGACAACCCGCTATTAAAGATGGCTTTTAGAATCTCTCTTCTGTTCCGAGGCCATATAACCGCAATTAAAATCTGTTGTGTCGTTAAATAAAACATTCCTCCCTTTTTCTCTCTTCAGTGGTCTTTATTGTCAGATCATTGGACTATTTCTCGTTCCAGCCAGTGCACCACGACTGGTATATCAAAGGCCGTAGTATGTGCTATCTTGTCTGTGGTATGGTGCATATAAAACATCTTTTTCTGCTAATCGAAAAGAGTAGCCCATAAAGTGGCGACAGCGGGTTTCCTCTCTCAATATATGTGTAGTCCTTAACCATATGTCCGACGCCATATAAACATAAATAAAATGCGTTGAGTGTGTCATTAAATAAAACATTTCCTTCCTTCCTTCCTTCCTTCTTTCTGTCAGGTCGATTATCAGTTTCTGATACAATCTTTCTTTTTCTTTTCGCTGGTTTTAGAAACGTAAAGATAGTAAGCAATGGTTTCCTCGAGATGGGTTTTTTGTTTTTTTAAATACTCTTTAAAATTAATTAAGGGTCAATCAACCTTGTGGTCATTCTTTGCTGAGTCATATTCTTCAAGCAAGTTTTGTCCACAGGGTCAAGCTTGTCTACATACTACAGAGAATATAAAATTTCAATAGAATATTAATAACTTAGGTTGTTTTTATTTCTCTTTTTTTTAATATTCTAAAATATTTTTTTCTATCAAGAAAGATATGTCAGTGTGAATGTGTTGTATGAAAGTGTGTATTAAAAATAATATCACAGAATCACTATATTTCATTTTTCGTTAAGGTCTACTACTATTTAATATATAAATACTGTCTAAATTCCAGGTTACTTAAACGTGTTATTAGTTTTTAAAAAAACACATCATTTCATCTGTCTCTGTTTTCCCTTGAATTGGGGCAGTTAATTTTAAACAGGATATTTGTGAATAATTAAAAGAAACCTATGAAAACTATCCAAAAGCGTATTAGGCTAGGATTCTCTACATTTTATGTACGGTTATATGGCGTCGAACATATGGTTATAAAGAGCACACAGATATTCATGGGCTACTCTTTTTTTTATTAACAGCAAGGACATTTTATATGCACCATCCCATACACAAGATAGCACATACCACGGCCTTTGATATACATTTTATTTACGGTTATATGGCGTCGAACATATGGTTATAAAGAGCACACAGATATTCATGGGCTACTCTTTTTTTTATTAACAGCAAGGACATTTTATATGCACCATCCCATACACAAGATAGCACATACCACGGCCTTTGATATACCAGTCGTGGTGCACTGGTTGGAGCGAGAAATAGCCCAATGGGCCCACTGACAGGGATCGATCCGAAACCGACAGCGCATTAAGCGAGCGCTTTACCACTGGGCTACGTCTCGCCCCTACAACGAAAGAAGCTAGGGGAATTTTTTATTATTATTTATTTTATTATTATTATTGTTAGTTTGTTTGGGTTTTTTTTTTTTGGGGGGGGGGGGGGGGTTGTTGTTGTTGTTGTTGTTGTTGTGTGGGTTTTTTTGTTGTTTTGTTTTTTTGTTGGTTTTGTTGGGGGGGTTGGGGGGGTGGGGGGCTGTTTTGGGTTGGATTTGTTGTTGTTGTTTTTTTGTGTTTTTTGGTGTGTTTTTTTTATTTCTTTTGTTTTTTGGGAGGGGGTATTTTTGCCTTCTTTTTCTTTTGAACTCTTGAAATTTTATACTGATGTTTATCATCATATTATTTTTGCATTTACCATAGTTTGACACCCAATAGCCGATGTAGTTTTCGTTAACCATACATTCTTTTCTATTCCATCCTATCCTATCCTATCCTATCCTATCCTATTCTATTCTTCTCTTTTTTTTTTCTTTTTTTTTTTTCTTCTCTTTTTTCTTTGTGTTTTCTGGATGTTGTTATTGTGTTTGTTTGTTTGTTTGTTTGTTTGGGGACTTTTTAAACCTACATTTAAAGAAAAATGCCCAAAATATTTACTGGCCTTGCCTTAACTAATTTTGTTGAGTATACAAATGACAGCACAGAAGTACATTGTTTAACGACACAAACAGATTTATTAATCATCGGCTACTAGATGTCAAATAAGGAGTTATTTGACATATGGTCTTAGAGAGGAAACCCGCTACATTTTGTTCCATTAGTAGCAAGGATTTTTTATATACACCATCCCACAGACAGGATAGTGCATACCACGGCCTTTGATATACCAGTCGTGGTGCACTGGCTAGAACGAGAAATAGCTTTGATCGCTTTGTGCAAACTGAAGATCGATCACAAAATTGAATCATTCCATTTCTAACTGTAGTGGAGGGTGCTAAAGAACCGGACATAACGTAGAAAATTAATTTAGTGGGTCGATTTAATGCCATTCAGAATTGCACAAAACTGATGACCTGACCACGGAAAGATGGGCGAGATCTAGCTCAGTCGGTAGAGTGCTCGCCTGAGGTGCTCTGGGTCGTTGGGTCGAAGCCACTCTGCAGACATATTATCTTATTGGGTTTTCCCGTTCGAACCAGTGCCTCACGGATGGTATATCAAAGGACTTGGTATGCGTTGTCTTGTCTGTAGGATAGCACTTACAAAAGACTCCTTGCTGATAATGGAACACATAGTGTGGGTTTCCTCTGAACATCTGTGGTACTTGTATTTATCGTCTTATTTGTGAAGAAGTACATATCAAAGACCACTTTCAGTTTCAGTAACCTTATATGTGGTACTGGTATATTTGTTCGTCGTTATCTGAAGTGAGATTTAGCTCAGTCGAACGTTTGCCTGAGGTGCGTGGGTCATAGGATCGAACCTCGCCGGGGTACCCTTTGGGTTTTCCTCATGTCAACCAGTGCCCCACGACTAGTATATCAAAGGACGTGATACGGGCTCTTCTGACTGTGGGGAAAGTGCATATAAAAGATCCCTTGCTGGTAATGGAAAACTATGTCTGGTTTCCTATGAAGAATACCAAATGTTTGACGATGAGTAATAAATTAATGTGTTGTTGTGGTGTCATTAAACACAACTAACTGTGGTGGGTATAGTCTGGTCATTGCTATGTGTGACATATATTGATATGCATTTAATGAAACCCATTACACCAGCAATGACGACGTTTTTACCGTAAAGTCTTAAGGGGTTTTTGGTATGCTCTTTTCCCCAACACATTATAATTAGTTGTAGAGAACAATTTGTAACATAAACTCATGATGCGTATTTTAAATTAAGACTTTGACAGTTGTAATCATTTTATTGTTCGCTAGAGGAACTAACTGGCTCGAAGCTAGTGTTATAGCATCTCTGCCAAAACAGCAATTAAAGCTGTCAAGATGATACACCGTTTTCTTACTTCAGACTAATGGTGCCCTGTTTTAAAGTATCTCCATTATCAGATGTTCAGATGGGAATTTGTTTTGCACGCTGTAAGTGTTTTGGCATCAAAACTCGTTTACTTCTTATAAACTTAAAGCACTATCGTCAAAGAGTTTTAATCTTTATATTTTCTCATCACTAAGTGTTAATTATAAAAATAGATGGGGTCAACTGTAGACACTAGAAACACCTTTCGTTTAGCAATCTATTCACTTCTGACTAAAGAGTGTATCCTCCCCTCCATGAACTTCTACCTTCTAACTGCTACTTTGTAATTGTATGACGTTTTGTTTAAAATAAAGCAAACGATAATGCCAGTGGGTTTTGTTTCCATGTAATAAACTCTTTTTTAAAATATCATTTTATAAATTGGAGATAAGATTTAACAAAACATTTATTATTAATTATAAGGGCAAATAGTTGTGTGGGAGGTGTTCTTGTGAAATCAAATGATACCATATTTTTCAAATGGTTTTATTTTGTGTTCGGACTTAAGAGTGTATACTACCAAATCAAATTCCATAGACGACAATAGTAACATTTGTGGCTAAAATTCCTACCCACAGTATATCAATCGACATAAACACCACGGATATAAAAACTGCCACCCCTCACCCTTAAAGTGAATCAGAAACAATTGGTGGTCAAGGTGCTCATTTCAGAGATAACGGGTAGCGTCTATACTCTATTTCCGCACAAAATTGTAGTACCTTTTTGACAGGTACCCTTTACATGTTTCAAGCACAAGGCTACTTGGCACAGTGGTACTAGATGAAATAAAATTGCATACATGTTTGCCTAGATGAAACCTTTTTTTTACAACCAACACACATTTATCACCAATCACATGATTTGTGTTAATTTCTCCATCAAAAGTTGGGTTCACCTTGAACTTTGACCCAGCCGGATGTTATTTGGTTTAGTACTACCTTAAGGGTGGCAAGTAATGGGTGAGTTTTAATGGCTCATTGGGTAGCCACAACACCAAAGTTTGTTCACGAGGCCGAGTGACTGATCTTTGCGTCTAACGTTAAGTGGATGAGATGTGATAATAGACGATGGTACTAGTCAAATTATTCACGAGCGCTCTGTCACCTGAACATCCAACTCGCTTATCTTTCAATAACTACTAACACTAACTAATGTCCGCCTGTTTTGGACAGATAGCCCAGATAAAGGTAGACGTTTTTTAGATGTAATGAAAGGAAAATATTTAAAGTATTCTCTACAGAAAACGTTCGATTATTGAATATTTTGTAAAGCAAAATAAGCCATACATTTTGGTTATTTATGTCATTTGTTTAGCCGAGTAAGCTCTGTGGCAATTAAAATGTTACACAACAGATACATATTAATTTTATCTTAATTTTCGTGCTTATATCAAATTAAGGTTCAAGCATACTGTCCTAGGCACACACTTCAGCTTTCTTGGTTGTCTTTTTAAGCGATGAGTTAATGATTAAGGTTAATGAAAAACATGAAGGAAATCGCTTATGTTTAGACCCCGACTTCTGCTGTACACCCCGTCAAACATATGTTTAAGTTCTGCATTTAGAAAATTCCACTGATTCTTCTAATTTGTCGACCCTAACGTCACGTACTAGATGTATTGTGTAACTCGTCTGTCTTAAAATATATCCAGGAGTAATAAATATCCTGTTACATGTCTGCTAAGGCCCAAAAGCATCTTTGATCTTTTTGTACTGAAGATCTGAAAGCGTTCAAACCCCAGGGATGTTTTAGCAATCTAACATTTTGTTTATACCAGGAATATAAGTACTGTGTTAAAAGAACTGAAAAAAGAAAGAAAAAGAAAGTTTGCTGGTATCACCCACAGCACATTGTCAGTTAGAAAGTTAAAGTTAAAGTTTGTTTTGTTTAACGACACCACTAGAGCACATTGAATAATTAATCATCGACTATTGCATGTCAAACATTTGGTACTACTGATACGTAGGCCTAGTCATCAGAAGAAGCCCGCTACATGTTTTCCATTAGCAGCAAGGGATCTTTTATATGCACTTTCCCACAGGCAGGAGAGCACATACCACGGCCTTTGACCAGTTGTGGTGCACTGGTTGGAACGAGAGAGAAAAAAACTCCTGCGACGCAAACACCTCAGGCGAGCACTCAACCGACTGAGCTAAACCCCGCCCCTGAGTGTGATATAGTTTGCTTCATACTCATATACCATATATATATATACACAGGTTTTCGTAGAGCGCTCATCTACAGTGCTTGGATCATAGGATCGAACCGTATCAGAGGATCACCCTTGTTTAACCCAACCAGTGCCCCATAAGTGCTATATCATAGGTCGTGGTGACCGGTCTCTGTGGTGTCGTGTTTAAGCCATCGGGCATAAGGCTGGTAGGTACACGGTTCGTAGCCCGGTAACGGCTCCCACCCAGAGCGAGTTTTAAACTCAATAGGTAGGTGTAAGACCACAACACTCTCTTCTCTCTAACTAACCACTAACAACTACTACTAATCCACTGTCCTGGACAGACTGTCCAGATAGCTGAGGTGTGTGCCCAGGACAGCGAGCTTGAACCTTAATTGGATATATCCACAAAACTAAGTTGAAATGAAATAAATAGGTCGTGGTATATGCTGTCCTGTCTTTAAGAAAATGCTTATACAAAATCATTTTCTGCTAATGGAAAAATGTAGCGGGCTTCCACTGAAGATTACGTCTCAGAATTACCAAATGTTTCACATCCAATAGCTGATTTATTAATTAACCGATGTGCTCTATTGGTGTCGTTAAACAAAACCAACTTTTAGAATGTTTTATTACAACACATTGCATTCCTTTCCATTCCAGTCTGAACATATATAGTATAATGATAATATCTTACTACGGCTCAAGTACGTCAAGCGTGAAACTGAACGCATTCTTCTGGAATATCGACGAAAGGTATTTTTCGTCAGGGTGTATATATTTGCCACACCACTAAACTAGTGAACAAGATGTTGGCAGCTATATGATAATGTATTTAACAAAGTTGGTGGCGGTGTATCTTTATATTTCCCTTTGTTACGTTCCAACGAGCTAACCTGTGCCGGTGTAGCATTTAATTTGCACTCCCCAGTAATTATTATACGTATAATTTGCACTCCCCCAGTTATTATTATACGTATATTACGCACTCCCTATTAATAAAGTAAAGTTTGTTGTATTTAACGACATCACTATCTACCCCCACCCATTGGCGTAGGAAGCGGGGGGCAAGGGGGCATGTGCCCCACACACACACTTTTCAGATATTTTGCTTTATATTTGCATTATAATAGTGTAAAAGTGTGTAAATATAAACGTGTGCCCCCCCCCCCCCCCCACACACACACACACACGCACACTTTTTAGCACCTTCCTACGCAACTGCCACCCATGACACCTCTTTCATATGTTCCTGTCGCCCCATAACATGACTTATGGTTGCTCCACCTCCAAGGCGAGTACCCTCACCACACACCCACACCCTCCCTTAATGAAAAATCATAGCTACGTCAGTAGTAAATTTTCAGAAGATATCTGCTTATCTGAAGACCTGGCGTGGCATACAATTTCCGGAATGTTTCTCTTCGACTTCTTTTAATTCTCATTCATGTTACTTCGCCGAGAAAAGGTCAACACATTCACACCAGATGGCGCTATAACGCTGCTTGCTAAACAGAACGTAGGTCAAACGTAACAACACAGATATAAAGAAATATAAATACATGCACCTCTATTTACGAGTGCTGTGCATCCCTTGCTGCATTCTATTTGATATAATTACATCCTCGCAGGTTGCAGCGATCTGATGGATTATTTAATGCCAAATGCTGATAATGTTTGCGCCAGCATAGATCATATCTATTTAACAGGCCGCTGGAAAGTCTAAAAATATAGTTATATAGTTACCATGCACGTTATAAACGATCTTTAATCGCACCTGCATCTAATGTCATGAAGATTTTTTTTTAATTTACATGATAGTGGGGGTTTTATTGTACATAACTGTATTATATTACATGATATGTGTGTTCGTTTGTGTTTGTGGGTGGGTGGGTGTGTATGTGGGTGTATTTGTATGCATGTATATGTATAATGAATAGCTTATGTATTTCTATGGGGTTTTATTTTGTATATGATGATGTACGCAAGGTGAGGCATTAATAAATTGTCTGTATGTATGTATGTATGTATGTGTGTCTGTCTGTCGGTCTGTCTATTAGTCTAAGCTTTTTTTTTTAGAATTTAGAACTTGATGGTAAATACATCTTTGGTATGATTGTTTTTAATGCTATCAATCTCAAGATTTGACACAGCTCTATCGAGATAGCTCCAATCACACATTCGCCTTTCTGTTGTATTCTAAAGTATTTGTGAAACCTTCCAAAACATGGCACGGTTATTTTTTACTTATTTTTTACCGCATGCAGGTTTTTAGTGGCGGGGGGGAGGGGGGTTCGTGTTTTGTTTTTTTTGTTTGTTTTTTTCTCAACGAAATTTCAGAAGACATTTTTTATTATTTTCTAGTACTAATTGGTAGACTTTTTAGCCTTCTTCGTTGGTGCAGACTTTTTATTCCATAACAGATATGCGATTATGTCTTAACGTAGATCACCGTTATCAAGGCGCAAGAGAACTACTGACAGCTGAACTATAAACGATTTTGTTTACAATGCAGTTGCAGTGTTTTGCAAAGATGCTGAAATCTTAAAACCCGATAATGCAACTTTAATATCTATATAAAGCGTACTTGCTATTCGGTTATTTTGAAGACTGCTACCCCACAGACAAATGTAAACACACGTTTTCTGTTTCCGGTACTCTAGAGTAGTCGAGGTGAAACACAGATCATGGGATTACCAAATGTTAGAATTTTACTTCTGACATGTACCTTTACTTAGTGACACCAATTAGGTAACAGCCCAGACACAGTTATAAATACAGCCTAAATACGCGTTTAGTAACAGCCCAGACACAGTTATAAATACAACCTAAATACGCGTTTAGTAACAGCCCAGACACAGTTATAAATACAGCCTAAATACGCGTTTAGTAACAGCCCAGACACAGTTATAAATACAGCCTAAATACGCGTTTAGTAACAGCCCAGACACAGTTTAAATACAACCTAAATACGCGTTTAGTAACAGCCCAGACACAGTTATAAATACAGCCTAAATACGCGTTTAGTAACAGCCCAGACACAGTTATAAATACAGCCTAAATACGCGTTTAGTAACAGCCCAGACACAGTTATAAATACAGCCTAAATACGCGTTTAGTAACAGCCCAGACACAGTTATAAATACAGCCTAAATACGCGTTTAGTTACAGCCCAGACACAGTTATAAATACAGCCTAAATACGCGTTTAGTAACAGCCCAGACACAGTTATAAATACAGCCTAAATACGCGTTTAGTAACAGCCCAGACACAGTTATAAATACGCCTAAATACGCGTTTAGTAACAGCCCAGACACAGTTATAAATACAGCCTAAATACGCGTTTAGTAACAGCCCAGACACAGTTATAAATACAGCCTAAATACGCGTTTAGTAACAGCCCAGACACAGTTATAAATACAGTCTAAATACGCGTTTATTAACAGGGACCTAACTCACAAATCTCTATTTGGCAGCATCGTCTTTGCAAGTCTTTTTGCAAAGTTGCGAGTGTTTAGTGAATTAGGCCTCAGATCTGTGGATTTAGGTGGACCTTTAAATGACTTGAGTTCAGCCAGACCGAGCAGACAAATGTCCGCTAGACTGGTTTATGCGCTTCACGGTGAACCAAATGGCCACGTTGGGAACCAATCAAATAGTTCATGAACGTTCGCGAACAGTTGCCAGTGGCTAGACGTGTCTGGACCTTCAGTGGATATTGGCACGCAGATCTAGAGTTCCTCTTCCTGTTTAGATGAACACAACAGACTCAAGTTTTGGCGGATGTTAGTTCTGGCGCAGGATATACGCAACTTTCGCGAACAATGATTCGTGGATTCATGTATATTTATAGGGCTCCGTGAGGTGGAGATAAGTGGTTATGCCTGTTCCGCTGCTATATGTTTGAGGAATTAAAAAATATATCAAAACAAAACAAATACACCAAACAAAAACAAACTGGGAAAACAACCCATCGATAGTTCAGTCATATATATATATATATATATATATATAATAAACATTAATTTTCGATTCAGACATTCCCATATGCATCTACTGCGTATAAAAAACCGTTAAAGTTTGTTTTGTTCCACGACACCACTAGAGCACATTGATGAATTGGCTACTGTATGTCAAACATTTAGTAATTTTGACAGAGTCTTAGAGAGGAAGGAAGGAAATGTTTTATATGGCGTCCGACATTAGGTTAAAGGGACATTCCTGAGTTTGCTGCATTGTAAGATGTTTCCGACTAATAACATATTTCTACGATTAAACTTACATATTAAATATATTTTCTTGTTTAGAATATCAGTGTCTGTATATTCAATGTGTTTCTGGTCGTCTTAATATTTGTAAGAAGCCCAAACTGGACTTTGTCTTCAAATAATTTCGTACGTACGAAAAAATCTTTTTTTAGGAAATAAAATAAAATTTAACCTACGGTAGTAAAAATATTAGAATGATCAGAAACACGTTTAATATACATCCACTAATAGTAATAGTTTATGCAGAAAAATATATTTGATATGTAATTGCAGTCGTCAAAGAGTCTCTTTAAAACTGCAGCAAACTCAGGAATGTCCCTTTAAGGACCACACAGATACTTTTTTTCGATTAGCAGCAAGGAATCTTTTATATGCACCATCCCATAGACAGGATAGAACATACCACGGCCTTTAATGTACCAGTCGTGGTGCACTGACGGGGATCGATCTCAAACCGACCGCGCATCAAGCGAGCGCTTTACCACTGGGCTACGTCTCGCCCCTTCTTAGAGAGGAAACCCGCTACCTTTTCCCATTAGAAGCAAGGAATATTTTATATATACACCATCCGGGATCCTACAGACAGGATAATACATACCACGGCCTTTGATATACCAGTCGTGGTGAAGGAGAAATAACCAAATGGCCTAACGAAGGGGATCGATCCTAGTCCGACTGCACATCACACGAGCACTTTACCACTGGGCTAAGTCCCGCCCTGCGTATAATAAATTCACATCCTAATAACACATGTACGCGTCTTTGATGAGCCTATTCTGAAAATAGCTCACACCGTGCAGAACAAGAACAACTCAAAACACGGGTGTGTCAAACAATGAGCACATCTGCAAGCTGAAACTTAAAGTTACTTTACAAAGAAAAAACCTTTACGAAAGCCAAGACCAAACGATCGATCCATTTGTCCGTTTGATTTATTAGTAATGAAAAACAGTTTGCTTTGCTTAACTACACCACTAGAGCAGAGATGTATTAATCATTGACTATTAAATGTTAAACATTTGATGATTGTGACATATAGTCTTAGACAGGAAACCTGATACATGTTTTCCATTTGTAGTAAAGGATCGTTTACATGCACCATCCCACAGACAGGACAGCATATACCACAACCTTTGATATACCAGTCGCGGTGCATCGGCTGGAATGAAAAATAGCCCAAATGGCCCAACGACGGGGATTAATCCTAGACTAACCGTGCATCAGACGAGCGCTTTACCACTGGGCTACGTCTCGCCCCTATTAGTAATGAATTTCAGGTAAATACAGGCCCGTAGTGGCCTGGGGGAGGGGGTTATGCTTGTGCCTGTCTTATTGTCTTATACTACACATAAACCAAACACAAGTGTACTTGTAACCCTACCCCTCCTTATTTAACATATCATTCCGACGGGTCTGAAATATCTAAAGGGCAGTTTAAAATGAAAATGTTTTTAGTGTATGGCAAGACATTACTTCAGTACGGCACGAGTGTAAGATACGATCTGGCCTGGTGCTTAAAAAACTTTTAGAGTCTAGACTCGAGACTCTAATACTATAGAGTCTGAGACGTGAACGTCATGGCAACGCCATACAAATTGTATGCCTGTGACGTCATTAGAGATTGAGTCTGGACTCTAAAAGTTTTATAAGCACGCGCTCCATCTATTATCTTTTCATTAGATTGTTAGGTCCGCCGTTTTTCTATTCTTTCGTTCCTTCATCCTTTCATCTGTTCGTTAAAAGACATATATGGATTATTTGTCTTCCGCCAGTCCTCCCTTCATTCATGATTCTGTTATTGTAAATGTGAACACACAACAGTTTCCGGGCCACAAACTAATATAAATAACGGATTTCTGTTCTGTGTATCCGGCACATTTAGTACAGTCCAGAGAAACACTGATCAATGGCCAGATTACCAAATGTTATTTTATTGCGATAGAACAGTTTCCGGCGTCAATAAATGAACCGTTTAGTCTGCCTCTAAATGTAACCTACACGACATACCACGCGCGTTTATTATGGAGTGGTCGGCAGCACATATTAACATGCGCGCACACCCACGAATATATATATACGAATACACATACACTTACACAATACACATAAATAAATACACACATTAACATATACCTACATATATACACACACACACACACATATATATAATGTGTTTTGAATTACGTTTCTAATTAAATAAATTGCAATATTCATTTTAATCCTGTTTCGCCTTTACCAATTTAGCACAGATTAGAGGTTGTATTTTTCTATAACATTCGCCCATTCCCCAATCCACATACACAAAACCATATATTCCCAACCTCACAGCAATTTACGATGTTTGACTCAAGCATAATATATGTACGTCTATTTTCTTTTTTAACACTTTAAACAAGCACCTCAATCAACTATTAAAGTTTGTTATGTATAGCAAAATTTTGGATGCGACTATTTTAAAATAATATATGATATCGCAATTTTAGTTATAGTCTGGTTTGGTTTTTCGGTTTTTTATATTATTATTATTATAGTTTGTTGTTGTTGTTTTTTGTTTCTTTTATGTTTGTTTTGTTTTATTTGTTTATTTGTTGTTGTTTGGTTTTTCGTGGGAAGGGGATTCTTTGGTCGTTGTTTTATTAATGTACTTTTGTTGTCATATTATTATTACATTAATAGTATTATCAGTCGTGAATCTATGATTTTTCTAGTGGGTGGTGTAAAAACTTGGTAAATTTTGGTAAACTTAATACCCTGAATTCACGGCAAAAATGTAGTTGACGACATATATATATATACATGTATATATATTTCCTTCTAAATCTGCGCCTGGTTATTGCTATAATATTGTATGTCACGTTCTTGTTGTTATGTATTGTAATCACTACTATTTAAAAATAAAATACCTGTCTTTCCAAGTTATGTATTGTAATTACAATTATTGTTATTTTTTAATTACCTGTCTTTCCAACTTATATATTGTAATCACAATTATTGTTATTTTTAATTACCTGTCTTTCCAACACCGGCACATCCGACAACGACGATCTTTGATTCCTCCTCATAGCTCGAACATTCACTATCTGACCTTAACCTTTCTCGTCCCGACCTCCCCGACCCACACCACAACGTCATCACGTTTCAACGACGACGTCAACAACAACAACAATACAACGACAGTTCGACTACATCCACGACGTTGTCGCCTTGGAGCCGTAGATGCTGTTAGTCACAGTGAGATAATATACGCATGTAATGCGCAGGGAGTTGAAAATCCACTGAGAATCCACCGAAAATCCAACATATGTACACATCCAGAGACTTCTCAAATCCATCACACAAAAAAATAAATCACCCCACCGAGTTTACAGGTCTAACGTGACATGGTGCTATCTTCGAATGCATTCTGTTTTTGTTGGATTTTTTGCCGCAATATATTCTGCAATAATGTATTTTCGCTTAGATGCAATTCCAATATAGTCATTCTTCTAGATCATTTGTGGAAATTTATCACCGCATCTTCCTCTTAAAAAACATATATATATTCATCCACATCACAAACATGAAAGTATTGTATTCATTTGCGATGATTTGTTGCTTAAATCAGCAATGCTATAAATAGCTTCACCGCCAGGTTCTATATTCCACGTGAAGGGTGATGCCTCTTTGGCAGTTCTTTACGTTAGAGAACACGCCAGTTCCACCAGTCTCCGCGATTACAGGTGCGAATGACTTTAAGACAACACGGGAACGCTTTCAGAGCCCTTCACATGCCTCGGGTTTGGTAGTACTCCCCGCCTGGTACAAACAGCATGGATACTGATTGGAAACGAAAGGAATGTTTGGTTTTAATAACACTTAGGCATACAGCAAAACAGCAAAGAAGCGTAGTATATATATACATGTATAAATATATATAAACTTCGATATACATTTTTTTTTCATTATAAAATGAATTATCTAAATAGACTGTCAAATGTTCACTAGAGATTAATATTTTCGATAGATATAAAAACTAATTGGATTCAAACTGAATAAATTACATTTTTAAAAAAATCATTTGTTTGTAAGTATATTTAAAGTACGGCTATATGTCGTAACATATGGCTATGAGGTGTCTAACGTATGGTAATTACGACATTTCTTCTCGAGAGTGAGATACGAAACACACAGCCTCCACAAAAGACGATTTCATAAAATACCATTTTTGTTTTGATATACCAGGTTCGAACAGTGGCTGGGATAGATAGGTTTACAGAGTCCGGTTTTGTATATATAACAGTGAACTACAATGTACA
Source organism: Gigantopelta aegis (assembly GCF_016097555.1). Classification (NCBI taxonomy): domain Eukaryota; kingdom Metazoa; phylum Mollusca; class Gastropoda; order Neomphalida; family Peltospiridae; genus Gigantopelta; species Gigantopelta aegis. The sequence goes on from NC_054707.1 coordinate 5,952,372, forward strand.
TTTGTCCTGCCTGTATCACTGAGACAAATCACTATATTCGTTAATGTGTACAGTCCCCAGTACTTTCTATTCTTCATACACCTTTCCGGGGCGGGGCGGGGTGTCGCTCAGTAGGAAAGCGCTTGCCTGAGGTGCGAAGGGTCGTAGGATCGACCCGGATGTATTTCCCCGCCCCCACCAGTACACCTCGACTGGTACATCAAAGGCTGTGGTATGTACTGTCCTGTATATGGAAAGTATATAAATATAAAAGATCTTGATGCTTTTCGGTAGAACTAACTTGTGTGCCGATAGTGGGTTTCTTCTCTCTGTATCTCTATCTCCGCTCTCTCTCTCTCTCTCTCTCTCTCTCTCTCTCTCTCTCTCTCTCTCTCTCTCTCTCTCTCTCTCTCTCTCTCTCTCCTTCTCTCTCTCTCGCGATCTTTCTTCAAGGTGTCGAAAAAAACAATATTTTAGAGACCAAATAGCCGTGTGCTGAGGTGTCGTTAAACATATTTTCCTTTTCTTTCTATTTTCTTCAACTCAATTTTACTTCAAACAAGCCATATCTTGTTTTATTATTAATATATTATATCTTACCTGAGTTTTTACTTGCGGAAGAAACTGCAGAACTCTTAGCATCCTCGACTATCTTTTTCCTGTGACTCATAGCTAGTCTTTCCTTCCCTTCGCCCATTGCACAATACAATACACGGCTATCCAGTTACATCGTAAATGTTTTCACTCCTCGCTAAAATTATAACCCGTACTTCCCGCTTGACGTATTCACCACAATGCTTGTGATAAATATATACACATGTTGTAACGGTCACAGATATTTGTTCTTGTTTGACATTTCGCGGCTAAACGTTGATGTGTGTATTTGTTGGTGTATAACGTAATATATTATGTACACAGTTCAGTCTATAACTCTTGAGTCCACAAATTCCTTTTATAGATATCTTTAAATACAAAAAAAATATATCACTGCAGTTTATGAAATTTTCAAGATTGAAAAGGGTGACAACAAAAAAATCCGCACTTTAAAATAGTTCATAATCATCATTAAAAAATGACAATGTGTAAGTCAGATTCAAGAAAACTGTGTTTCAGGCCATCTATATTTTTTTTAATTGCAATAGGGAGCATGACCTTGGACACAATCCTCTCTCTCTCTCTCTCTCTCTCTCTCTCTCTCTCTCTCTCTCTCTCTCTCTCTCTCTCTCTCTCTCTCTCTCTCTCTTTAAAAACAATGTGCGAATTCACTCATTCGTATATTAATTTCCTCTTGAAGGAGCTTCACTGTTATTTTATAGTATTGTATACTAATGTAATAGTTATAAACTGCAAACAAAATTAACTTGATAATTTGTGACAGAATCGCATTACGCACTATATGAGCGAATCTGTTCATATGTAACTGTGTAAAACGGTTCTGTGGTTCATACGGCCTGAGTGTAATAAATTCTTGTCTTGTTTTGTCTTGTCTACATGACCGTCAACAATTATGATGTTCACTCAATTGAAAGTCGCTTTGAAACATAAACAAATAACTTGGCAACAGATGTAAGTTTATTACCGGTAAAATGCACACATGGATACATTTATTTACAAAATGTATTATCACAAAAACATATGCTATTATAAGCAGCGTAAAATATATAAGCACTTTGTTAATTCTAAATGGCAAACAAAATAGTATAATATATTAAAGGAGCTCAATCACGGATTTAGTGGGCCTTGTTTCTCTAAATATGCATTATAAATGGAAATTACATTCATTTGGAATACCAAACCTAGTTACTGTATGATCCAAAACATTTTAATTGAACTACGATCGAGGGAATTCCACGACACGCTTCATTTTTAAAATTTGGAAGTCTTCTTGTAAAAAGTCATAAAAATACGGAAAAACAGACTCGTAGTGATGAGGCTATATATGTTACAGTAAAAATGTCTATAATCAGTCAATATGTATATTGACTGAAAATTTCAGTCAATATACATATTGACTGAAAAATTAGCCTGATTTATAGACAGATTGACTGACTGCTTAATTAAAGAAAACGAGAGTCGTGTTGAGGTTTACTTAGTATTTTATTGACAGATCATATGAACATATCCTATATTGGTGAGAGTCATGAGAGTCTACAATTCAGTTCTTGTTGGCACATGTAATACTGGAGTGGCACCTGCTGTTGCACTTCACACCTGACTTGAAACATTTACATCGGTTTGTCCGACATTGTTTGCCACTGGCTGCACAGTTGCATTTGGCATAGCCCTGACCACCGCACCTGGACTCACTCTGCACTGCCTGACGTAGGCCAACCTCACCGTCTCTAGACATGTCCTCAATGCTATTTAACTGGTGGGTGCACAAATCGAATTGGTTTCTGCAATAGCGTCCCTTAAGGATCCCTGCCCGAACAGGTACTCGATACAGGTCATTTTCATCTCTGTCCACAATGACACCCATGATATTGCGAGGGTCACCTTTCCCACGATCAACAAAAGGAATAGGAATGGTTACATTATCACCGGGGTTACCAGGGACATGCTCCAAACGACTGCGCTTGACCATGCGTTCAGCTTGTGCAAGCTGACATTCTTCTGCTCTTTTCCGCTGGACTTGGATGTTATGTTGAATAGTTCTTAGCTGTGCATCAGGAACATCTGTGTCTGCTGTCTCCTGGTCTTCTGGCGGGGTGGCGGTTTCAACCTCTTGATTTTCTGCTGGGGTGGAAGTTTGCGACTTTGCTGTCTCCTGGTCTTCTGGCGGGGTGGCATATGCTGCAATAAGGTCATCTTCAGAGACCATTCTTTCGAGAATTTCTGTTGGAAGGGTATTGGAACGCAATCCAACTTTGACTTCAGTTCCAAACAAGGCTTTGTATGGTGATTGTTTGATTCCAGAATGGTAGCTGCTGTTCTTTTGGAATTGTACAAAACAAAGTCCCATTGGTCAGTCTGTTGAGTTATTGTCCCCTGACCATGCAGTGAGCATGTCCTTCACGTCACAGTTTAATCGTTCCACTAAGCCTTGACTTTGAGGATGTCTGGGCTTACCATGAACCATCAGAAGGTCAGGCCATAGAAGCTTCAGCTCCGTGATAACGGATGCAGTAAATTCACTGCCATTATCACTCTGCAAAATCTGAGGTGCACCAAGTAATAGAAAAATTGTCCATTAGCTGAAAGGCAACTTCTGCTGCACGTTTTGATATTAATGGACGCAATACACAATACTTAGTGAGATGATCCTGGTAGACCATTATCCATCTGTATGAACCACTCGCCATAGACTGTATGTCAACAAGGTCAACCTGACCTCGTGATCCAAAGTCCTTGGATAGGATGGGTCTAACAACTACGCCCTTGGTCGTGATGTGTTTATGTTTTTTTCTGGGATTCTATGCAAAGTGAGTTGTACAATTCTACTGCCTCACGGGTAACATTGGCATATTTCTTGAAAACCTTCATCATTTTATCGCGACCACCATGACCAGTTGAAACGTGACCTCTCTTAATAATGTCAAACATATCATCGATATGCGTAAAATAAATTGGTTCCTGATCACTGGCACCGCGTTTACGAATTAACTTTTCCACGTCACCACACTGCAATATCTCATAGCGGCCAAGGATGTAATACTGACGAGGAAATATACTCTTAGCAGAACAAGCTTCTTTAAGTTCTTCAAGTAAAGAGAAATACTCTGTCTTCGTCCATAATAATGACTTGTTGTCAGATTCTCTCTTCTTCACTAGTTGCTCACGAAAGGAATCTTCCATCGAGTTAGCCATTGCAAGAGTTGACAGAGCAATGGGAATGGGAATGGGAACTCTTTTTACGTGCCCCTATCCACAAGGGTTCAGGCACGCCCACCCCGGATTCAGCCTCTGACTTCGCCAGTGACCAATTCCGGGGCGGGGGGGGGGGGGGAGGGAAGTGGGAGGTGTGGTGATATGTTGGGGACAATTTCGAACCGTGGTAAGACCACTTACCCTAAAGAAAAAAAATAAAAAAAAAAAATGGGGAGCTAAAGTTATATCTTTTAATTTTTTTCTACTAAAATTAAGGCACCAATTAAAGTAAGCAGGCTATTAGTTATTATCAAGAAGCTGGCACTACTAAAAAAACAATAATCAAGAGTTAATACAATATTTAAAACTAAAAATGGGTTAAACAGAGCGAGAAAGGGCAGCCATTTTGTTTTTAGTACTACGGACGGTCAGAGGACGTAAAAGTACACACAATTTAGGGTTAGAAACTAAAAAGTCGATCCTCGAACGGAGCCTGTAATAAAACACAATGGCGAAATACAATAGATGGTGACTTACACTTGACCCGGTGATGAATTATAAAGATTAAATAGCACAACGGCGTTAAATTAATTTTCCTCAACGAATATTGAACACGACCTCTCCCAATGGCGACAAAACAGAATGCGCGTTGACAGAGCAATGTTACATTATTGTATGTATGTATGTATGCCCACAAATGACTGTCAGGTCAGATGTCGGGAATTAACGTGCTTATATCAATTTAATGTTCAAGCACGCTCGTTGCGAGCACGATTTCTGACTAGGGCCAGAAACTGTGCTCACAACGAGAGGGGTGGGGAGAGTGTTAGTAAAAAAAAAAAAAAAAAAAAAAATTAAAAATTAAAATTAAAATTAAAAACGTTTATACATTTGATTAGATAAAAATACTAATTAATGGTTAAATAAACTTTATTTACAAGGAAGTTAAAAAGTGTTTATACAAAGGGTTTCTACAAATGATTACGTCAAAAATAGAATATTGACAATAAAATATGTCTGGTTAATCTGGTATTTATGTCGGAGGAGAGTAGACGGGAAGGTCTGCCCCATTTTAATTCATTTCCCTAAGTCCACCACCTCCAGCATAATGGAAATGTTAAGAATTGGAAAGTGGAGATTGAGTTACATTATTGCTGTCCACTTTCTTTTATAGATCACTGACAACAATGTTTTGACATGCAACTCTCTGGTTTCTTGTCTGTTTCCTTGTTTTGATCATGGGACTGTTTATGGTAGGTCCCTGCGGCCTTTTGTTTGACTATCTAGATCTTCTAGGATTATGTGATTAAGAAGGAATCAAACTGTGGCTTCCAATATGTTGTGTAAACATATGTAAACCTTTGTTAACATCCGAAGGCATCAAACTGTGGCTTCCAATCAACTAATTAACTGTCTCTAATCTGTTAGGATTATGTGATTAAGAAGGCATCAGTAGATGAACTCAGTAGATTAAATTAGTGAGTATAATTAATTTCAGTCAATCTGTCTATAAATCAGTCTCATTTTTCAGTATATTGACTGAAATTTTCAGTCAATATGTACATTGCCTAAGTGAATCAGTCAATATACACATTGACTGAAAATTTCAGTCAATATACATATTGACTGATTATAGACATTGACTGTAACATATATACGACAACCGTATAATGTATTTTTGGATTTTATATAAACGATCGCCATGTATAGAGACTTGGCAAATGAGGGCCGGCTATATACATGGCAAATAATAAAAAATATATTATTTCATGACGAAAATAACCGCGAATACGCTAAAATAAAATAATAAACAGTCGGAACATGAACTCACCATTTATTATTATTATTATTATTATTATTAGGCGCGTGTGCAAATTATTTTGACTGGTTCGCAAAGTGGTATTTCGGTTTTAATGTATAGCGTAAAAACCCCTGTACTGTTGCATGTTTTGTCGTCCAAAGGTTGGCTAATTATTATTTAGGCCTAACCCAGTTGAATCCAGTTCTACGTGCAGGGACAAGTTCAGCCTGCCGTTTGTGCGTGTGTGCACGCACGTTAATCTTGCATTTTTATAGCCAAAACTCCTCCAGATAAAACACCGCCCCTCCACCCCAAAAAGGTAGTAGTAGGCTAATAATAATAATAATAATAGTAGTAGTAGTAGTAGTAGTAGTAGTAGTAGTAGTAGTAGTAGTAGTAGTAGTAGTAGTAGTAGTAGTAGTAGTAGTAGTAATAATTGTGTATTATTATTATTATTAATATTATTATTATTATTACATGTATTATAATGTTGGTAAAATCACGTCGCGGGAGGGTGGGGTGGGTGGGGGTGGTTGTTACAGAAATGTTATATAAATTTAGAGGGGGGACCCGGGAGTGGTCTAAAAAATGTATTTTGAGTTTTATTGGCCCTTGCAATTTTGAGCATTTAAAATGTGACTAAATACAGCAAATAACCTTTTAGTCATGTTTATTTACGGTAAAATTAACTTTTTTAATTTTTTTACGTAAGCAGCCTCAAAATTGCAATCAGTGAACAATTATTAAGTTCAAGCCCTGTTGTTAGTTTGTGTACTGTCCGTAGTTAGTTTCTCTTTCAGTTAATCTACCTCAGCCGCTGATAATTTGTAATTGTTATTTTTATGTATTTATTTATTCATCATCATCATCATCATCATCATCATTGTTGTTGTTGTTGTTGTTGTTGTTGTTATTTATTTATTTATTATAATTAATTTTTTGTTAGTACTGTAGGGACAATATGACGCTATTCATATATCTGTGGAAAACGTACACAAAAGGGTTCGCTAAATTCATATACTCCCCAACCCCGTCCCCTGTTCAGAAAATGCACTGTTCGTACAGTACTTAGTATGTATTCCTCCTGTTCCAGATGGTTCGGTAATATGGATCAATCAATGAATGAATGAATGTTTAACGACACCCCAGCACGAAAAATACATCGGCTATTGGGTGTCAAACTATGGTAATGCAAACAAATAAGGTGATGATCAACATCAATATAAGAATTCAAGATTTAAATAAAAACAGTGTAAAGAATTGTGCAAAAATACAAATATCACAGATAGATACTGACTTTTACTCAAAATAGCAATTTGTGCTGTATTGGCCATTTTCAAAGAGAATGTTACACCTGCACCACGGTGAGGTTACAGCACGCGCAGGGGTGGATCAATCAAATAGATGTACTATTTACCGCCTATATACATTTTTGCTGTGAATATAGCCAGCCCTCGTTAGTGGAGGCTATAGACACGGCTTTCGTATATATAGTCACATCGTATATAAACACCGTCTAGTTCAGAGTATTCTTTAAAAATGTAACAATTCCTATCCCAAGTCAGCTGTTATGGCATATTTTGTATAATAATGAATTTGACAAGGTGAAAAATGACGGTGTTTGTGATCCAGATGTTTAGAGTTTTTCGCGTACGACTAACGATAAATTTACTTATAGATGCAAAGGTCTAACTAGTCGGGATTGTCGACGTTTAACATGCTTCTGTTACTAAAATAAATTAATGTATAAGCTTAATATCATTCAGTACATGTTTTTATTAATTTTTAATAACTTATTTTCATTGGGTTTTTTTTTTTTTCTTCTATTTACCCTACGTCGCAGAGGACGGTCAAGCGTTCTCGTTACACGAGCTTGGTAAATCATTTTGGCACTGCGGTTATTCGGGGAATGCCCGTCACGTGACTCAAAATAATACGTCACACTTCTGCTCTCCAAATAGCCGTTATTTTTCTCAGAATTATGGACCGTACCCATAATTCAATTATTTTTATAAAATATCAATAATAAGTGTGAAAGGATGGTTATGTGGATGGTTCAATAAAGTACTTTTAGGTACAAATCAAATGTATATATTGTCATATAATACTTTGTTGGGTCAATAATTAGGTCAACCACCCGTGACAGAGCGCGTTTAATATGTGATATAAAATATACAGTATATATATCATGCATCATGTCATGTAGGTATAGGATATGAAAAACGAGTGTATGTATGTATGTGTATGTATATATGTATGTATGTATGTATGTATGTATGTATGTATGTATGTATATGTATGTATGTATGTATGTATGTGTGTGTGTGTGTGTGTGTGTATGTGTGTATGTATGTATGTATGATCCATGTTACAATGTGTATTTGTGTGTTGCCATAGTTCTATAGGTACACATTTGTATAAATACTGTAATAAAGCTATTTATGTCTTCTGATGACACAGACCACTGTAGAAATGGTATTTATACATATACATACACACACACACACACACATACACACACACACACATACATGTGTGTGTGTATATATATGTGTGTGTGTGTGTGTATACATACATACATACATACATTTATGTATGTACGTATGTATGTATGTATGTATGTATGTATGTATGTCTGTATGTATGTATTGATGTATGAATATCTATATATTGTATGTATGTCGAGGTTGACTATTACATACATAGATATTAACGCACTGGCGCAGGGGATAATTAAATCCTTTCTGGCCTTAAAAATTGTCCAATGCCGTTGCTGGGACTCGAACCTGTGGCACCGATTCGCCCGCAAATTGCAAGACTAACCACGATACACTCTGAGCTATGTATGTATGTATGTATGTATGTATGTTTGTATGTCTGTATGTCTGTATGTATGTATTTAAGAATGAATGAACGCACTGGCTCAGGAATTTTTTAAAAACTAAAAAAAAATTATTTTCTAATTTTGCCCCAGGGATTCGAAATTGATTTTAAATTGACCGTTGTGATATACAAAATATAACTGTTTTTCGGTCTTGTTTTAAATTTATTTGGCTAGTACTATGTTTTGTTTACAGCCGGATACGATGTATTTGTTTTTAAAAAATGGTTAGGAAAGGGATAACAACAAACCAACCACTGAAAAATGGATTGGCTTAGAGGCTTAAGCGGCGTGTAGTCGGGTGGAGACTAAGATATCCTTGAGACTTGGATTTTTTCTATATGCAATGACCGGACGTGCTGTAATAGGGTTTTTCATAACAGTTTGCAGATTTAAAAACTCCTCCTTCATAAGTTTACCAATATCAACGCTACGTCGACTGTAAATTATTGGAAAAATTATTTTATCTCTTTTTACAGCTTTACCAGATTCAACGTTGATTCCAAATGGCTGTTTTGTCTGTAATGTACGAATCCAGAAGGCCTCTCGTTCAAGTCTCAAGAGGTCTGTTTCGTCTTTTGAACCAAGTATCAGGGGTTGTTCAATTGGAATTATTTCAAAATTTTCATCTAACGAATGGTCAGGTAGATTGAAGTGATTGGCGACAGGGGTGTCAACTTCATGCCGAATATCATACTTGTGACAAACTGCTCTAATTCTCAGTTGGTTTTGCGTTTGTCCTACGTACTGTTTTTTACATAAATTACAGGTGATTAGATATACTACATTTTTCGAATCACAGTTCATGTCTGTCCGAATTTGATATTCAATTTTGGTCTGTTGACTTTTGAAAGTCGACTGCGTTTTAAGTAAGTTGTGAAGTCTACACCTGGTTTTGGCACAAGTAGTAGAGGAGCCAGTGCTTATTTGAGGTGATTGGTTATGCTGAAGTTTGTATGGTTTATAGTCTTCAGTTGCCCTAAAGGGATTTTCTAATTCTCGAACTGTTTCAGATTTAATTTTTCTTAAAAACCGTTTTGAATATCCCTTAGGTTTTAAAGCACTAAATAAAAGTGAACAAGCCTCATTGAAATTCTGTTTGTTACTCGAATTTCTGTGAAATCTAATAATCTGAGATTTAACAATGCCTTTAAAGGTGTGGCATGGGTGAAAAGACTTACAGTGGAGAAGTTGGTGTGTGTCTGTTGCTTTGAAAAACACTTTGTAGTCTAGGTAACCTGATGTTTCAAACTGTGTACCTTTATAAATTGTTACATCCAAAAAGTCAACTGATTTATCTGATATGGTGGCCTTAAGTTTGATATTGTCATCCTGTTGATTTAATAGCTCAAAAAAGTTCCAAAATTCTTGTTTAGAATGTGGCCAAATGATAAGTATATCGTCGAGATATCTGAGGTACAAAAGAGGTGTTTTACTCGATTTCTTTAAAGCAGCCTCTTCCCATTCGGCGACATAGATAGATGCAAAGTTTGGACTAAAACGTTTGCCCATAGCACAACCACACACTTGCTGATACATTTCTCCATCAAACTCAAAATCATTTCCTTTTAGGCTTAATTCTAACAGCTCAATAATGTTCGTATCTGGTCTGTTTGTATCTGGGTACTTATCGAATGCTCTCTTAACTGAATCAATGCCCGCATCAATACCTATGTTGGTGTACATGGAGTCAATATCAAGGGTAACCAAGAATGAATCTTTTGGGATTTTGGTTTTTGATAATTTTGATAGAAGATCTTCAGTGTTTTTCACAAAGCTTTCATGTCTATTTGCAATTGGTTTTAAGTGAAAATCTATGTATTCTGAAATATTGTACGATTCTGATCCACAGTCTGAAATGATTGGACGACCGGGTGGTGTGTTAATATCGGTCCATGTATCGACTGGCTTGTGGATTTTTGGAAGTAAATAAAATTTCCGGGTTTGTGATTGTGACCTGGCTTCTAAATATTTTACTTGTTTTTTATTTATATGTCCCTGATCTTTTAGACAGTGAATAATTGCATTGAACTTTTTACAATTTTCAGGCCAAATAGCTTTGTCTAATTTTTTGTAGTACTTTGAATTAATAAGCTGTCGATGGGCTTCCCGGATATAGTTCTCCCTTGATACATGTGTGTGTGTATATATATGTGTGTGTGTGTGTATACATACATACATACATACATTTATGTATGCACGTATGTATGTATGTATGTATGTATGTCTGTATGTATGTATGTATGTATGTATGTATGTATGTATGTACGTACGTATGTATGTATGTATGTATGTATGTCTGTATGTATGTCTGTATGTATGTATGTATGTATGTATGTATGTATGTATGTATGTATGTATGTCTGTATGTCTGTATGTCTGTATGTATGTATGTATGTCTGTATGTCTGTCTGTATGTATGTATGTATGTATGTATGTACGTACGTACGTATGTATGTATGTATGTATGTCTGTATGTCTGTATGTATGTCTGTATGTTTGTCTGTATGTATGTATGTATGTATGTATGTATGTATGTATGTATGTATGTATGTATGTCTGTATATATGTACATGTAAGCAGCTAAAGCAATTTCTGTATAATGAGTACCATGATAAATATAATATATTGGAAGGCATATACGTAAAGTTCCACGAAGAGTCTACTAGATTTGTTTAAAAAAATTGAAAGAACTTTGGAAGAAGCGCCATTACACATCATAAAAACAACATTTCTTAATATCACTATCTACCTGTATAAACCGTGTTTCATGAAAATTAACAGAAGATTTAAAGGCATACTGTCAGATTTAAGGACCTTATTTCTCTAAAAATTAATAATAAATGATAATTAGATTAATTTTTGGAAACCAAATCTAGCTATCAATCACCATAACTGAACCATGATGGAGTAAAATCCATGTCAACCCTCTTGGCAATATTTGTTTTTGAATTATGGTCCATTGCCATAATTCAATAATTTTTACAAAATATCATTAGTAAGTGGAGTATGGTGGTTACATAGATGGTTGAATAAAGTACATTTAGGGACAAATCAATGTTATATTTGTTCAGGTAATACATTGTTAGGCCATTTAATAGGTCAGTAGTCTGTGACAATATGCCTTTAACCAAACATTTTTCAACATTGACAATAACATAAAATACAACAAACAAAATGGCAGGAACAAACTGATTTCATGTAAAGAAACGAAATTTACAAACTGGTTATCCAAACAACCGAACAACAAAGATGATGGGATAAGATCAACAAATAACAATGTTAACAAAAAAGAGAGAAAACAAATCGATCAGATTAACAAATAATGAAGAATAAAACTGATTTCCCCAACAAAGCTGCTGGTGCTAACTCTGGCACGCCATTACTGTATTCGGAGATCGTAAAATAAAATGTACAGGGAATTACAGAGAGGAATTGCTTAACTAAGGAAAATGGCAGATCCACAAAGTTACAATCTGAAGAAACATAGAAGGCGACAAACAATGAAATTAATAATGTTAAAACATCACGCAGTGATAAAAAAAAAAATACTTCGGACTGGAAAACAGTTCTTCCCGGGAAAATGTACAACAGTCTCAAACAGGTTCATTTTCATTTCAACTTATTTTCGAGCTTATAATTATTATCCAATTCAGGTTCAAGCACGCTGTGTTGGACACACACACACACCTCAGCTATCTGGGCTATATGTCCAGGACAGAGGGTTAGTTGTTAATTGTTATTGGTTAGTGAGAGAGAAGAGGGTGTAGTGGTCTTACACCTACCAATTGAGTCGTTAAAACTCGCTCTGGCTGGGAGCCGGTACCGGGCTACGAACCGTGTACCTACCAGCCTTATGTTCGATGGCTTAACCACGACACCACCGAGGCCGGTCTCAAACAGGTAAATCGGATACAGACGGAGGACGAGATAGTAGCACACATTAAAAAACTAAACTAAACAAACTAACAAGGTTAGCAGAAATCACAGGTTTATCGCCACCAAAAACCGAGCGAAAGGGAAATATATTAAACGCAAAAACGACGAAATCAAACCACAAAGAAGAAAATACTATCCTGTCTGTGGGATGGTGCATATAAAACATCCCTTGCTGCTAATCGAAAAGAGTAGCTCATGAAGTGGCGACAGCGGTTTCCTCTCTCAATATCTGTGTGGTCCGTAACCATATGTCCGACGCCATATAACCGTAAATAAAATGTGTTGAGTGCGTCGTTAAATATAACATTTCCTTCCTTCCTCACAACGAAGGAAATGAACCAATAAAAAGAGCACTAACTGATGATACCCTTTAAACTTCAACATACCCTTTAAAACAATTAGTAAACTAGTTACAACAATGTTAGAATCGAATACTTTTCCATTTAATGGTGAAACCTTTATCCAAATACAAGGCACTGCAATGGGTACAAGAATGGCCCCTAGTTATGCTAATTTATTTATGGGTTGTTTTGGAAACGTTCTACTAAGCAAATGTTTTAAATCGCCTCTATTTTGGCTCAGATATAGATGACATAGTTTTTATTTGGGACCATTCTGAACAAGATTTAAATAACTTTATTCAGTCTACAAAAGAACTGAACCCGACCATTAAATTTACACACACATATTCAAAGAAAAAAGTGGCGTTTTTAGACAGATAGTGGGTCTATTGCAACAATTGTTCATACAAAACCAACAAACGCACACACCAATATTTACATTTCAAATCAGCATACCTAAAAATATATATTCAAAGGAAATTGGTATGTATAAATGTATTTACTGTTATGTTCAGCGGACACTAACTTTATTTTTTTTTAAATTGTTTTTCATCATGTTTATCATTCTGAAGAGATTGGGTAGGTCTATTCCCACTAATACCAACAACAGAACCGTCACTATGGCAATAGCTCCTGAACCAATCACAGTGCTGCTTGTTCTGGGATCCGGGAAACTTCTTTTACTATTGACTCTTTTCCTCTGCACAGTCGCAGTCATCATTTCCTGCAGGTAGAGAATTACTTCCTCCAGAGTGTGATTACCGAAGAACCCAGCCTTATTTAGACTACACTTACATTTGACGCACTTTTTTGGTGCAAAGGTGCTGACCTCAGGTGTAACAGATGTTGCTGTAGTGGACGTGGTCACTTCCGTAGATTTAGAAACTGATGATGGATCCAATGGACCACCAGAGAATTGTGAAACACTCGCAATAGTTGTGTATATTGACAGGCTCTCTGTTGTTTGTTGTACAGAATTGGGTATGGTCACTGATGCGTCCAATGGGCCGCCAGAAAATTGTGAGACACTCGCAATAGTTGTGTATATTGAATGACTATCTGTTGTCTGTTGTACAGAATTGGGTATTGTCATTGACGTATCTAATACAATTTCAGTAGACTGCTGTGTAACATTTGATATCACAATTGAAGTTTCTGATATACTCTTTGTTGGCTGTTGCGCAGAATGTAGTATGATGGTTGACGAAGTGTCTGATATAATGTTTGTTGTTTGCTGTGTTGAATATAGTATTATTGTTGAAAGTTCTGATATCATATTTGTTGTTTGTTGTGTAGAATCTGCTGCTATTGTTAAAGCTTCTGATGTGCCCGTTGTCTGTTCTGAAGAATAGATTATTGTCATTTGCTCTGTAAAATATGATGTCATTTGCTGAGTGTAATCTGATGTAATTTTCTCTGTGAAATATGATGACATTTGCTGATTGTAAGCTGACGTCAGTTGCTGTATGGAATCTGATGCAAGCTGGTGAGTAGAATCTGATATTGTTGTTAGTTGCTGTGTATAATCTAAGATCACTGTTGTTAGTTGTTGCGAGGAATCTGATACCACTGCCCCTTGCTCCGAAGATTCTGATACTGTCAGTTGTGTAGAATTTGATACAATTGTTGGCTCCTGTGATGAATCTGAATATACTGTTGTCAGTAGCTGTGAATAACCAGATACTATTGTTGGTTGCTGTGAAGAATCTGATACTATTGTTGCTTGCTGTGATGAATCTGATACTATTGTTGGTTGCTGTGAAGAATCTGATACTATTGTTGGTTGCTGTGATGAATCTGATACTAGTGTTGCTTGCTGTGATGAATCTGATGTTAATGTTGTCAGTTGTTGCGTAGTCCCTCCCGTGTTTGACCATGTTTCAGACAATATATCCGAAGACGATTCTGAAGAATACAGAACTGTAGAAGTAACCAACGGTGACGAAGACGACGGGTATTCAAGGTTGTTCGGATCTGTAAGATATAACAGCAGTCTTAATAAGAACGAAATATATGCGGGTGTCCCTAGATTATTATTATTGCACGTCCAGTTACTTCGCAGTCAAAACAAAGCTTAATTCAACGGTGTCTAAAATTCCACAACTGATGGCTATGTTGTCTAATCGTTATTGCAGTGAGAATGTATTATTTGTTTCAAAACTGCTATGTACTGAAGAGATCACATCGGTATTTCAGAATATAGTTTTAATGAAACAGTGTGAGACACACACACACACACACACACACAGAGAGAGAGAGAGAGAGAGAGAGAGAGAGAGAGAGAGAGAGAGAGAGAGAGAGAGAGAGAGAGAGAGAGAGAGAGAGAGAGAGAGAGAGAGAGACAGACAGATAGACAGACAGGCAGACAGACAGACAGACAGAGTGAGACAGACAGACAAAGAGAGAGGGGGAGACATAGAGAGAGAGAGGGGGAGGGAGACAGAGACACGCAGAGACAGAGAGAGACAGAAAGAGAGAGATCTCACCTGAGCAATCACAAATGTAGCTGTACTTTTTGTTACAGGTGACCGCCGACCAGCGCCAGTTGCTAGTCTTGTAGGCCGCCACGCAGTCGAGTCCGTTGTTGTTACCGCTCGTACCGTCCCAGTTGGTCCACGACACTGACGTCCCAGTCAGACTCCAGACGTAGTTACCCTCCTGTGCCGTGTCGTCCAGACCCAGGTAGAACGCACCCGAGCTGTAATGTAGATACACGTGTAGTCCACAAGCTTCCACCCAGACAGCCCTTCTAAGGACTAACCTACCAGGGTTAAAACGGGCTACACCTATACTTTGGTCATATCTTCATACTAGCCTTATGGTATTTCGTCCACAAAAGTTTTGTTCAGTTTAATGATACCACTAGAGCACACTGATTAATTAATTATCGGCTATTGTATGTCAAACATTTGCTATTTTGACATATAGTCTTAGAGAAGAAACCTGCTACATTTTTTCCATTAGCAGCAAGGGATCTTTTATATGTACCATCCCACAGACAGGATAGCACATACCACGGACTTTGATATACCAGTTCTGGTGCACTGGCTGGAACGAGAAATAGCTCAATGAGCCCACCAACGGGGACCGATCCCAGACCGACCTGGCACCAACCGAGCGCTTTACCACTGGGCAACGTCCCACCCAAGTATTGTAGATATGCAGTCCAGAAGGTTACACACTTCCATTAATTACTCTATGCAGTTCAATACAATTTCTATTTCAGAATAGAGGGTCACGTGACTGACAAGTACAGTTGTTATCAGTTAGTAGTACATATAACAAGTAACTTCAAACCAATAGGTTATTTAAATACTTCAGATTTCAAAACGCGCGCGTATCAGAATTTTAAGTATATTGTTTTATGAGGATCTATTTCCTAGGACTCTATTAAGCTGCTACAGCAAGTAACGATACGACAGATTGTGGTGCGGTGTCCACCCAGAACGCTATTTTAAGGGCTAACCTACCACCATTAGCTTCCACCCCTAACGCCATTCTAAGGGTTAACCTACCACCATTAGCTTCCACCCCTAACGCTATTCTAAGGGTTAACCTACCACCATTAGCTTCCACCCCTAACGCTGTTCTAAGGGTTAACCTACCACCATTAGCTTCCACCCCTAACGCTATTCTAAGGGTTAACCTACCACCATTAGCTTCCACCCCTAACGCTGTTCTAAGGGTTAACCTACCACCATTAGCTTCCACCCCTAACGCTATTCTAAGGGTTAACCTACCACCATTAGCTTCCACCCCTAACGCTGTTCTAAGGGTTAACCTACCACCTTTAGCGTCCATCCAGAAAGCTATTCTAAGAGTTAACCTACCACCATTAGCTTCCACCCCTAACGCTATTCTAAGGGCTAAACTACCACCATTAGCTTCCACCCCTAACGCTGTTCTAAGGGCTAACCTACCACCATTAGCTTCCACCCTAACGCTGTTCTAAGGGCTAACCTACCACCATTAGCTTCCACCCCTAACGCTGTTCTAAGGGCTAACCTACCACCATTAGCTTCCACCCAAAACGCTATTCTAAGGGCTAACCTACCACCATTAGCTTCCACCCAGAACGCTATTATAAGGGTTAACCTACCACCTTTAGCTTCCAACCCTAACGCTGTTCTAAGGGTTAACCTACTGCCATTAGCTTCCACCCCTAACGCTGTTCTAAGGGTTAACCTACCACCATTAGCTTCCACCCCTAACGCTGTTCTAAGGGTTAACCTACCACCATTAGCTTCCACCCCTAACGCTGTTCTAAGGGTTAACCTACCACCATTAGCTTCCACCCCTAACGCTGTTCTAAGGGTTAACCTACCACCATTAGCTTCCACCCCTAACGCTGTTCTAAGGGTTAACCTACCACCATTAGCTTCCACCCCTAACGCTGTTCTAAGGGTTAACCTACCACCATTAGTTCCACCTCTAACGCTATTCTAAGGGCTAACCTACCACCATTAGCTTCCACCCCTAACGCTATTCTAAGAGCTAACCTACCACCATTAGCTTCCACCCCTAACGCTGTTCTAAGGGCTAACCTACCACCATTAGCTTCCACCCAGAACGCTATTCTAAAGGCTAACCTACCACCATTAGCTTCCACCCAGAACGCTATTCTAAAGGCTAACCTACCACCATTAGCTTCCACCCAGAACGCTATTCTAAGGGCTAACCTACCACTACTAGCTTCCACCCAGAAAGCTAGTTTAAGGGCTTACCTACCAGGTTCAAATCGGGCTACACCTACTTTGGTCATATCTACATATTAGCCTGTTATATTCCTTTATGAGCCTTATGGTATTTTGCTCTCAAAAGGATATAACAGTCTCTCTCTCTCTCTCTCTCTCTCTCTCTCTCTCTCTCTCTCTCTCTCTCTCTCTCTCTCTCTCTCTCTCTCTCTCTCTCTTTCGGCAATGGACGGTTTTTAGATCATCCGGTAGAGCGCTTAGCTGGGGTGCTCGGTTTTTAGATCATTCGGTAGAGCGCTTACTTGGGCTGCTCGATTTTTAGATCATCCGGTAGAGCGCTTACCTGGGCTGCTCGATTTTTAGATCATCCAGTAGAGCGCTTACCTGGGATGCTCGATTTTTAGATCATTCAGTAGAGCGCTTATCTGGGATGCTCGGTTTTTAGATCATCCGGTAGAGCGCTTACCTGGGAAGCTCGGTTTTTAGATCATCCTCATCCGATAGAGCGCTTACCTGGGACGCTCGGTTTTTAGAGCATCCGGTCGAGCGCTTACCTGGGCTGCTTGGGTCATAGGATTGAACCACCTTGTCGGTCGTGTTAGGTCTCCCCCCCCCCCCTTCCCAATCAGTGCCTCACTACAGGTTTATCAACGGCCGTATTATATGCATGGTATGTGCTGTCTTGTCTGTGGGAAAGTTCATATAAAAGATCTCCGTGTTACTATTAGAAACATGTAGCTGGTTTCCTCTGAAGACTACGTGTCAGACTTAACAAATGTTTGACATCCAACAGTCG
Source organism: Gigantopelta aegis (assembly GCF_016097555.1). Lineage (NCBI taxonomy): Eukaryota > Metazoa > Mollusca > Gastropoda > Neomphalida > Peltospiridae > Gigantopelta > Gigantopelta aegis. The sequence goes on from NC_054707.1 coordinate 5,970,610, forward strand.
ATGATTAATTAGTCAATGTCCTCTAGCGGTGTCGTTAAACAAAACTAACTTCTTATTTTCCCAGAGAAAACTGACGATAACTTGTGTTAATCTATTCACCAATGAAGTTAAAGTTTGTTTTGCTTAACAACACCGCTAGAGCACATTGATTTATTAATCATCAGCTGTTGGATGTCAAACCAGTAATACAGCTTATTAACAAAATATTGTAATATTATGTAACAACAGTTGTAGCATATATGATTTTTTTTAATCTGTCATTAGCATACTAGTATTAAAAATAGTATCTCCACACAAGACTAATTTCAAACGAAGTTGTGATAGAGTCGTAAGGGTACGCAAACTTATTGCAAGTGATCAAACGGGTTTCATAAAAGGTAGATATATTGGGGAAAATATAAGATTAATATACGATATATTGCAGTACACAGAAGAACAAAATATACCTGGTATGTTATTATTAATCGATTTCGAAAAGGCATTTTAATCTCTTTCTAGGAAATGTATCGAAAACGCGTTGGAATTGTTTAATTTTAAAATAAATATTAAAACTGGATAAAAACCCTATATAACAACTCAACCTCAAGAGTACTTCAAAATGGAATTTTATCAGAAAGCTTCAATTTAGAATGTGGATGTAAACAAGGTGATCCTCTCTCACAATATATTTTTATTATATATGCAGAAATCCTCGCAATATTAATCAGAAATTTTGAAAATATAAATGGTTTTAAAATTAGTGGAGAGGAATTCCTCTTATCTCAATATGCAGACGACACAACCTTTATTCTAGATGGATCTCCCAAATCCCTTGAGAATGCCTTAAAAATCCTAGATGTATATGCTAATGCTGCTGGCTTGAAGATAAACTACTTGAAATCGAGCCATTTGGATAGGCAGTAAAAGGTCCTCAAAAGAGGTTTATCATCTAGTAAGATGGAAATTAGAATGGGGGTGCAGAAAATTTTGAATTGTTAGGAATAAAATTTTCAGTTGACCTGAAACAAATTACTGCCATTAATTTTGAAATAAAAATTAACGAAATAAAAAAATTAATGAAACTTTGGGTTACAAGAAAACGGATTGTGTTCGGTAGAATAGTTGTTTTAAAATCCTTAATTATTCCCAAATTAACACACTTACTAAGTTCATTGCTTAACCCACCAGACAAAATGATCAAACAAATAAATAAAATGTTTGGTTTTTTAACTTTATATGGCAAAAAAACCCAGACAGAATAAAACGCGAAGTTTTAGCTCTAAGTTACTCAAATGGTGGCCTTAAAATGATAAATATTTTGAAGTTTATGATAGCTTTAAAATCCACTTGGATTAGCAGACTCTTTTCAACTAACAAAACATGGAAAATATTGGTTGAAGTTACTACAAAATTATCTGTACAAAAACTTATATTGCGTGTGAAGATTATTTTATCAAAATACAAATAAAAAATTAAGTAACTCTTTCTAGGGAAATGTTTTACGTAGCTGGTGGTTAATTCAAACAAAAAAAAATTCCTGAATGTAAAAGTGAAATAATTAGAATTAATATTTGGTATAATAGTAAAATAACTATTGACCACAAACCTATATCATTATGAAAACTATATAAAAAATGAAGTCATATTTATTGAAGATTTACTGGATGAACAGGGCAGATTTTTAACCTATGAAACATTTAGATTTAAATTTCACATACAAACGAACTCCTTAGAACATGCATCTTTAACCAAAGCAGTTAAAACCTTTATGCACTGCACATTGTCAAGTATCAACAATCAACAGATTAACACCTTAAATCTATATTTCCTTTTAAAATGGAGTTATTTTTTTAAACTACTAAAGAATGCAAAGAAATAATATAATATTTTAAACAAATCAACAATAGTGCCAACTTCCCAAAGAAAATATTACAATTTAGGTTCATACTATCGTTACAGGAGTGGGAAAAGGTGTATAATTTACCATTTCTATGTTTAAAAGATACAACTTTACAGTGGTTTCAATATAGAATTCGACATAGAATAATCACGACAACACGTTTTTATATAAAATAAAATACATAGAATTAAATATCTGCGATTTTTTTCATAGACAACCAGAAACATTGGAACATTTGTTCTACGACTGTTCTAAAGTCTTTCTTTTATGGAAGGAAATTGAACGATGGACCCAGGACAAAGGTGAACATACACAACTTGATAAACAGACAGTCTTGTTTGGAATCATAAAGAGGAAAACAAGCAATATTGTATTTATTAATTGGCTCATTATTAATGTTAAATATATATAATGCAGAAACATGGACCTAACATATATGGTTTTTTGTAATATTTTAAAAGATAAAATAGAAATTGAAAATTGTCAATTTCAAGAATATGAGGAATAATGGGCACCTTTGTCCAGATACTTAGAAACAAAACATGACAAGACAATGTTCTAGAGGTATTTCAATACAAATATGTTTTCTCTTTAGAAATTAGATCATTTAATTTACTCCTTTCTTTCTTTCTTCCTTCCTTACCTTCTCTTTTCTCCCTTTACCATTCCCTTTAAATCTTTCCTCTGTCTCTGTCTTCAACGTTACCACCACATATTAGTGAACTCCTTGTATTCATGCTTATTAATATTATTATATTGATTCTAATTACACTATATTATACATTCTAATACAACTTTCATATAAGCCTTTTTTCTATATGAAAGTTGCATTAGAATTAGGAGATAATATCACTGTGTTTCGTTGTTCACTATAAGGATTTATCATAAATTTTTTGGATTTAGGGACTCGACTTCGTCTCGTCCCTAAATCCAAATTTTGTGATAAATCCTTATAGTGAACAACGAAACACAGTGATATTATCCCTTAACTAAAAGGCAAAAGTTATTGTGACATGAATTGTTTGGAGTAATAAATTTGTGAATGGATTTATGGATGTAAACCAGAGAAAATGTGCATGAAACATCTCGAAGAAATGCAACCAATCAGTTGTTGCAGCGATTGCATGCTTTGTGCAAGAAACAGGGTATATTCGGGAGAAATCCTGTCCAGTGTTCACCACAAAACGCCAGACATTCAGTCGCCAATCATTGTCACTCTGTGCAGCTTTCAGAAGTCAGAAAAACACCATTAGTGAATTGTTTGATGCAATTTCGTCATGCCACGCCTCAGTGAAAATGACAGATGGCAGTCATAGGGATGCATGAATCTGGGACCTCGCAGCGTGACGTCGCACGTCAATTCAACGTCCACAGAAACACCATATGGCACTTATGGCAACGATATCAACAAAACAACCAGGTCAGGGACCGTCTCCGTAGCGGCCGACCACCCGTGACAATCCCTAACCCTTGCCCAAACCCTGATCCTTCCTCGGATCTGGAATGGCATTCCCAGGAACTTTCTCCGGCGTTTAGTGGCCTCAATGAGACGACGGTGCCAGGCCTGTATCAATGCTCAAGGTGGACACATTCGCTACTGACTGTGTGAACTTCGCTCTGGACCCTCTTTAGTGGTGTGGCTCATTTGCATATGGTAGGTGCGTCCTTTTCATGGACTATTGCTCGTTTCCATACCTTCTGACATTTCTCTTTCCATATTATAACGTTTCATACACGGTAGTAAAACCGTATCATCAATTATCTTTGTCTTTTGTGTGTCACAATAACGTTTGCCTTTTAATATATATATAATGTTCATATGTACTTTAACATGGATGTAAGG